>NW_024070193.1:40344612-40715492 GCF_014754425.2 Oryx dammah | reverse complement strand
AGCTTCTGTTTGCTGGTCTCTTCAGGGTCTGAATTCCGTCCTGACACATGGGGGCGGTGGTGGACCCTTTTTTTTTTTTTTTTTATTAGGCTCACTAGTTCAGTCGCGCAGTGGGGAGGGGGGGATGCTGCAAACAAATAGCACTGTCGAGGGCACACAGCGTCTCAACCCCGCTGGACCTGTCTCCCCCCACGACGCACAAACCGCTCCAGCTCCACGGAGCTCAGCCAGGAACCATCCGAGGCCGGCCCCAGGCTTCGCGCACCTCCCCGGTCCAAGCCGCTCGGTTTTGGCGCCCAGGTAACCCTCAGAGGCACAAACTTGTTTGGGACTGCGCTCTGCGCCCCTCCCGGGTCCGAGCAGCTCGGGAGCTTGGCGAGCGCGGGAGCTTGGCGGCGCGGTCGCCGGGACTTGTCCCCTTCTCTGTTTCTACTGCTCAGTTTTCTGGGTGTACTGCTGGCGCTCCTTGTGAGGCGGGTGGTGACTGTCCTGCATCCCCTGAAGTCTCAGCAAAGAAGACTGCCTCCCGCTTTTTAGGTAGTCTCTCCGGGGCTGCGATTGCCCCTTTCCAGCCCTTACAGCTCTGGCTGCCTGTCCCCGGCGGGGGATGGTCTGCAGCCGGCTATTTCCGTTCCGTCCTTTGTTCTATGTGCGGTCCTGGCGGGGTCTTATGTTCGCGCTTTTCGCGTGGTAGCTATCCCCCAGCCTGGTTTGCTCGCCCAAGTTCGTTCGCTCTGGTTACGCGTGGGGCGTTTCTGCCCGCTTCTTACCGAGCGCGGCAGCCCGCGTCTCCCGCGCCTCCCTGCCCTGCCCCCACTTGCTAGCGGCGGCTGCAGGCGTCTGCGCGGCTTTTCCGCTGGGGGAGTTACTGTTGGGCTCGTAATCTGTTGGTTTTAATTATTTATTCGTTTTTCCTTCCTGTTATGTTGCCCTCTGTGTTTCCAAGGCTCGCCTTAGACTCGGCAGGTAGAGTGTTTCCTTGTGTTTGGAAACCTCTCTTCTTAGAATTCCCTTCCCGGGACGGGCTTCCCTTCCCGGGACGGAGCTCCCTCCCCACCTCCTTTGTCTCTTTTCTCGTCTTTTATATTTTTTCCTACCTGGTTTTGAAGACAATGATCTGCTTTTTTGGTTGCCTGATGTCCTCTGCCTGCATTCAGAGGTTGTTTTGTGGAGTTTGCTCTGCGTTGAAATGATCTTTTGAGGAATTTGTGAGGGAGAAAGTGGTCTTCCCTTCCTATTCCTCCGCCATCTTAGGACCGCCTCCCTGCTCATTCCTTCTTACTGCAAGATTCAAACTCATCAATTTAGATTCAGAGTGACAACCTACTACTTGGCCAATCAATTAATTTTCAAACAACACATCAAATCAACATATATAAAAAGCTTTTTGATTGAATTAATAGGCATTGTACATTCATTTCCAAAATTATGTTCTCAGCTAAAACATACACTATGATGATCATCAACTCATAGTCATTACTGATTATTCATAATTGTGCAATGAACCATCTTGTAAACAGCAAACATAGTTCTTATTTAGAGAAACTTTAAAACATTCAGACTAGTAATTACATTGAATAATAGCTTAATTTAAATCATAAAAGACCTCTAGTGGATTATTCCTTCTCCTCTATGTGATGTTTCACACAGAAAGGAGCTATACATTCTCATGAATAAATATGTGCATCAAGTAATTAATACTGAAAATAAATGTATTGAAGATAACAGTGAAAATAAGCTGAACATATCTTGCAGAAATTGAGTCTGATATTCCCATTGCCACCTATCCCCACTTCCACCCCATACAGCCACCACTTATTTCCTCGACCTTTGAAATACACCATGTGTTTTTCATCTGAGAATTGTTGAAATATGAATACTTTGAATACTTCTTCTAATACCATTATATTTTTGTCAGGATGTTTCATTGATTGTTTGACTGAGGGTATATGCTGTATTGATCAGTGTGGCACCTTTTCTCTTTTTAGGTAACTGCAAATCGTTTTTCTTTTTTGAATTTGGTAACTACAAATCATTACATATCCTTGTGGTCTCTGCTTGAGTGATCAGGTCTGATACAAAGACCTGAATAATCAACTTATTCCATTCCTTTGACTATAGAGATTGGTTCAAGCATGCAGACCAATTAAACTGGTCAAATCTCATTAGGGCATTCCAAATTAAAACAGCAGGAGGTCTCTACATATTTTTTTAAATAGCTAAAATCTCAAACAATGAAACAACAGCTAGTGGCCAGGATGCAGAAAACAGGGACTCTCATTCATTGGTGGCAATACAAAATTATATAGCCACTCAGAAAACAGTCTAGCAGCTCTTTCAAAGTTAACCACGGTCTTACCATACCATGGAAACTACATGCCCCTTAGTGTTTATCCATATGATTTGAAGTTTACATCCATGCAGAGTCTCACACAAATGTTTATAGCAATCTTATTCAAAACTGCCAAAACTTGTTGTTTAGTCACTAAATAATATCAGACTCTTTTGCAATCCCCTTGACTGTAGACCCTCAGGCTCCTCTGTCAACCTGATTCTCCAAGTAAGATGACTGAAGTGGGTTGTCATTTCCTTCTCCAGGGGATCTCCCCAACCCAGGGATACAGCCTGTGTCATCTGCGTTGGCAGGCAGATTCTTTACCACTGAACCACCAAGGGAACCACAGCTTGGAAGCATTCAAAGTGTTCTTCCAAAGGTGAATGGATAAATTTTGGTCTTTCCATACAACGGAATATTATTCAGCAATAAAAATAAATGGACAGACATGGAACAAACTTAAAACTATATGGCTAAATGAAATAAATCAGCCTGAAAAAAATAAATAATTTCAATTACAATTACACAGTATTCTGTAAAAAGCAAAGCTATCACTGATTGCCACAGGTTCAGTAGGAGGGAGGGAAGGACAGTGAAGAGATAGGGCTTTTAGGGCAGTGAAACTATTCCTCGTGACACTGTAATGGTGAATACACGACGTGCTACATTTGTCAAAATCCATACAACTGTAAAACACAGAGTGGACATCAATTACAATAAATGTACCAAATTAACACAAAATGTTAATAGGAGAAACTCTGTAGGGACAATATATGAGAACTCTGAATTCTCTACTCACTTTATCTGTAAATCTAAAAATGGTTTGAAGAGAAGGCTTGTTAATTAAAAATAGCAAATGGTCCAATGAGTCACCATTTCAAAAATGGAGTTATTATTGGAAAAAGCCCATTAAGGACTACGTAGGTGGATTTCCCTGGTGGTCCAGTGATAAAGAGTCTGCCTGCCAATGCAGGGGATACAAGTTCAATCCCTGATCTGGGAGGGTTTCACATGCCTCAAGGCAATGAAGCCCGTGTGCCACAACTACTGAGTGCTCTGCAACAAGAGAGGTCACTGCAATGAGAAGCCTGTACACCACAACCAGAGAAAACCTGTGCACAGCAACATAGACCCAGTACAGTTCAGTTCAGTTCAGTCGCTCAGTCATGTCCGGCTCTTTATGAGCCCATGGACTGCAGCACACCAGGCCTCCCTGCCCATCACCAGCTCCCGAAGTTTACTTGAATTCATGTCCATTGAGTCAATGATGCCATCCAACCATCCCATCCTCTGTTGTCCTCTTCTCTTCCCACCTTCAATCTTTCCCAGCATCAAGGTCTTTTCAAATGAGTCAGTTCTTCTCATCAGGTGGCCAAAGTATTGGGTTTCAATCAACATCAGTCCTTCCAGTGAATATTCAAGATTGCTTTCCTTTAGGATGGACTGGTTAGATCTCCTTACAGTCCAAGGGACTCTCAAGACTCTTCTCCAACACCACAGTTCAAAAGCATCAATTCTTTTGCACTCAACTTTCTTTATAGTCCAACTCTCACATCCATACATGACCACTGGAAAAACCATATCCCTGACTAGACAGAACTTTGTTGGCAAAACAATGTCTCTACTTTTTAATATGAAGTCTAGGTTGGCCATAACTTTTCTTTCAAGGAGCAAGTGTCTTTTAATTTCATGGCTGCAGTCACCATCTGCAGTGATTTTGGAGCCCCCAAAAATAAAGTCTGTAACTGTTTCTCCATCTGTTTTCCATGAAGTGATGGGACCAGATGCCATGATCTTCATTTTCTGAATGTTGAGCTTTAAGCCAGCTTTTTCACTCTCCTCTTTCACTTTCATCAAGAGGCCCATTAGTTCTCCTTCACTTTCTGCCATAAAGGTGGTTTCATTTGCGTATCTGAGGTTATTGATATTTCCCCTTGCAATCTTGATTCCAGCTTGTGTTTCATCCAGTCCAGAATTTCTCATGATGTACTCTGCATATTAGTTAAAAAAGCAGGAGCTATTTCAAATCCTAAAAGATGATGCTTTGAACGTGCTGCACTCAACATGCCAGCAAATTTGGAAAACTCAGCAGTGGCCACAGGACTGGAAAATGTCATTTTTCATTCCAATCCCTAAGAAAGGCAATGCCAAAGAACGCTCAAACTACCACACAATTGCACTCATCTCACATGCTACTACAGTAATGCTTAAAATTATCCAAGCCAGACTTCAACAGTACGTGAACTGTGAACTTCCAGAAGGTCAAGCTGGATTTAGAAAAGGCAAAGGAATCAGAGATCAAATTGCCAATGTTCACTGGATTATCAAAAAAGCAAGAAAGTTCAGAAAAAAAATCTACTTCTGCTTTATTGACTATGCCAAAGCCTTTGACTGTGAGGATCACAACAAACTGATGAAAATTCTTAAAGAGATGGGAATACCAGATCACCTGACCTGCTTCTTGAGAAATCTGTATGCAGGTCAGGAAGCAACAGTTAGAACTGGACATAGAACAACAGACTGATTCCAATTCGGGAATGTAGTAGGTCAAGGCCACCCTTTTTATTTAACTTATATGCAGAGACCCAGTACAGCCATTGATAAATGAATAAATACATAAAAAGACTACCTGAGAGCTATCACATGAAGTAGGGCCTGCTCATAAATAAAGCCAATATGGGCAAAGTAATATGAATGATAGGAAAAGAGAAGAAGAGGAGAGAGAGAAAAAGCCTTCTGGAGGCCACCTGTGCTTGAATCCAGTGCTACCCCTAAAGTTAAAGTGTTAGTTGCTCAGTTGTGTCTGACTCTTTGTAACCCCATGGACTGTAGCTGCAAGGCTACTTTGTCCATGGAATTCTCCAGGCAAAAATACTGGAGTGAATAGCCATTCCCTTCTCCAGGGAATCTTCCCAATCCAGGGATAGAACCCCGGTCTCCCACAGTGCAGGCAGATTTTTTTTTTTTTTTACCATCTGAGCCACCAGGGAAGCCTGTGCTACCCCTCAGCACTTCAATTATGTCAGCCAATAATGCCCTTTATGTCAGATTGAGTTGGATTTCCTGGCACTTGTAGCCAAAGGATTCCTGAATAATACAAATTCTATGGGCACTGATCAATATCATAGTGCTAGCTTTAGATTATGAGTTAGAATCCAGAGATTATTTTTAGAGTGCGAAAAAGAACAACTTCAAATATCATGATGAGAGACCTGCAGAAACTGACTTAAAGACAATGAAACAGATTTTTGTCTAAGCAGTGTTTCTAACACTGGGCATGGCAGAGCCCGAGATGGTCGATGGATCTGCCTCAGTGACTGCTGTGGACAAGAGAAGGCAACAGGTGGATGGAGATAAGGATTAGACAAGGCTCCAAACTCAGCCACAAGACTACGTATTTATTTACTGGGCTCTTCGCAAGTACCTCTTTGAACAAAGGTTGAAAACCATTATTTTTGGAACATGAATAGCTCCCAAAGTCAGGCCATACTCAGTTCTAGGAAAGGCCTCAAGGGAACCAGCGGTCAGTGCTGAAATACCTGAATAAGAACCAGAAAACTGATTTCCTGATAATTTATTATTTACTGATAATTTATTGTCACTGGGTGCCTCAGAAAACTTGACAACTTTCTTGGAAGAGATAATCAGTCTCTATAGGGAGAGGGGAACATAGCACCATGGAAGATCCATTCTGATGTCACCAAACAGCAGAAAAAGAGAGAAAAAGAGATATCTCTGCAGAAATGTTATGTGAGCAAGGACCAAACAACACTGATCTCAGTGTACACCTTGTAGACCAGGACTCTGATTTTATCAAGGATCACTTAAGGTGGACTATCCAAACTGTTTCTTTCTAGCATATTTTATTCCATGGTACTTCACAGAGTAGCTGAATGTATGCGTGGAGCCCTGGAGTTGTTTGAACTAGTGACCTTGCTGCCGTCACATTGACATCATACTTCAGTCTACACATCATCAGTCTACACAATACCATCGCAGGTGGGTACTGCAGTCTCAATGCTGTGCAGGTAAAATGACCTCCTAGCAAAATAACACTCACAGTCATCTTAGCAATCCTCAGAATCGCAGGACATCATTTTCCAATCTCCCTTCAAGTCATCATTTCCTGCACTCCAAATCTCTGAAAACCTTCTGAAATGTTTATTTATTTTTTTTTAATTTGGAGGTTCATTACTGTTTAACAAAATTCTTGTTTTCTGAAAAACGATTTTTGTGTTTGTTGAAAGACTTGCACATGGCTCTAAGAATATAATAATAATAATCTTAATCACCATAACTCACTGTTGTGCTCCAGTGTACTTCCTAAATATGTAATCCCATTTCATAGGAGTTTCTAATTTCTGAATAAAACATTGATTGATTTCTCTAAGGTATTCTGAGGATCTGTCCTCCAAATAGCTGTCTACATATCAGGTACAACTGGCAATTGTGCCAACTGGGATTCCTGCTGCTAAGTGGTTTCCCATATTGTTGTGTAGGATGTGATCGTGACACCAACTTCTGAGCTAACCATGGAAATAGCAGATCTCACACACACCTACTCTCCACAAATCATCACGGACAGTTTCCCTCTTTCATTTTTATATATATATAAAAAAGGGAACAGATGATTCGCGTTACTTGAGGAGGTGGAGGTAAAAATTCTCCAGTTATTTCTCGTACATCACAGCCATGCAAAAGGTTTCAAGAAAGACTGGAAGCAGAAATGAATAATTCTGGACTTAGAACTTGCCTCTACTGCTTTCTCAAGAAGTGCACATAATAAGAATGTTTTTCCTTTCATCTCAGAGTTCTGGCAAATGCTTCAGAAACTGAGGATTAATCCAATTGCTAAGAAACAATTTTTAGTCATAAGAAACACAGAAAGCAAATTTTATGAGCATTCTGAATGATTTTTTTGATGTTGATAATATTGAAGATGGAAAAAAAGACAAGCTAAATCTCTACTTTCTTAGTAATTAGCTGCATTTAAAGGCCAATGCACTTTATATAGAAGTCTGCAAACTTTGATAACTAGTTTCTGGTAGATTGAACTGTATGATAATTCTGTCACAGAAGTCCTTTCTCACTAAACATATTTATGAACATGCTTATTCATCATTATACCTAAATCGAACACACGCTGTAGCTCAGTTTTCATGCATAAGATTTCTGCTTTTAAGATAATCATTTGCAAGTTTAAATAAGGTCTTGTACAAACCTTAAAAGAAAATGCAAGTTGTCAGTTTGGGCTGTGCCACAAGTTGGATTTAAATTCTATGTGCTTATAACCTTCATGCTCACACAAATGATTCAAATGCACTCCTTTATAGATGGACACTGGTTGTTCAACTGTTAGATGGGAACGTTAACATATTATAAGAGGTGCCTAGACATGAAGTCAGGGGCTTGCGTTGTGACTGAATGAAATACAAGACTCTAACCTTAAAGAGAGGGGTATGGTGGTCCAGATGATGTCAAATAAACCAAGGCTAATTGTGAAGCAGAAATGGGTGTTTCTTTTTACTAACTAAACTAGCTCCAGTGTTTGGCGGGTACAGCCAGTTCCCAGTGGAGTTCAATCACCAGATTTGACTGATAAGATTCTTTGGGGGAATTTTCCTTGTTCAAATGTTATGCAAAAGTAAGACTACGTCAACATCCATAAGTAGCTCATGGTTTTAAATTTGCTTGGCTAAATTTATAAAAGTGAGGTTGTACCATAAGACAGATCGAGGTGTCCAGCACATGGAAGATTCTCTCATACAGTAAATGACCTTGCTGTAGCCAACCCCCTCCATGTTCTGGGACACTGATTCCCCTGTACTCATCATTATGGAGAAGCAGAAATAGTTTGTACTACAAAATATTATTTTTTTGCCCTTGACCCTACCAACTCATATTTAATTTATCCTTTTGGTATAAGGTCAACTAAGTGAGATCCCTGTGGAAATTTCTGAAAGAGATGGGAATACCAGACCACCTGACCTGCCTTTTCAGTAACCTATATGCAGGTCAGGAAGCAACAGTTAGAACTGGACATGGAACAACAGACTGGTTCCAAATAGGAAAAGGAGTATGTCAAGGCTGTATATTGTCACCCTGCTTATTTAACTTATATGCAGCAGCAGCAGCAGAGCACATCATGAGAAATGCTGGACTGGAAGAAACACAAGCTGGAATCAAGATTGCTGGGAGAAATATCAATAACCTCAGATATGCAGATGACACCACCCTTGTGGCAGAAAGTGAAGAGGAGCTAAAAAGCCTCCTGATGAAAGTGAAAGAGGAGAGTGAAAAAGTTGGCTTCAAGCTCAACATTCAAAAAACAAAGATCATAGCATCCAATCCCATCACTTCATGGCAAATATATGGGGAAACACTGGAAACAATGGCTCACTTTATTTTCCTGGGCTCCAAAATCACTGCAGATGGTGACTGCAGCCATGAAATTAAAAGACGCTTACTCCTTGGAAGGAAAGTTATGACCAACCTAGATAGCGTATTCAAAAGCAGAGACATTACTTTGTCAACAAAGGTCCGTCTAGTCAAGGCTATGATTTTTCCAGTGGTCATGTATGGATGTGAGAGTTGGACTATAAAGAGAGCTGAGTGCAGAAGAATTGATGCTTTTGAACCGTGGTGTTGAAGACTCTTGAGAGTCCCTTGGACTGCAAGGAGATCCAACCAGTTCATCCTAAAGATCAGTCCTGGGTGTTAACTGGAGGGACTGATGTTGAAGCTGAAACTCCAATACTTTGGCCACCTCATGAGAAGAGCTGACTCATTTGAAAAGACCCTGATGCTGGGAAAGATTGAAAGCAGGAGGAGAAGGGGATGACAGAGAATGAGATGGCTGGTTGGCATCACCAACTTGATGGACATGGGTTTGGGTGGACTCTGGGAGTTGGTGATGGACAGGGAGGCTTGGTGTGCTGCAGTTCATGGGGTCGAAAAGAGTCAGACACAACTGAGCAACTGAACTGACCTGAACTGAAGTGAGATCCACACAGAGCAGATATCTAATATGATTCCTGTTCTTCTAAATGGACGGAATGAAAGAGCCTCCATTTATGAGAGGAGCTCTTCAGATTCCATATTTCACACTTTAGTTTTAAAGAATGTCTCTAGTTTTACACATTCAGAATTTGCCTAAAAGAGGCATGAAGAATGACCCAACCCTATGACATTTCCTTTGGAGTATTGTTGCGCTGAATGGAAAGATATCAGAGATTACATCATGTAGTCCATTCAGTTTTACAACTGAAGTTTCTTTGGCCCAAAGAGATGGACTTAATCATTCTCCAAAGTTTCTAATCCTGTAGGCTAGAGGCCAGTATAATGAATCCTTAACTCTAAATAGTGAATGATAGTTTGAGCCCTTCTGCACAGTTATTTATTAACTGGAGGTCACCCTATGAGGCTCAAAACAAGATGTAGTAGACAAAGAGCAAATTTGTTTATAGTTCTTTTGGTTAAGATATTACCATTTGTAGTCAGAACATCCCAGTTTATAACCTAGCTCTGCCACTTACTCGCTGAACAAGTTTACTTAACCGAATTGTGCATCTATTTCCTCATCTATAAAATGGAGAATTTAGAACCAACTTCCTAGAGTGTGTGCTGTGAGGGATCAGTAAGGGTAAACATAAAAGATTTAGCATAGAAAATAAACAATGTTTACCCATTGTGACCAGTATTATAATTATTAGTTCAGTCTATTAATAAATAAATATACTATAGCAGAACTTTCTTGAAAACCTTTGTGCCCTTTATGTAACTTCCTTTCTTCATTCCATTCCCTTTCTACTACACAATAAAAAATGTAATCTGAAAACATATTATCTGTCTAAATTGCATGGGCCTAAACAGAGTAAAAATTTCTAAGAAATGTGCATGAGGATTTAATTGTACAACATCTTATAAAACCCACAAAAGAGAATAAAGCAGCAATGTAATGGGGGGGAAGTGTATTCAAAAAGAGATGACCAAAATATTTCCTTCAAGCTTGATACTGACTTTTTTTTAATCAAATGGCTCCTGAGTCTAGAGAAGTCACAGCAAATGCCTCTTTTGATGACTATTTAAATTCCCTCTACAATAGAAATACTAAATGATAAACCTATTGAGACCCTCTAGGGAAACTATTTCCTGCAGAAAACGATGGCTTCATGAAAATCTTAAGCATGAATTCAATAAACAAAATGCATACATCTACAAAGTAATAATTACAAAGCTGCTAATGAACTTATGTTTGCAAATAAAACTAGAATAGTTGTCAATCTGGGGGACTTCCCTGGTGGTCCAGTGGTTAAGAATCTACCTTCCAATGCAAGAGACATGGGTTTGACCCCTAGTGGAGGAACTAGATCTCACGTACCATGGGGCAACAAAGCCTGCATGCTGCAACTAGAGAAAAATGCATGTGCCCCAACAAAGACCCAGAACAGCCCCAAAATAAAATAAAATAATGCCAGTCTGCATAACATGTGGTACAAAATCTTTTCAGGTCACAAAAATTAAATGTAACCAATATAATGTGCATTATACCACATTTTAGTAGCATACCTCAGCCCATGCTGTCTGTTCCGGGTGGCACAGTGGTAAAAAATCCACCTGCCAGTGCAGAAGACACAGCAGACTTGGGTTTGATTCCTGAGTCAGAAAGATCATCTGGAGAAGGGAAATGGCAATCCACTCCAGTATCCTGGCCTGGGGTTCCCTTTCCTTTCTCCAGGAGATCTTCCCGAGCCAGGGATCGAACCCAGGTCTCCCACATTGCAGGCAGATTCTTTAATAGCTGAGCCACAAGGGAAGCCCACAATACATATTTGCATGCCAAAATAAAGAAAACTGCTGGGGTTATGTCTTGTTGCCCGTTTTCATTTTTGTTTTTAATAAAAACCCTTTGTTCAAGCAGAAGAGCTATTGAGGGTTGCACATGATACAATTGAAGAAAATAGTGGCATAAAGAGAAATCAAAGCAATGGATAGTTATGAACATTTAAACATTTTTTCTATGTAAATTACCAACATCCATTGTCTTAAAATTTGAAAAATGTTCTTACTGAATCACTTATTTCCACCTCTTACAGCCATTCTAGAATAAAGTTTTAGAGCACAAGACTCCAGGTTCAGACTTTAGGTTCTGCTCCAGTTTCAACTATTTTTGAGATCAAAATCCCAGTTTTCTCATGTTTAAAGTGAGGTCAATATTAGTATATATCTTGTAAAATGATGAGTGTAATGCCTGCAGGTAACTAAGCATGTTAATACACATATAAACTGACTGTTTTTCCAGGCAATGTTCAAATGGTATTTGCTCTGCAAAAGTCAACTGGCTTTATAATTAACTCAAACCAGTTAGTTTTTCTGGCTCCCATTCTCCCTGACTATTCAGAGATTTCCCACATAGTAGATGTTTAAGATTTAATTCATTACAATTATTTTCTCTACTTCTTCCTTATTTAGACACTGAGAGTGAATTTACCTAGATAGCATATTCAAAAGCAGAGACATTACTTTGCCGACTAAGGTCCGTCTAGTCGAGGCTATGGTTTTTCCTGTGGTCATGTATGGATGTGAGAGTTGGACTGTCAAGAAGGCTGAGCACCAAAGAATTGATGCTTTTGAACTGTGGTGTTGTAGAAGACTCTTGAGTGTCCCTTGGACTGCAAGGAGATCCAACCAGTCCATTCTGAAGGAGATCAGCCCTGCGATTTCTTTGGAAGGAATGATGCTAAAGCTGAAACTCCAGTACTTTGGCCACTTCATGCGAAGAGTTGACTCATTGGAAAAGACTCTGATGCTGAGAGGGATTGGGGGCAGGAGGAGAAGGGGACAACAGAGGATGAGATGGTTGGATGGCATCACTGACTCGATGGACGTGAGTCTGAGTGAACTCCGGGAGTTGGTGATGGACAGGGAGGCCTGGCGTGCTGCAGTTCATGGGATCGCAAAGAGTCGGACACGACTGAGCAACTGAACTGGACTGAACTGATGTGTGTATTTACTTATTTGTACTGTTTTGCACATTGTCTTGCCCCTTCTATTACTCACATAAATCTTGGGGATCTGCCTCCCTTGCTATCTCTGTAAAATTCTATTGGTGTCATGTAGGATTTCTCAACCTTGATATTATTGCTACTTGATGCTGGATAATTCTTTGTTGATGAGGCTATCTTGTGCATTGTAGCATGGTTAGCAATATCCTTGGCCTCTAACCCAAAATATCTCCACCCCCTTGTGACAATCAGCAGTGTCTCCAGATGGTGTTAAATTATCCCATGGGAAAAACATCCTTAACTGAGAACCACTACTGTAATATACTGGTTAATCCTATGTTTTAGAATTAGAAAATCAGTTCTACCCAGTTTTTGACCATGGCAGACATTCAATAGTAAGTTGCGAAAATTATGGTTGAAATATATAAAAACCATTTCACCTCTTCAGTCCTTATTTTCCTGGTCTCTAATGTGAGAAAAATGAAGTACTTAGTTTTGAGTTGTTTGTATGGTCTTTAATGGGATTTAAACAGAAAATAATGTTAGCTACTGGATTTAGTTTGGGTATCTGAAGTAGAAATTAGATGGGATTGAACTTCCAAGAATTTATTTGGGTAAAAACCTTGTGAGACATAAAAGGTCAGGACCCAGGAAACTGAAGCCATTGTCCATGGTGCAAGTCTGACTCTGGAAAGATGGCTGGGTAAAAGTGCCCTTAGTTGCCATACATTCTAGAAGGTCTAGCAAGACTGAGGGCGTGTCTAGAAGCCACAGTCAGCCCTTATAGGAGTCCCGCCTGCCTTTGAATCCCTCCTGCACTTAGTCTTCACTGCAACCACCATAATGGGCATAAAAGCTCAGAAGCTGGGGTCCTTGATAAGTTATGCTCCTTGTAACTGGAATTCTGGCAGATACATGCTCATGGATGTCATGTACTTTGCACAGTTCTTCAAGTAGAGTTAAGACCTTATTATTACTATTCTTAATTACTACTTTCATTGTTATTACTAGACGTACTCATTTGCCAATGACACTATGCGGCAGCCCCAATGTCCCCAGCCATCTTTTGAAATTCTGTAGCACATATTGTTCAAATCACTTTCCTGGCATTCATTAGATATCTCTATAAGGATGTCTAGCATTAACATATCCAAGATTAATTAATTAATTAATCCCAAATTAACATTCCCCAACAGCACATTCTCAATCCCCCCTATCCTGGCCCAGCTGCTTCTTTCACAGTCATTACCAGTACATAAATGGGCCCCATCACACATCCAGTTGTTCAAACCAAAACTTAAAGATTCACCTTTGCCTCCTCTCACAGGACACACCCTATTCATAAGTGAATCTAGTCACTCGTCCTTCGAAATAGAGCCTAAATCCAACTGCTTCTCTATTCCCCATGTTCAATCTTTCATTCCTTCTGCCAGTGATCATTTCTCTCCCTCTCCTTTCCAAAGTAAAAACTTGCATGGAGAAATAAATGATTAAACTGCTTGGGTGGAAGGCCTAACATTGTTACCTAAGCCAGACGCTGGCAAACTTTTTCCTAAAGGGCTATGTAGTAAGTATGTTCTTCTCAAGTCAACCTGCAAAATCAAAGAAACTAGGTACTTCTATAAACATTTAAAATGTAACCATTTAAAAATGCAAAAATAAGATTTGGTTGTGGGCCACCATTCACCAACCACTGGCCTAAACCATCATCTCTCAACGAATAGGTCATCTCACTTCCTCCTTGAGCTCCAGCAGTATAATCCAGCAAAGAGCCAGATGATTCTTTTGTAATGTAAAGAAAATAATGTCACCACATTTAAACTTCCACAGCTTCCTGTGGCAGTTGTTATAAAATCTGAAACCCTTACCTTGGCCTGTGGGCTCTGTAGGTGTGTCTCCACCTCACTGCCTCCGTCTGCTTTCGTTCCCCGCTGCACTGCCTCCTGACTGTCACCCTGCAGGCATGCTGGGTCTGGGGCTTCTCAGTGCTGCGCACATGTGCTGTCTCAGTGCTTTTGGTCTGGTGCTCTTCTCTGAGAGAGCCACCTCACCATGTTTCTGCTAAAAGAGAAGCTTCTCCTTAATGCACTATCCAAAATGTCCCTCCTCTTTCACCTTCTCTCCTCTTACTCTGCAATGCATTTCTTCATAACACTTATTATTGCCAGGTAATACGTTCACTTATTAGCAGTCTGCCTCTTCCACTAGATTTTAGCTGCAAAATAGGAGAATTTGATAGTTCAGAGGACATATCCATGTCGACAACAACTAGAGAGTGCTCCAATATTTTTTGAATAACCTAATAATGAAGGTTTTATGACTTTTTAATAATTCACTGCATTATATAGGATAATTCCAAGTACCTTAGGGGTTTGGGTCCCATCTTTCATTTCTGTCTATTCTGTTACCAAATGTTTATCACCATTGATCCCATAGAATATACCTCACAGTTCTTTTTTTTCTTTCAGTAAAATAGATATATTTCTCTCTTTTCTTGTCAATAGAAAAACAAGCCTTTACTATTTCTTTCTCATAATAAAGCCAGTGATTACTGAGGAGAAAATGTATAAAAATAAAATATAGAATAATTTAAAATTCCCTAAAATCCCATTCAAAGATATAATCAGTGAATTGGTTGATCTAGTCCTATAGTGTTTTTCTATGCATGCTGCTGCTGCTGCTAAGTCGCTTCAGTCATGTCTGACTCTGTGCGACCCCATAGACGGCAGCCTACCAGGCTCCCCCATCCCTGAGATTCTCTAGGCAAGAACACTGGAGTGGGCTGTCATTTCCTTCTCCAATGCATGAAAGTGAAAAGCCAAAGTGAAGTCACTCAGTCATGTCCGACTCTTCGCCACCCCATGGACTACAGCCTACCAGGCTCCTCCATCCATGGGATTTTCCAGGCAAGAGTACTGGAGTGGGGTGCTATCACCTTCTCTGTTTCTATGCATAAATTATATCATTTTATTTGAATAAGAATGAGCTCATACTCTCCATAATTCATTAATACATTCTGGACTTTCTTTTTAGTTAATACCAGGTCTTTCATATTTTTCCTTGCTAAGAGCTTAGAATTTGAGATTTTGCCTTGAAAAATAAGTGAGGATATATAGAAGAGCCATTAATTAGGATACCTTTAGATTAAGATAGAGCAGAGGTGACAAGCATGGCATTTTTAGTGAGCAAGAGCAGATGACATTTGGGAGCATGCATGGGTAGATAGTGAAGTCTAGATGGAGTGGAGAGAAAAATGTCATCTGTAGGTTAATAGACCACCTAAAAGATGCAGATTAACCGTCTGAATTTCACATGCGAAGAAATGAGATCAAGCAGTATAATAAAAAGAAGCAGCAAAATTACAACAGAACAGTCAAATTGATATGCTTTTTGGCAATAATTGTGAAAGGTCTGGAAATGAGAAAATGGGAACAGCTAGTGGCTGCTACATAAAGAGAAAATAAACAAGATAAAACAGCTCAAGTTAGAGCATGATGACTTCTTTAACAATCTGGAAAGGGTTTTGAGGAACATTTAACCAAAGACAGATACTTTATGTGCAAAATTAAGGTTAGAAAACTTATTCTCTGGTTAATGTGAAGATACACATTTCAAATGCAATGTTATTACACTGCACAACCTAAATTATTATTGCTATTATCATCTTTTCTAGGATCCTTAATTTTTAGTTAGAGATGTCAAACATTTTCACAGAACAGAAGTGATGTACTAACAAAATTAAATAATATAAAAAGATTTTCACTATTTTTTTTTAAACGGCGTTGTTCAGTTGGAATCATTTCTTGCATGTATGGGGTTATTAGGGTTTATACTGACCAATCTTCTTGCTGTGCATTTTCTTTAAAATTTCATTTGCTTTCTTCTAAGATGTTTAGTCTTTAACTAGATTTCATCTCTGTTCAGTTGTGATTCTGAGTGATTCTAGTGTAATTCTTTGAGCCAAAAACTACTGCTGCTAAGGCAGTACTTATGATATGCTCATAATCCCCATTTCAGATGTGGCTTCTTTTTATTTATTCCCTCCTTATCTGGTGGAGCTGTGCTGAAACATTCTGAGTCTCTTTAAGTGAAGATATGCTCATCATGTGTGGAACCACACATCAGTCTCTTCAGCACAGACGTATCCAGAGAAGGCTTTAGGATTTATGACACGACATCTTATGTGTGTGTGTGTGTGTGTGTGTGTGTGCTCAGTCACTCAAGTGTGTCCGACTCTTTGTGACCCCATGGAGGGTCCACCCCATAGAGGTGGGTCCCACCCCATAGAGGACCCCTTAGAGGCCCACCAGGTTCCTCTATCCATGGGATTCTCCAGGCAAGAATTCTGGAATGGGTTGCCATTTCCTACTCCAGGGCATCTTCCCGATCCAGGGAATCAAACCCAAGCCTCCTGACACTTGTGCATTGGCAAGCAGATTCTTTACTACTGGGCCATGCCACCTGGGAAGCACTATAATGTCTTACAAAGCTATTGATTTCCCTAAATTCATTCTGGTTACTTTGAAATTCAAATATGTTCTCAGTGTATAATCAAAATGAGTTTGAGAGTAAAGTCAAGTCAAAATATACTAGCTTAGCATTTATATGTGTAAGACATCCTCACCCTGCATCCCTTATATTTCTCAATGGCAGTGACTGCTTTTTTTGGGGGGATCATCCCCTGAATTCAGTAACCTGAGTTACATGGAATTTGATTTTGTGTGGAATTTTCACCTTTGGCTATATATGGTAACTATAACTTATACTTACACTGCACCAAGTGTAGATGAGACACTCTTTAAGCACTTTACAATTATTAAGTCCTTAGAACAGAAATAGATACTATGAGGAAGCTGAGACTCAAAGAAGTTAAGTAACAGGCTCAAAGCCATATAGGCAGCAAATGACAGAACCCACAAATGAATAAAAGACAGTCTGGCTCCACTGTCCATTCTCTTAGTCATTATGCTCTATTGTTTCTTATTACATTATAATAATTGATCTTACTGATCATTGGCATCTCAGCTGCTTCAAGATTAAAGGTGTAGCAAGGGGAAATAAAAATTGACCCCACTTAGAAATTTTCTCAAGGCATCAAAGTTAGTTTCCTTGAGGCAACAACTGTTGAATATTATTGGTGCCTGGCCCATGGCAGGAACTCATTTAAAGGAGAATGAATGCATTCAGTTTACAAATATGCAGTAAGTGCCTGGTATGATTAAGCATAGTGTTAAGATGTTGTCAAATTAAGCCAAAGGATGTTCTGTCCTTGAGGAGTTTATACCACAGCAAGAGACCAACAATAAATATAGAAGAAAAAAAAAGTTCACAAGCCAATATTGGATCATTATTATCTCTATGAATAAAATAAATAAGAGGGATTATCTGAGAGGGTTGGATCTGATTTAAAAGAGAATACTCAGAAATGGCTTTTTGGAAGAGAAGCTTTTGAGAAGTCTTGCTCAGATCTTGAGCAAAGATCTGAATAGTAAAGAAGCAGTCTTACTGAAGGAAGGCAAGAGGATCTCAGGCTTTAAAGAGGGGATCCTTTTCCTTTCCCAAGGAAAGGAAAGAAGGAACAAATGAAAGAAGCAAGATTTCACTGAAAAAAAAGAAGATGCAATCAGTGTTCACAGTATGGTTTTTATGAATCATGATAATTATTTTCTCATTTTCTATTTCTAAATAGCTGTGCTTCGTTTAAAAGTTTACTGTTACTCTTAAAGACTCTATATCTCAGTTTCTCTTTTTCACCTAAAACATGGGAAAACAACATAGGTTTTCTGTGTTATATGGGTTGTATGGGGATTGCAGAAATTATTAGAAAACATAAATGTGGCTATAGAAAGCAAAGCAGCAAAACCAATCATAAATAAGGACTACTCTCACTTTTTGCAGTCCTAAAATGGTCTCTTACCACTTTTCATCCCGATATCTGGGAAGATATGGTCCAGAAGAACAAGATCTTTTTGAGTTAATTTATCTCCTACAAAGGTTAGTGATCCTGATAACTGACAATGATGAGAATAGATGCTTTCCCAACGTCATTCAAAAGAAGTCTCTTAGAGACCGCTGATTTCATTTCATATTGTCACTTAGAGTCTCATTAGTATGTCCCTTTATCCATCAACTTCCTTGATATGCCATGACAACAGAATAATTTACAGCAACCCTTTGTCTGACTCACAGTGAATTCAAATTCACTGGATGCATTCAATCTGTACTCTTGTCAAAATGCTTCTGGAAACAGAACCGTCTCTACCCGATCCCCAAATCTTTCATGTGCCATTACCTTATGAATGACACTTTAATTCTCTTACTGTTGCAAAGCATTTTCAGATTCTTCAATTTATTTGTTCAACTCAAGAAAGGCTTACAATGTACAAAGCACAGAGCTGAGGGTGGGGGAAACAAGGAAGAAGGTATGGTCCTGCTTAACAGGCATCTAACCAGGAAAGGCTGAGGCAGTGCTGAGCAGTGGTATTGACAATAATTCTTAAAGTGCAATCCTCACATTTTGTGGATCATAGGCAACTTAAAATTATATCCTTTAATTAAAGAATGGATGCTGGGGAATCAAGCTAGAGTGAACATCATTCTCTCTGAGGCAATGACAAAAAGATAGCAGGGAAAAGCTGCTTAGGCAAAGCAGATATGCTGGGAAAAGCTGTTTACACAACGTCCTTTTACCAATACTACCAGAACCTCACCTTGTGTCAGGAGATGTAGTGGATACTGGGGGTACTGATAGTCTAATTCAATGCAATTCATCAGATTTAGACACAGAATGCTATAAGAATGACCTAAGCTGCCTAAAAATGTTGGGCTGATCAGAAAAAGTGTCCCAAGGGAGTGAAAATTGAAGGAGTGGTATGTGCTGGCTAAAGATTGTGTTTAGCACTGCCTCATAGTCAGTACTTTTCTGTCCACTTCTCAAAGATGTATAGGAGAGTATGGTTACTAATTCTCACTTTGGAAATGTCCCTTCAAATTCATGCTTGTTAAAATCTTCTTAATTAAAGAGCAGACAAGCGACTCTAGTGTATGCATTGTTTTAAACACCTAATATGTGTCAAAGTCAGTGTGAGCAGCTTTAATATATTTCCTGACTGGGCATCCATTGATACAAAGGTTTATAAAATGGAAGTTGAATACATTTCTGCCTTAGTAAATAAATATTCACAGTGAATATGTTTTGTTGATGACTAACCAACATACACAGCCTGATGTTTGTTACGGCCACATTTAACTTTTGTTTTACATATAGAAGTAGCAAAATGCCCACAAGAAAAGGATATGGGGAAACTAGATTCTAGTCTAAGACCTATACAGAACTGTGTGACCTTGTGCAAGTACTTCCTGCTCTGGGTTCCAGAGTTCTCTTTCGTAAAAGGAGGAACCTATGATTTCAGAGTATTCTTTCAGCAGTACGTCATTGTACATAACAAGACATGAAATAGATGTAACATTTAATGATTTATAAACAGAGAGTTAAAGTTTCTTCTTTCCTTCCCTCTTAGCCTTGATTCTTCCTTCCCTCCCCCCCCCAAAAAAAAACCCACAAAAATTATCATCTAAACTTACAGATTTTGGATAGTGCTTTAGAAAAAAATACCAGATAGCTGAAAGTTATGACCACTTAGGATTTTTCCACATTCATTTTTTAAAAAATATTGATCATAAAATATTTATTTCAGGAGTTTTCCTCTTCAAACACAGAAAATTGTAAGCGGTGGTATAACAGAAAAGCAAGTGGATTCTGTAGTAATATAACAAACACACACACACGAAAGTTGCATGAACACAACAAACACACACACACGTAAGTTGCATGAACACACACATTCCTAGGCACAAATGCAACAGCTGTCTGCTAAACAGGGACAAGAGACAGGGGCATTTTCCACATAGGCGTAATTGTCACGTAATAATGGTCACACTACTACAAAGACAACGCACAATGTCTTGTGCCTGGGTGGTGACTCAGCTCCTACCTACATAGTTTTATCTTCATATGAAAAGCAACAACACAAAAAAGCAAATTTAAATCAAGAGGCAATGTTTCAGCAAAACATATTGCTTTCTAAATTCCTTCAAACAATAATTTAATCGTATTGTCTGTGTCAACTCTTCCAAAATCATTTCGTTTTCCTTCTGGGCTTGTCTACGAGACTGCACAATGGAGGAAAGAAGTCTTTGGAAGGGAGAGATAACTAATTTCTGACTTCTAAATATTGAACACTGACTATTTCCCATATCTTCTTACATTTTCACCTTTATATCTTCTCCAAAATACTGTCTTTGAAGAGAATGGCAGTCAGTAAAGGGATTAAATAGCACATTTCTTTCAGACTACTGGTGCCCATGTCAGTAAGAGACTACAGAGGGCAATATAAATCAGCTGATGCTATGAGTTACGGGAAGGAACTGGTCTAGTTTATGTATCTGAGATATCAATAAAATGATCAAAAGGAGGCAAACAAAGTCAATAATACAGTGATAATATATTTGCCAAAGTCTAGTCTCCAATCTCCATGCTATCTTCTTGCCTTTTTATGCTAACAAATTGGTAAACAAAACACAAATCAAACCTCTGAAGCTATAAAGTTTCTTACATGTCTCCCCTCCCCAGCCATCAATCCTATTCTAGTTCTCACAACATGAGCCCTGGGAAGACATCCAGGATCTAACAAAGAGAACCAAGAGAAAAGGAGATTTATGCTTAAGGTAGACAACCACAAAATAACTGCAGATACTGAAACAGAACTATTCAAAAGACACAACAAATGAGAAATTCCCCACTTCAGGTTTCATAGAAACTTACACTGGGTGAAAGGAAAGATAAAGAAGAGGGGAAAGTAAACATATTTCTTTGATAAGCTAGTCTTATTCCTTCAGGCTAGTTTAACAGGGTAGAAATTACCACTGGGAACTAAGGCCCCTCGTTGACTATATAGCGATAAATACTGGAAAACTGTCCCAAATTGATTGACCAGTTTCCACATCATCTTTATTTTTACCAAGTCTTTTTTAAACCACGCTCATTCCTTATAGAATTGACTTAAATAAAATTAAAGACACTTCAAATTTTTGTACACTTGATTAGTATAAAGCAAAACCAAGTGAAAGACAATTATTAAATTAAAGGCAATGAAAGGAAAATGGTGTTCAGGCCCCGGTCATTGAAGAGAGGTTGGCCCTCCTTCCCCTTTCACCAGAGACCTACTGGGTGAAGCTTAGCAACTGCCTGACTCCTACCATTAGCCAAGTTGGAGCTCCCAAGGTGGTGTTACTGAACATAAATTAGAGGCAATGCAAGCAGTCGGCTCTTGTGATCTCTAGAAGGCAGCTTCAATACACCGCTGCCTTGAAGTAATCAAAAGTGTAGAAAGATAACTGAACCAGGAACATTTCCCTTATTATCTGTTTCTATGTGATTTAATCCCATTTATGATACTACTGGGGGCACTGGATCATGCCCCCAGTTCTATTACTCTATCACCAGTGGTCTGAATGCACTTTGGAAAAGAATAAGTCTTAGGTCACCTCTTATTTCAAGGCCTTATTTCTCAAGTACAGTTGCATATGATGCTTGGTCTACTTTCTTTGTTATACTAAATTTGATCTATCTGCAGAGAGTATACAACAAACAAAGATACAAATTTTGCAGGAATAAACATCCATTTTAATTTGGTGAATACAACACAAACTGAAAGAAAATAAAAAACTACACTAGTATCTTTAAACTGAACTCTTCCTCTATGGAAAGGAAATGGGACTTTGTTCTCTGAATTGATCAGAAATTTTAAAAAATGTTGGCATGAGACAAAGTTTGCAGATTAAAAAAATGTACATATTTTATTCTTGTTTGGTTTCCCCACTTATACTGTGCATCTTCTTTAGACTTCTTTGTACCCTTCCAGCTACTTTTCCTATTGTTTTTAGACAGAAAGTAAATTTTAAGACAGTTTTGTTTATTTTGATGAATCCTGATGGCATTTTCAGGCAGCAGAGATACAGGCCCCAAACCACACAGCTGAGAATAATGAAGCTTTTACATTAAATCAAAAGGCTCATGATTTCATCTCAACAATGCAGATTCAGCAACTAAGACCTTGAAAGAGTCTCTATAGAATTCAAATGAGCAAAAGCAGAGATGGAAAACGTCCTGAATTTCTTCAGAATGCCACATCAAATCAAATAAGATGAAAATTACCAAAATTTTAAGATCCTGATGTTCTTTTAAAGGATAAAGATTCAACAGCATCCAAAAATGAGATGTGAACATTCAGAATATAGTAGGGTAAAACTTTGTCCTGTCACTTCCATTTTATGAATTTATGTAGAGATTAAATTATTATAGCCTGCTTCAGCTCCCAACCAGTTCCTCAGGAATAGGGGAGAACTGTAAGGGTGATTTAAGGAAGCATTTAGTTCGACAGAGAGAAGGCATAATTCGTCAGGGGAGACTCTTAGACTTTCTTATTCTACGTAACGCTCAACTGAGCTGACATTTTAGCAAGTTGAAAAGCTTAGCTGTTTAAAGAAAGGCTCTGCATTTCAAAAAATGGGGAAAGGGATGGTGAATAATGCCTTTTAGCTCTTCTCCCTCATCCTCATCTTCCCTGACCACAGATGTCATCTGCTGCTGATAACCATAAAAACCTGCCCTCAGGCTGAGGTCCAACGGACTTATGCTTCTTCCTCTCTGCCCACAATAGAAAACAGGTCATCCACTCCCGCTTGGTAACATTAGCCATTAAATATTTCTTCTGTTTCTCGTGTCCTGTCTATTTTCTAGTATCATACCTTTAGTCAGACCTTTATCATTTCTTGCCTAAGCTAGTTAGTTCACTACTGTTGCAAGGACCACAGACTCCCACCGTGACACCTCTGAATGCCGAGCTGAGCCGGACTGTAGCATTCTCCTGCAGAGAGGACCTCCACAACAGCTCGATTTTCAAGCACCTAAAGATGACGCACAAGACCACGGTGAACTGGTCCCTGCCTACCTCTCCAGCGTCATGTCTTACCTTTCCTCCCTTGAACTCCATCCTACAAGAGGCCTGGTTTTCCGGCCTCTGTGCCTTTGTTCCCACAATGTTTTCTGTGAGCCTTTCCCCTCCCCCTCTACCCTAATTAGTAATAAAAATAAGAAAATAGTTTATATCAATACTGTTCTTCCTATGCTCCATGTACTCTTCTAAACATTTAATATTCAATCAACACTGACATGCGTGAACTATTTTAAACACACCATTAAAACTGCACATGTTAATGTATGGCAAAACCAATACAGAATTGTAAAGTAAAATAAAGTAAAAAATAAAAAAATAAAACAAACAAACAAAAAAAAACCAACCATTTTAAACAGAGTTAAAGTAACTTGCGCGTGGCCCTGTGGCTAGTAAGCTTTAGATTCTGAGCTTCAGTACAAGGGCTCCAGCACTCTGCAACAGTGTGTCTTCACCCTAGATTAGTTCAATCCAGCTCTTCTGACTCAGAGTTACCATCTCCACCCAGCAAGGTTCCCGCTTTTCCACTCTCCAGAGGGATGTATATGTTCTTCCTCTTTGTTCATGTAAGTCTTTCTATAAATTCATTTGCCACATTGCGTTATCTTTAATCATTCACGAATCTCTCTACCCTTCAAGATCATCAGTGACCATGGCTCATTTATTTTTTATTTCCCAATGTCTGTGATTCAATAAATGAGAGTTGAATGTAAATGTAAATAAATATTTTACATTAAATAAAAATATCTGAGGATTACAAGGTACTTCAGAACATGACATTTATATGTAATTTTCTCTTCCACTATTTTCTATACAAATACTCCCTCTATTGGCATAGATCCAAATCTTAAGCCAATATCTGTTGAGTGAATAAAAAGGTCCATGATGGGGTTTTAATGAAAACTACAGTCTTTGCAGTAAATATGTAGACCATCCTAAAATAAATAAAATATCAAATTAAATCTGGATAGACCAGAGCCTCTGGGTTAGATATAGCTTGTGTACAAATTAAATATTTGGAGGATTTATTAGCTGACTTATGTAAATGGGCAAATTCAAAAGTCCTGCTTCAAATATAGACAGGTAAGCCTTCAGGAAATCATGATTTAATAACTTCAGTTTAGAAAAAAAGATTCTATTATAAATGAAATATTCTCTACCACTTTAAAATACAGTTGTATGAATAAGCTATGCTGCTGCTGCTGCTGCTAAGTCGCTTCAGTTGACTCTGTCTGACTCTGTGTGACCCCATAGACGGCAGCCCACCAGGCTCCCCTGTCCCTGGGATTCTCCAGGCAAGAACACTGGAGTGGGTTGCCATTTCCTTCTCCAATGCATGAAAGTGAAAAGTGAAAGTGAAGTCGCTCAGTCGTGTCCGACTCTTAGCGACTTCATGGACTTCAGCCTCATGGACTGCAGCCTACCAGGCTCCTCTGTCCATGGGATTTTCCAGGCAAGAGTACTGGAGTGGGGTGCCATTGCCTTCTCCATGAATAAGCTATAGATTTTTGTCTATTAATTTTGCCCCCAGTCATCATTCTGAGTCCTTTTTTGGTGTAATAAGTTCCAAACCGAATCTCTCTCATCTTTCTGCTGTGCTAGATCTTTTGCAAATAACGATAACATTATCTGGTTCTTTACAATGTTTACTGCTGCTGCTGCTGCTAAGTCACTTCAGTCGTGTCCGACTCTGTGTGACCCCATAGATGGTAGCCCATCAGGCTCCTCCGTCCTTGGGGTTCTCCAGGCAAGAACACTGGAGTGGGTTGCCATTTCCTTCTCCAATGCATGAAAGTGGAAAGTGAAAGGGAAGTTGCACAGTCGTGTCCGACTCCTAGCGACCCCACGGACTGCAGCCTACCAGGCTCCTCCATCCGTGGGATTTTTCCAGGCAAGAGTACTGGAGTGGGTTGCCATTGCCTTCTCCATTACAATGTTTAATGCCACATTTATATTTTTGACAATGGACACTTCTGTGTCCACTGTCTAGCCTCAATGGAAAGTTATAATATCTTCCCACTAGATCAAATATAGGCATTGAAGGAATACATAGTACATATGCATATATTAATTTTCTATCTTTTGTGTCCAAAGTAGTGACTTTCATTTTATCTGTTTATAATACAATCATTCAAGGTTACATTTTCTCTGGGTACTCTTTTAATTGTATCTCATAAGTTCCCTTATATAATTTTTTTATATATCCTGACTTATTTTTTTTTTTCTTTGCTGATCTAAATTAAGAAAACACACTCTCCTGATCTCTCTCCATCCATCGATACCTATCTACCTATGCTATTTTCTCTGTCTCTTTCTTGTTCTCTCTCATTTATTTTACCAGGTGGTCACCCATTATTTCTAATTTTGATCTTCATTTCTAGCTTCATTGTACTGGGGTCAGACATAGTTGCTTATAATAGGTCTATTCTTAGAATTTCTTCTTTTGGGATGAATATTTAATTGGCACAGGCAAATGAGGTACACTTTCCTTCAGAGTCTAGTTACTGTTATATTTAAATTATATAAACTTGACCAATTTGTCATTTAGTCTTCTGTGTACTTAACTTTTGTACACTTGATCTCTCATGGCCAGAGACTTATATGATTGCCTCTTATAAGCAAATTTGTTTAATTTTCATTCCTTTACTGTACGTTTTTGTTCATGAACTACACTAATTGGCGTTTTGCTTCCTTTGTGTATTATCACCCTTCTTAGGGCTGCCCTAACAAAAGTAGCACAAATTTGTTTATTTAGAACAACATTAACTTATTGTCTTTCAGTTTGGAAGGCTAGAAGTCCAAAATCAAGGTGTCCACAAAGCTCCGTTCTCTCTGAAGACTCTAGGGGAGAGCCATCACTGCTTCGTCCTAATTTCTGGCAGGTGTTAGCAGACTCTAGGGCTCCTTGCCTTCTGGTAGTTTAACAATCTCTTCCTCCATCTTCATGCATCCATCTCCCTCCATCTGTGTCTTTGTCCAAGTGTCTCCCTTATAAGAACACCAGTCACTGGTCTGTATAGTCAAAAGCTACAGTTTTTCCAGTAGTCATGTATGGATGTGAGAGTTGGATTATCTAGAAGCCTGAGTGTTTAAGAATTGATGATTTCAAACTGTAGTGTTGGAAAAGACTCTTGAGAGTCCCCTGGACAACAAGGAAATCAAAGCAGTCAATCCTAAGGGAAATCAACCCTGAATATTCCTTGGAAGGACTGATGCTGAAGCTGAAGCTCCAATACTTTGCCACCTGATGTGAAGAGCTGACTCACTGGAAAAGACCCTGATGCTGGGAAAGATTGAGGCAAGGGGAGAAGGAGGCAACAGAGGATGAGATGGTTGGATGGCATCACTGATTCAATGGACATGAGTTTGAGCAAACTTCAGGAGATACTGAAGGAGAGGGAAGCCTGGTGTACTGCAGTTCATGGGGTTGCAGAGTCAGATATGACTTAGCAATTGAACAACACTGGATCAGAGCCCACCCTAAACCAGTATGACCTTATCTTAACTTGATTACATCTGCTAGACCCTATTCCCAAATAAGATCACATCCACAGGGAGAGGATTAGGACTTGAACATATCTTCTCTGTGGGGACAATACAATTTACAAAACCTTCTCTGTTACAATCAATGCTTTCTGCTCTGAGTTATCTTTGCCAATATTAAACCTTGCTTTTCATAAGTGTAAGCTTAGTATGGTGTTACAATCCTTTTAATCTTTCTGATTTAGATTTATCATACATATACAACATTACTTGACTTTTGCTTTGTAGCAGACTGAGGTTATTTTCTTTTAATAAGTATAAGCTATTTAGATTAAAATATATGATTTATATTCATTCCAGCACCACGTTATGTTTTCTCCTTTATTGCTTTTTTTTTTCTATGTTCTGTACAGTTCTTTGCCTTGTTGTGTGTTGGGTAGCTCTGCTGCTGCTGCTGCTAAGTCGCTTCAGTCGTGTCCGATTCTGTGCGACCCCATAGACAGCAGCCCACCAGGCTCCCCCATCCCTGGGATTCTCCAGGCAAGAACACTGGAGTGGATTGCCATTTCCTTCTCCAATGCATGAAAGTGAAAAGTGAAAGTGAAGTCACTCAGTCGTGTCCGACTCTTCGTGACCCCATGGACTGCAGCCTACCAGACTCCTCCGTCCAGGCAAGAGTACTGGAGTGGGGTGCCATCACCTTCTCTGGTTGGGTAGCTCACTATGTTTCAAAAAGTTTCTATCTTGTTTGGGGACATATTAGTGTTTTATTTCACAACTATAACATTATTTTTTATGTGTAAACCTTCTATTTTGTAGGCATTAGGAACAATAATGGTCTAATAAATCGCCAATGCTCCAACATCAGCTTAGTGGTACTAAGGTAAGTCTTATTTCTTCTAATTCTTATTACACCTTAAAAGATGCTGTTACTGCTATGCTGCTAAGTCACTTCAGTCATGTCTGACTCTATGCGACCCCATGGACAGCAGCCCACCAGGCTCCCCCATCCCTGGGATTCCCCAGGCAAGAACATTGTAGTGTGTTACCATTTCCTTCTCCGACCTTAAAAGATACTCAATCCCAATTGTTTGAATTATCAGATATAAATGAGACTTTAAGACTTCTGATTATAATAGATGAAATAACCAATATTCTTTCACCACCATATAATTCCCCTCCCGACTTTCATTAGTTATAGTGTTTATTTATTGCCATTTATTCACATTATAGACCAGAAATGTAATTCCAGGAGTTGTTTCTTCTTTAGTTTTCAAGTTACACAAATTTTAGGTTCACTTCTCTCCTTCCATTATGGTGTCTCTATTCAACTTATGTTCAACTGAGGTTTATCTTTTCACTGTTTCTTTAAGGTGTGTATATAGGAAATCCATTCTCATAATGCTGGCATGATCAAAAGTACCTGACGTTGCCTTTCTAGCTCAACTGTCTGCCTAGATATTGCTCACTCTTTGTTTCCTGCAGGGTTGTAAGTTTATCTCTCCACTGCTTTTTAATGATATATATTGTTGTGAGCACTAAGGCCAGCGTGATATTTCTCCCTTATAAGTTATTTGGCCTTTTTGCTGGAATGCCCAACAAGTTATACCCTTATCTTTAAAACTGATAACTTTACTAGGTTGAATTTCAGTTTTAACCATACCTTATTGGTTTTTGTTAAGGCATGATATGGTTTCAAAACTTTTATTTATAAAATGCATTCTTGAATGATATTCTCGAAGATGATTTCAGTTCCAGTCTTGGTGGGAGGGTATTTTTTATTCAAGGATACAAAATGTACATTGGCACTGCTTTGTTTTCAGTGTCTATCTTTTTTCCCCTATAACCCTGTTTAATATATCATCAGTTTCCAGTCTGTGCATTCACTGTCTTGGCTTCCATAATTTTCACTGTCCTTTAAACTGTGCCCACTGTACCTGAAACTTTTTTGTTTGCTTGATTTTGTTTTGCTTTTTCAAATAGGTCTCCATTTATGTCATGGTTTTCTTTTTCTCTTCCCATTCCTTCCCAAACTCTACCAATTCAGTTTTCATCCGTTTCTACTGGAACATGATAATAATTTCTTACCTGAAATCAAATCCTTGTATCAAAATTTTTAAACAGCTTTTCAGACATTGGAGATATCACAGGTTTGGTTCAAGACCAAAGTAATAAAGTGAATATCTCAATAAAGCCAGCCACACAAATATTTTTGGTTTCCCAGTGCATATAAAGGTTATGCTGCTTATACTATACTGTAATCTATTAAGTAAGCAATAGCATTATGTTTCAAAGAAGGCAATGGCAACCCCCTCCAGAAATCTTGCCTGGAAAATCCCATGGATGGAGGAGCCTGGTAGGCTGCAGTCCATGGGGTCGCTAGGAGTTGGACACGACTGAGTGACTTCACTTTCACTTTTCACTTTCATACATTGGAGAAGGAAATGGCAACCCACTCCAGTGTTCTTGCCTGGAGAATCCCAGGGACAGCAGAGCCTGGTGGGCTGCCATCGATGGGGTCGCACAGAGTCGGATACGACTGAAGTGACTTAGCAGCAGCAGCAGCAGCATTATGTTTTAAAAATAATGTGTGTACCTTAATTAAAAAACACTTTATGGTAACCATCCTCAGAGTTTTCAGCAAGTTGTCATCTTTTTGCTGGTGGAAGGTCTTGCCTTGATGTTGATGGTTGCTGACTGACCAGGGTAGTGGTTGCTGAAGGATGGGGTAGCTGTGGCAATTTCTTGAAATAAGGTAACAGTGAAGTATGCTGTATCAATCACTCTTTGCTTCATAAGTGATTTCTTTGTAGCTTGCAATGCTATTTGATAGCATGTTCCCCATATAGAGCGTCTTACAAAACTGGAGTCAATCAAATTAAACCCTGTCATTGCTCTTTTACTAAGTTGATATAATATTCTAAATCTTTTATTGTCATTTCAACAATCTTCATGGTCTCTATACCAGGAGGATATCCATCTCAAAAACACAATTTTCTTTGCTCATTCATAAGCAACAACTTTTTATCCATTAAAGTTTTATCATGGAATGGTAGCAATTCAGTCACACCTGCAGGCTCCACCTCTAATTTTCATTTCCCTATTATTTCCACCACATCTATTGTGTCTTCCTCCATAAAGTACTGAACCCCTCAAAGTCATCCATAGGTTCAAATCATCTTGATGATTTTGACCTCTTCCCATGAATCACAAATATTCTTAACAGCATCTAGGAAGGTGAATAATTTCCGGAATTTTTTCAATTGATTTTTTTTTTTTTTTTTGCAAATTCATCAGATGAATCCACTATCCGCAGCAGTTATAGCCTTACAACAGTATTTCTTGAATAATAAGACTTGAAAGTCAAAATTACTCCTTGACATGGGCTACAGAATAGATGTCATGTTAGCAGAATGAAAACAGCGTGGATCTTGTACATCTATCTCCTTCAGAGCTCTCCAGTGATCAGGTGCACTCTTAAAGAGCACCAATATTTTGAAATTTTCAATAAACCATGTTGTTGACAGATGTCCAGTCATCTACACTTTGTTGTTTCATTTACAGAGCAAAGGCAGAGTTTACTTAGCATAATTCTTTACAGTCCTAGGATTTTTGAAGTGGCAAATGAGAACTGACTTCAGCTTAAAGTCAGCAGCTGCATTAGCCCCTAACAAGAGAGTCAGGCAGTCCTTTGAATCTTTGAAGAGAAGCACTGACTTCTCTTCTCTGTGAAAGCTCTCAGTAGCATCTTCCTCCAATATAAGGCTGTTTTGTCTTCACTGAAAATTTGCTGTTTAGTGAAGGCATCTTAATTAACTACCTTAGCCAGATCTTTTGGATAACTTGCTACAGTTTCTATATCATCACTTGCTGTTTCACTTTGTACTTCTACATTATGGAGATGGTTTTATTTCCTTCATTCTCATGAAACACCATCAGATAGCTTCAAACCCTTCTGTGGCTTCCTCACCTCTTTCATCTTTCATGGAATTAAAGACAGTTAGGGTCTTTGGTGGCTCAAATGGTAAAGAATCTTCCTTCAATGCAGGAGACCCAGGTTTGATCCCAAGGTCAGGAAGATTCCCTGGAGAAGGGAATGGCTACCCACTCCAGTATTCTTACAAGGAGAATCCCACAGACAGAGCCTGGCAGGCTACAGTCCAGGGAATCTCAGAGAGTCAGACATGACTGAGCTCATGTGCGCACGCGTGCGTGCGCACACACGCACACACACACACACACACACAGGTCTTTTTCTGGATTAGGCTTTAGTTTAAGGGAATGTTGTGGCTGGTTTGATCTTCTATTCAGACCACTAAATTTTTCTACAAATCAGCAATAAGGCTGTTTCACTTTCTCATCTTTTGTGTCACTAGAGTAAGCACTTTTAATATCCTTCAGGAACTTTTATCTTCTATTTAAACTTGACTGTTTGAAGAAACCTAGCTTCTAGCCTGTCTCAACTTTTGGCATTCTTTCCTCACTAAGGTTAATCATTTCTTGCTTTTGACTTAAAGGCACAGACATGCCAATCTTCTTTTCACTTCAACACTTACTGGTCATTGTAGGGTTATTAAGTGGCCTAATTTCTATCTAGTGTCTCAGGGACTGGAAAAGCCTGAGGAGAAGGAGAAGATGGGTAATGGCTGGTCAGTGGAACAGTCAGAACACACACATTTATCAATTAAGTTTGCCTTCTTATCCAGATATGGTTAGTGATGCCTCAAAATAATACTAACATCAAAGTTCACTGATCACAGATCACCGTAACAAATACAATAATAGGGAAAAAGTTTGTAATATTGTAAGAATTACTAAAACGTTCAGAGAAACACAAAGTAAGCAAATACCATCAGAAAAAAAAATGGCAACAATAAACTTGCTCAATGCAGGGTTGCCACAAAACTTCAATTTGTAAAAAACACAGTACCTGCAAAGTGCAATAAAGTGATGTGAAATCAAACTGCTATGCCTGTACTCAAGTTCCATAGCCATATATTTGGTCACAGGACTCATCGTGCCCATTACAATATTTTTCTGATGCGTGTTCTCCATTTGCCTTTTTCTTTCTGCCCTCTTCAAACAAAATATTTTTACATAGATATGCTGGTTCTTTTGAAATACTGTTTACTCTGAATTAGGTCAGTCCTTCCTAGATCAGCTATTTTCTGGATTTTGTATTACAGAGAGGCCAGGGCTGCAGTGTCTCTGGTTCAGAGTGGAGTTTATTACGGCAAGAGAGAGAAAGACAGTGAGTGCCAGGGTGAGAGCAAGACAGAGAGAAAGAGGTAGTTTAGCCTTTACCTCCCCCATCTTTCTTCTACAACTTAGCTCACATACAGACTACTCCCAGTAAAAATGACATGGGCTACCTGATTCAACAACCCCTACTCTCCAGTCCCTGACAGTCTGTGGTATCAAGTTTACAAACCAGGGAGCTTTGCAGCAAATTGTACATCCTGATATTTTGTTACAAGATATTACTCTTTTGGCCCCTTGGTATCCACTGGATTTGGGAACTGCTGCTGAAAAACTGCTTCCCTTTAGTGCTTTCCTGCCCCTATCAGAGCCTTTCTTCCCATTGCTGCTAAGTCGCTTCAGTCGTGTCCGACTCTGTGCGACCCCATAGACGGCAGCCCACCAGGCTCCCCCATCCCTGGGATTCTCCAGGCAAGAACACTGGAGTGGGTTGCCATTTCCTTCTCCAATGCATGAAAGTGAAAAGTGAAAGTGAAGTCGCTCAGTCGTGTCCGACTCCTAGCCCACCAGGCTCCTCCGCCCATGGGATTTTCCAGGCAAGAGTACTGGAGTGGGGTGCCACTGCCTTCTTCCCATTGCACTTCTTAATAATCATTATGGGATTTTTGTGATATGAGGTGTTCAGGTACTTGCTACTTTGTGGCTTTGTCTCTTTTGTTTTCCGAGTTTGTTTGTTTTTCTGTATTAAAAGGATGGAGATATCTTCATTTTGCTATTGTCTGCATTACCTTATTGATATGTTCTGTGTCCAATTTTCAACACATTTACTTAGAGCCTACTCGAAGCCAGGCACTGCTTTAACCGCTGGTAGCAGAGTAGTAGGAAAAAACAAATCAAAAAACAATATGCCTCGCTTATTTCCCTGACCCCATGAACTAAGAATGACTAACACAAATAACAAAATAATTTAAATACATGACACTCTCTGTCCTTCATGTATTTGACTTGACCTAAATAAAATATAACTTCAGTAGAGAAAAATCCACAAGCACACCCATACCAAGACTAGGGTACCCAAATACCCTAACAGCCTCCAAATGAATATCCCTAACACCTTGGTCAACCACAATTCATCCTTGAAACAGGCAGAGACATTATCAGATAACTCATTTCTCTGTTTAAAAATAAACTTCAAATAATTTTGAAAACTGTTATTTCTTCCTGAGGGGAAAGTTAGAAGGTAAGTAAATAGAAGGTAAGTAAAAAATAAATAATGCTTTTAGAAAAAGAAGTATTCAGTCATCTTGTTTCTAAATAGTTACAAGATGTACCTTCTAGCTTGTTCATAGCAGATAATATGCACTTTATTGATTTGTCATCTATACAAGCCCCAGGATACAAAGACTCAGTGTAGATTCCCCTATGATAATTTCACAAGGGTTTGGGTCTTACCTTTTTTTTTTTCTTGCCACTTAAAAAATGCTGGCTGTAACTCCGATTGTTGAGACTTCTGGCATCTCTAGAAATTTTCTTGTAGTTCCCTGTACCCCTGGATCCTTACTGAGGGTCAAGCCAGACCCAGCACCTGAGAAGAGGGTAAATATAATCAGATGATTAATCTTTCTAATCTACTCCTGCCATTTTCCCTTTAAAGAACACTCAAGGTGATTTCTGTTTGCTTTTGTTTCTGAGAGCAGTGTAGCAGCATTGACTCTTGAAATGCAATCCGTTTTTAATTGAAATTAAACAAAAAGGTTGGGGGAGGGGAGTGACTTATGACAGGAAATGATGTCATTTGAAAGTTTGCCCTGGACAGTAGATGATGATGGAGGATTTTTCTCCCATCAATGATGTGACCTAAAACTGTACTATATAAATTGACAGGGCACTTAAATTTTTTTTTTCTGTTTATTTTCATTATCATCATACAAGGCTAATAGTAATGGGGTAATATTTATTATTTTTTAATATTAGCTTCTATTATTTATCTGTATTTTTTTAATCTTTAAATAATCTATTATTATGTGAAAGGCAGTCAGTTGTGTCCGACTCTTTGCGAACCCATGGACTATATAGTCCATGGAATTCTTCAGGCCAGAATACTGGAATGGGTACCTGTTCTGTTCTCCAGGGGATCTTCCCAACCCAGGGATCAAACCCAGGTCTCCTGCCTTGCAGGTGGACTCTTTACCAGCTGAGCCACCGTTATTACACTTGAGTGCTTACACTGTGCCTACGTGTGGTGCTGCATGCTACACAAGCCTCGTTTCATCCACCCTCACAACTGAAATCATCAGCCTCATTTTAGAGATAGCAAGTCAAAGCTGAGAGGGAACACATGAACTCTTCAAAGCTGAACCGTTACAGTTTCTCATGGCAGAAGTGTATTCACATCCATGGCTGTCAAATCTCAGCCAGACTCTCTCAGCTGTTACTTTGTGCCACCTCTGTTTTAGTTCCAGAGGTTCTCATTCTGGACACTTGGAATACTTGGGCCCATTTTCAGGATTTCTACACAGTAGGCTGGGAAAGCCAGGAATCTGTATTCTCCAGACTCTGTTCTGACAAGTTTCAGAATCACTGTTTAAGAAATCTCTTCAGTAAAATCAAAATTATCATTAAAGTTTTGTATCGTCTCTACTAAACTTATTTTTAAGGTAAAATATTTTCTTTAAAATATAAAACAAGACAGAAAAACTTCAGAAAATGAACTATTTCTCATCTCACCAATCAATGCCATCTATTTTTTTTTTCATATGTGGAGGTTTCCTTCTGTTTTACATACAAGTATATACTTTTCTGGTTGCTGTCTCTCTTTGGCCATCTGTAACAATGCTCCATATAAGATGTCATACAATAATTTTAACATTTACTGTTCTATGATAAGTAGTTTAAATTTTATCATATAGGTCCTTATAAAGCTTGCATCAGTCAGAATACTCCAGTTGCAAGAAAACAAAAACTCAAACTGGCTCTCACGAAAATGAGGATCTATTGGTTAATATATTAACCAATAAATATTTAATAGTCAATAAATTAAATGAGGATTTATTGGTTAATAACTGAGAACAAAGTAAAACTGGATTCAAGACAGAACCCCATCAGGCCTTTCTCTCTCTGTCTCATCTCTCTGCCCCTCCATCCCCCTGCTTCTGGCTAGCCTCCTTTACTACCTACTTCTTGCACTTTTGGATTTTCTCAGGCTCTCAGGCTGCCTGTTCTCATGATTTCCATGTGGCAAGAACCATAGGCTCCTACCTTAAGAATGCAAGGCATGGAGCAGAAACAGGTATCTTGTGCTTATTCCATTATGAAAAACCTTTTGGACTTTGTCTTGGGTGATGTGCCCATACCCTGGACCAACCCTGGTGGCATAGCCATCAAAGGTAAAGTTTTGTGGTTTACACAACCTGGACTCACACTTACTCTTGAGGCCAGGAGATAATATGCTATCATTGTGATCCTCCAAAACCACGAAACTTGAGGACAATTCACAGCTTAACCTTTTCCACACGTAAATAAAACGAAAATATATGTATGTTGACATAAGTAAAACAGCTAAACCAAAGAGGTAAGTAATTTTAAGGATTTCATATATCTCTTAATTGTTTATGAAGAATAGTCTACCAATATATACTGTTACAAACACAGAAGGTACTGTATTTACCACCCCCCTGCCATTTTTCACTATTTTCTTTTAATACCTTAAAGTAAATCATCTGGTTATATATAAACTGTAAAAACAGTGCCCAGTCATTATAGCAGTCAAAATGTTTAAAAGACCATGTAGTTTAGTTATTAGATAATTCCTATGTATATTCTACTTGTGATTTTTATATTCATATTTCTTTTCTTCTAACTCTAAAATGCTATATTTATTTATATTCATTAGTGACATTACATCTGGCATAACTAAAATTCAATTGTGTAAATAACTGTTTCTAAAATTATAGGTAACACTGTATTTATTTATTTCATAGGATGCATTATTTAACAGTATGACTTCCTGTGACATAATATATATGATTATATATAATGTATGCAAATAGATGATACATAACAGAAGAGAAATCTGACCAGAAAAAGATATAAAAAGGATTAAAGAACCTGGTAAGGTTTAAATAGGGCTTCCCTGGTGGCTAAGATGGTAAAGAATCTGCCTAGAATGTAGGAGACCAGTGTTTGATTCCTGGGTTGGGAAGATCTCCTGGAAGGTGTGGCAATCCACTCCAGTATTCTGGCCTGGAAAATCCCATGGACAGAGGAGTCTGGCGGGCTACAGTCCATGGGGTCACAAAGAGTTGGACACGCCTGAGTGAATATGCACAGTTCAGTTCAGTTCAGTCACTCAGTCGTGTCCGACTCTTTGTGACCCCATGAATTGCAGCACGCCAGGCCTCCTTGTCCATCACCAACTCCTGGAGTTCACTCAGACTCATGTCCATCGAGTCGGTGATGCCATCCGGCCATCTCATCCTTTGTTGTCCCCTTCTCCTCCTACCCCCAATCCCTCCCAGCATCAGAGTCTTTTCCAATGAGTCAACTCTTCGCATGAGGTGGCCAAAGTATTGGAGTTTCACCTTTAGCATCTCCTTTAGAATGGACTGGTTGGATCTCCTTGCAGTCTAAGGGACTCTCAAGAGTCTTCTCCAACACCACAGTTCAAAAGCATCAATTCTTCGGCGCTCAGCTTTCTTCACAGTCCAACTCTCACATCTATATTTGACCACTGGAAAAGCCATAGCCTTGACTAGACGGACCTTTGTTGGAAAAGTAATGCCTCTGCTTTTGAATATGCTATCGGTTTGGATAAATTAACAATATCAATATGTACTCAGGCTGTGAAATATAAACAACAAAAATATAATTTTCCTTTTGTCATACATTTGTCAGAAGTCTCTATGCTATCTTCCTCAATGCCCAGTGGAAATGATATAATGCACATATGTAAGCAGAGATCAAAATCTGTACACTAATGACCAGCTAAAAAAGTGAAGACTCTGAGAAAACTGAAGGATTTAGGAAAATTTCAGGGCTCAGTACAAGTTATGAGCATTAAACAAAGTGACTTAAAAACATATATAGAAATAGTGATTTTTTTTTAAAAAAAAGGAAGGAATCAACTTCAAAAAATGCTTTCATTCTCCAAATATTGGCAATAAAAAAATACATAATAATAATTATAATCAACTGACATGAGTTAGATTTGTAAAAACCTTTCTATGATAATATACAAAAGGAGAACATGGTATTAAATGTAACTCATGCACAAGTTACCAATAATATTCACACACACCTAAACTGCAAAAATTAAATAAGTTCTACTCCAGTTTTTTGTCAAAACTTAAACTGGCAGTTACAGGTGGTTTATATTAAAAATTAAATAACTTTTTAAAATAAAGAGATAAAAAAATAAAAAATAAAAAAATAAAATAAAGAGATACTATGATAATATAAAGGTGCTACTGAAATATAGTCTTTGGTATTTTAATACTTTTATTAAATTTTATTTTATTTTAATAATCTTATTTATGTCTATTATACATTTATAAATGCAGTCATCTTAAAACTAGGATTAAAAATTGCTGGACAATCATCAGTACAAAAGATAAAGAACAAAACATCACAATCAGTAGGGAAATAAGTTACTGATATGAACACACAGAACTGCAGACATGGACACACACAGAGACATACACACAACCATTGCTTCAGGATATTGCTTTATAACTGCAAATTCCTAAAACCTTTTTAAGTAGAGAGGTCAAATTTGGACAATGACCATACTGGACCACATCACCCAGTCAAGCTGTCTAAATCTAGTTGGTTCTCTGATTCTGGCTATTCCCCCCTCCAAAAATGCCTGAGTAAAAACCACTTAAGTAGCAAATTATATACCAATACTCATTAAAATTATATTCAGAGTATACAGAAAAAAATTAAAAACTAAAAAAAGAGTAAATCAAAAGACTGCATATGGCAGTCATTTCGTGATCATTTACATAATTCATTACTCAGAATAAAGTTAAAATATTTTATTTGGCAATACATAACTTCTACAAAATAGAATATCACTAAAATTAAAATTTGAACAATTCAAACAATAAGGAAATAAATTGCATAAATTACTAATAAAACTGAAATGGAAGTTCCTGCCTACAAAATGTCAATGTGATAGAAAACTTTAAATTCTAGTAATTTTTATATTGTATACCATGGTCCTCTCTGGACTGCTATCACCAAATTTGAAGTGTGAAGTGAATGACCAACCACCAACCACCCACATTTTTGCCTTTAAAAATGAAGCAAAATATTAATATTATAATTATTTGATTCTATCTTCCTAATGATGGAAAACAGGAAACAATTGTTCCTAAGAGAACTTTTTTAAAAAGACTTCCTTTTTAAAAATGTTAGTTTCCATGTTGGATTTTTTCTCTAGTCTCTTTGAAAAAAAAAAAAAAAACACCTAATTTGTTAACCTTGCTTTAATTGGTCCTAGTAGATTGGAGAAGGCCAAAACTGTATGCGGTGTACTGAGAAACAAAGAAGGGGTGAGTTAATTAGTAACAGTAGGTAGACATTTTCAAGGATTTCTATCATAAAGCAAAATAGAGAAATTGGAGAGTAGTCAGAAAAGATTGTGGGGCCTAGAATGGAATTTAATTTAAATTTAAATAGGTGAGCTTGTTTATGTTTTTTATTGTTAGGAGTAGAAAAAGGAGTCAAGAAGGAGAGGCCACAGCATTCCTTGAATAAGCACAATGAAACAGAGACAACACTGGCATTACTTAACAGAAAATGCAAGAAGTGCACTATATGCAGAGTACATCATGAGAAACGCTGGACTGGAGGAAGCCCAGGCTGGAATCCAGATTGGCGGGAGAAATATCAATACCCTCAGATATGCAGAAGACACCACCATTATGGCAGAAAGTGAAGAGGAACTAAAAAGCCTCTTGATGAAAGTGAAAGAGGAGAGTGAAAAAGTTGGCCTAAAGCTCAACATTCAGAAAACGAAGATCATGGCATCTTGTCCCATCACTTCATGGGAAATAGATGGGGAAACAGTGAAAACAGTGTCAGACTTTATTTTTTTGGGCTCCAAAATCACTGCAGATGGTGACTGCAGCTATGAAATTAAAAGACACTTACTCCTTGGAAGAAAAGTTATGACCAACCTAGATAGCATATTCAAAAGCAGAGATATTACTTTGCCAACAGGGGTCCGTCTAGTCAAGGCTATGGTTTTTCCTGTGGTCATGTATGGATGTGAGAGTTGGACTGTGAGGAAAGCTGAGCGCCGAAGAATTGATGCTTTTGAACTGTGGTGTTGGTAAAGATTCCTGAGAGTCTCTTGGACTGCAAGGAGATCCAACCAGTCCATTCTAAAGGATATCAACCCTGGGTGTTCTTTGGAGGGAATGATGCTGAAGCTGAAACTCCAGTACTTTGGCCACCTCATGCGAAGAGTTGACTCATTGGAAAAGACTGATGCTGGGAGGGATTGGGGGCAGGAGGAGAAGGGGATGACAGAGGATGAGATGGCTGGATGGCATCACTGACTCGATGAACGTGAGTTTGGGTGAACTCCTGGAGTTGGTGATGAACAGAGAGGCCTGGCGTGCTGCAATTCATGGGGTCGCAAAGAGTCGGACACGACTGAGCGACTGAACTGAACTGAACTGAAGTTAGGTAAAGGGATGAGCAATACATGGAGGAAGTGACACAAGATGTGTCCTCTCATACAGCAGGTAATTATCAGAAAAATGTGATAAGGACCAAGTTAAGATCCATTGGTAGAAATTTAAATGCCTTCAATCAGTCAAGCTATTCAGCCATGTCCACTGATCAGATGTAAACATGAAATGAGTAGAAATTTAGACATAAGGAGAGTTGGGATGTTGCTAGGAGAGCATACTAGAGAATAAAGTATAAGGGAACAGTGGGTATATGCCAAACTAATGTGATAGGCCATAAATCTACACCAGAAAAGGAGAGAATAAAAACATGAAGACCAAGTGCTAAAACCTTCACTGAATTGCTGAGGAGATGGAGCAGATGCTATTAACAGATGCAGTTCAGTTCAGTTGCTCAGTCATGTCCAACTCTTTGCAACCCCGTGGATGACAGCACGTCAGGCTTCCCGGTCCATCATCAACTCCTAGAGCTTACTCAGATTCATGTCCATTGAGTCAGTGATGCCATCCAACCATCTCATCCTCTGTTGTCTCCTTCTCCTCAATCTTTCCCAGCATCAGGGTCTTTTCAAATGAGTCAGGTTTTTTTGCATCAGATGGCCAAAGTATTGGAGTTTCAGCTTCAGCATCAGTCCTTCCAGTGAATATTCAGGACAGATTTCCTTTAGGATGGATTTGTTGGATCTCCTTGCTGTCCAAGGGACTCTCAAGAATCTTCTCCAACACCACAGTTCAAAAGCATCGATTCTTCTGTGCTCAGCTTTATTTATAGTCCAACTCTCACATCCATACATGACTACTGGAAAAACTATACCTTTGACTACACGGACCTTTGCTGGCAAAGTAATGTCTCTGCTTTTTAATATGCTGTGTAAATTGGTTATAGCTTTTCTTTCAAGGAGCAAGTGTCTTTTAATTTCATGGCTGCTGTCACCATCTACAGTGATTTTGGAGCCCCCAAAATAAAGTCTGTCACTATGCTATTAACAGATTTAGTTCAGTTCAGTTGCTCAGTCATGTCTGACCCTTTGTGATGGTTATATTCCCTTAATTAAAAAAAAAAAGAGAGAGAGAAGCTGGAGTTCTGAGAAGGAAACATGATCCAGCTGCAATGAGAAACAAGGAGGATATCTATCCATCTCACTGCTGATTCTGTGCAGTGAAAGATATGAGAAGAAAATCATTACCTGGAAGGACTGATGAAACTCCAATACTTTAGCCACCTGATGCGAAAAACTGACTCATTTTGGAAGACTAATGCTGGGAAAGATTGAAGTCAGGAGGAGAAGGGGACAACAGAGGATGAGATGGTTGATGGCACCACCAACTCAAAAAGAAAAATAAATAGCCACCACTGCATAGGTCTACAGAAGCAGCAGAGATACCTAGGAGAAAGCCATTTTCAGGTAGAGTAGGTATGGCTGACAAAAAAGGCAAGTTTGCTAATGATGAACATTGGGTCCCAGGGTGCAGAGTGGGAGACTAGGGGTTTCCAGATTGGATCTGAAAAGTGATATTAACAGTTTAAAACATTTTTCAGGGAAGTTGCAAAAAGAATTGTGCACATGTCCTTAAATTACATTTTAAGCAACAGATGCAATTAGGAATAATTCTTTCAAGGTTTCTATGAGAACTCTGGGTTCATAACAATGCCATTTTACTGCTGAATGCTTCTAAGGGTCAGAGAAGGACCTGTCTATTGGAGGTGCCTTAAGTGAACTAATGAATGAACGTTCGTTTAAAAGTCCCAAATTCCTCCCCATTTTGTACACAAATAACCACTGAGCACAACATGATTCTTAGTGAAAAAGAGATTTAGATCTGATAGAATGTGTCTGGTGGGAATTTCACAGAAGTGTATAAAAGAAGTATTATTTTTAAAGCACAAAGGCATAATATACTGACCACCAGTTGGTGTTTTCTTAGCCTTTTGTTTTCTGATTTTTTTTTTTTTTAACAAAGCATTAAACCTTAAGAAGTTTTTTATGATTTTTGGAAAGTGCCTGCGTGCTAAGTCACTTCAGTTGTGTCTGACTGTTTGGGACCCTATGCACCGTAGCCCTCCAGGCTCCTCTGTCTATGGGACTCTCTAGGCAAGAATATTGGAGTAGGTGGTCATGCCCTTCTCCAGGGGATCTTCCCAACCCAGGGATTGATCCCACATCTCTTATGTTTCCTGCATTGGCAGGTGGGTTCCTTACTACTGGTGCCACCTGGTAAAGTGCCTAGTATAAGTCTCATTGTTTAAAAATATTAGAAATTTTTCTTCCCAAATTTTATAAACAGTAAGTAAACTTCACCTTTAAACCTACCAGCCTTTCATATCATTAATATCATTTTGGAATGAATTTTTATCATTTTTTCCTCTGCATAAAGATAATATTTTTCAAATTGGCATTATAACTGTAGACAGTTTCATTTTTCATATTTTAGTTTGTTGTTTTATGTTATATTTTATAATTTGACTTTGTACACCTTTCCCCATGTCATTTCTTTACATCAAACTCATCTTTATTTTATAAGGACTGTGGAGCTTATTATGGGAAATCATTTTCCTGTTATTTGATAGTTTGACTGTTTCCCATGTTTCTACTATTATTAAAAAGGCCACAAGGAACTTCTTAATACTCTGTTAAGTGTCTCTGATTATTCTTTTAGATTTTAAATTTCTAGAATTGGAATTCTGAGGTCATAGGAGAAAAGATTTGTTGTAAATATGACTATTTCCCCCTCCAAGCTTTATCTGTTTTTAAAGTCAGCCATTGTTTTAAAGCAGATCACTGTTATATATGGCTCTTTATTCTAGCTAAAAAGCAGTACCTTAACTGGAAATTATTTCCATAAGGGCCTTACAAATATATCTACAAATATATCTATTAAATTTATAAATAGTCTCATTTCAGCAGCTCCTAAACATCAGAAGAATCATGCTCTGTCTCCAAAGAGTTCAGAGGCCAATGAAAAATTGTCCTACCAAAAAAGAAAAAAAGCTAGGAATTAATTCAAATAAAAATGGAAGCTTTATTGCATTTATGCAACCTGACAGCTAACCTCAAAATATTATTTCCTTTGGTGTCTGCAATTTTATTTTTTACAACAAAGCTTTTGGTTTTAGGACACAAATAAGACATTGCAATTTATTGCAGAAGTAACCATTTACCTGGTGTCAGTAGGCTGGGCCCATTTTCAAAAGGAAATTAATGATAAACTTCAATTTGAGGCAAGTCAAAGCTACGTATATATTATGGAGCTCATTTCAAAAAATGACACAAAATTAAAATGAAATAGCCTCTAAAATTTGAGAACCCTTGGGCACAGTAAATCTTAGTTATAGGAGAAAATGAAACATCCTATGATAAGATCAGGTCTGATAAGATGTAATAAAAACATGAGGCATGATACATAAGGTCAGAAGGATCAATATAAAATGTGAAAGGAATGCACAAATTGCCTAGTCCTAGACACCCAAAGTGTTTGGAAGTGACAGGGGAATTAAATCGTAAGTAAAGCTGAATATTAAATGAGATTGAATGTGCAATACATCATTCTTAAATCTAGCTAGGTATTCCTAAAATGGGTGTCACTTTTTTCCCCTGGAAATAACTAAGATCTAAGCCAAGGTTAAATAAAAAATAAAGTGAGAACATGGTCATCATGAAATTTAAACAGTGATACTGTGTATATGTGAGGGGAAGAAGATGAAAAAATATGGTGTCTCGTAGCCATAAAATACAGTTAAGAGAACCACAGATATTTATTCTTGTAAAACATAGTCTAGCTTACTGACTTACTCTTAATACCTAACCTTGAAAGTGTTATGGAAAACTCTGCAGGAACTGGAACTACCAAACACCTCCTGAAATAAAACCATAGAGCAGCTTGACATTTATCCCACACAGACCTCTGACTTACATGACTCTTTAACGAGCAAGAAGGTACATTTAAAATTTTTCGAAACATATTCTCTTTGTAGTACAAAGTGCCATGGAAAGAGAAATAGCCTCAAAGCTTGTCCTGGGTGGCATTCAACTCTGTCTTTGCTGCTTGCTAGCATAAAAGCTGAAATCATTTCCAGATTCCTTGGAACTTCGGTTTCCTCATTTGTGAAATGGAGATGAGTCTCATAAATGCTGACCAAGTGAAAACATGAATCGTTATTATTGGATAGCTTTCAAAACCCATTCATTTCTTTTCCCCCCTGCCACTCCCTAACCTCTAGTGACTGCAGAAATATGAACTGATCTTAATTGAGCTGTTCCTACCTCTAATTTGTGGTTAAAATCAGTCTTTGAGATGAAATACAAAAGGGAAATGGAGGTGACTAAAGATATGATTAATGGTACAGACTTTTAAATGCTGCTTTTCAGGTTCTCTGAAGAGATAGAAGGGTGTTATTATACACTTTTCTTTATATAAAACCTGAGCCTCTGGGTGACAATGAATTTGAGATCCATGTTCTTCTCATGTTAATACTGCATCTTATATGGTCTATATGAATAAGGAGGTGATGTTTAAAAGTTCTTTAATATTTATTTCACTTTTTATAGCACCTGGCTTTCACCTTATTTCCAGTCTTTTCTAGCTATTTGTCTGGTTAATAGAATTTACTATAGAAGAAATGCCAAAAGGAAAATACTTCTACTGACATTCACAATTCAGTAGGACAATAGCCTTGAAAACCAAGCTATTGTCCCCATAAAAGATTTGCTAAACTACTTTCTCTCTTCTTTCCACTTCCTGTGACTGACCTAGTTAGGCACATTGCAAGAATTCCTCATTGTGTAGATATAGAGGCCTCCAAGTTGCACAACTCCAGGAGGGATCATCCTCATGACATTCACTGGTTTTCTTCAGAGGATGCCATCACAGGAAATAAAATCTGAATAATGTGCAAGGACGTACTTCTGTACCCCATTAGGGTTAGCTGGAGTCAAGAAGATGAGAAGGAAATAAAAGGAAAATGATTTTCGCTGCTCATTTAGGTGGGGTAATGGGGAGTCGAGGGGAGAGGAAGGCATGAATGGACCAGATGTGGGTGTCCCAGCAGGGGAAGTGCTATCCATAGTTTAGGAAACCGTGGAGGCCAGGGACTCTTGTCTTCACCTACTTTTTAATCTGGGAGGATTAACAGGCTGCTCTTATATCTATGTGGAAAGTAGAAACATGAAACCCAAGGGCTGCAGATGGTTAGTTTCCTAGATTCTCTGCCCTTGGGTCAGTTGTGGAGAAGGCATAGCCAAAGCAGCTGAACATGATGCTGGGACACTGGGCAGAGGAGGCCACCTCGGTTTTTGCTCCTAGAGCTACAGGCTACATGGGATTCACAGTCAGACAATCAGATGGTGGGCAGCACCGTTAAGAGCTCGAGTGACACTGAGGTAGTCAGAAAGCATCGCATGGCCCTGTCTACATCCAGAGAAAAGGTGCTGACTACAGCCCCGAATGCCAACAGGGCTGACAGCTCCAAGAGGACAAGGGGCACCGCTCTGGAGGCAGACAAAGGGAAGAATGGCAAGAGGAAGCAGAAGCACATCCTCCCCTCATACCTAGACATCATCTTTAGGAAAGAGTCAGGGATGTTTAGAGTAGAGCAGTCTTTGAGAGAGAGTAGGGAATAAAATTTAAATACTCTAGCAACTTGAAAATATCTTAGATTACATATTGCATACGTTTTGTATTAATAACCAGAAGATCAAGTTGTAGGAGGCAAATACAAATAGTTACAATATAGGAACACTGTGTTTTTCCTTCCTATACCTAAGCTGAGTAAGAACTGTATGAGAAACGCTACTCCCTATAAGGTGTTCACAGTTTACATTTACACAACTCCCAGAGTTTATAAAACATCTGCAAGTAAGTTTTGATTTTAGCATCAGATTATCCAGCTAAAAATATGTGGATTTCACCAAGTGATCTGAGATTTCATAAGGCAAGAAAAGCAGGAAGGAAAGATAAAATTTTGAGGTTAGTTAAAACAATCTTGACATGGCAGCATAATGGCAGAGATCTTGCCTTACTACATATGGAAGCACGTCATGAAGCTGCTGCAATTGTATCTGTACAGCACTGAGGTGGAAATGTGACATCAAGGAACCAGAGTCAGATTCTGGAATGAATATACTCATATATACATATACATATCTGTGTGTATATGTGGGTGCATGTATACACACACAGGTACACATACATAAATACACATGTGTATATATACATATATATTACTATGATTATATATACATTTTTTCACATACATAAACATTCTTGAGTAAAAAATATATAATTCAAAATCAGAAGGCAGAGGATAGACCTATTTAATAGGATGAATATCGACAATACGCTTACCATTTTGTGAGGGAAAAGACGTTAGATGCCTAGCATACCCTCATGCACACAGTCCAAATGAATTGAAGATAAGAAAATAAAATGTAAAATACACATATGATTAGAAGAAAGTGTTCCTCTTTAAGAATGAAACAAAAACGAGAAGTGATGAACAAATCAAATAAAATTAAATGTATTCAGTTTTGACGTAATTAAAAACCAGAATTTTTAAGTAAAAAAAAAAAAACTCTTATATAGCAAATAAACACCATAAACGATTTAAAATACAGATTGACAAATGCTTTATAAATATAAAAGCTAGAATTTGTTGGAATATATATTAGTGCAACCTGTTGCAAGGCAATTTGCTTATAGCAATCAACATTTTGATTGAGGATACATAAGTTGCCTCCATGCACTTACACCAAGACAATATTTTGAGAAAGAAACAGGGTTTTAGTGAGGGAGGTATGAAACTAGGGATCTGCATTCAAGAGAGGCCAATTTTTCCTAAATGCACTGGTTTATTGATTTAAATATTTCTTACTAATAAGCAAGTTCATTATTAGCATATCACCTGGATGAAATATCCCTACAAATGCATAAGGAGATGGACAATGACAAGGAGTGAAGGACTGTTTAATAGGAAAAATAGCTTTCACCTGCTAGTTACAAAAATTGAGGTAGATCTCCAACGTCAAATGTTGACAGAGTTCAGTAACATGTTCCTATATCAAAGGAAGCAAGTTGTAGAAATGTATATTGGTATAAACAAGTTTCATTAAAAAGGAGAATACTAAAGCCATTATATACAAATACCCTGGTGGCTCAGATGGTAAAAAATCTGCCTATGATGCAGCAGACCCAGGTTCAAAGGCTGGGTTGGGAAGAGCCCCTGGAGAAGGGAATGGCAACCAAATCTAGTATTTTTGCCTGGAGAATTCAATGGACAGAGTAACCTGGTGCGGTACAGTCCATGGGGTTGCAAAGAGTTAGACACAAATGAGCAAGCATCTAACGCTTTCACTTTCATATACACACACATACATATGTGTGTTGCATATGCATATAAAATTTAGAATAATCTTCACCAAGCTTTTAATAGTGGTTACATGTGGGAAGTTAAAAATGGAAAGGAGAAATTTCTATTTTAATCCTGACTTCTTTGCTTTCATTGTTCTCCTTACTCTTTATTTTTTTCTTCCTTCCTTTCTTCATTTTTTGTTTGTAATTTAAAATATGAAAGGGGTTGCTATTTATTTTAAAATATAGTAAACAATCAACCATATTTGTACAACAAATCATGGTATGTTCTGTATGTTGATTAGAATCACAATTTAATTTCAGAAAAATTAGTAAACACACTCAAAGATTTAGTCTCAGTTGAAGGTAGAAGTGGGGGAAGTTTGGGGAGAAAGTTGTCAAAATATGAATAGCAGCTAAAATGAAGCACTTAATTTACTTCATTTGATTTGTAACTCAATAACTAATGTGACTTTTTTATTATCCAAAATAAATTTATTAAAATGAAAAAAATATAACTCATCTACCTATTTTTAAATATCTCTCTTTGTACCTATTACCTTGGCAATTCTGAATTGAAAACCAAGATTATCTTTCAGCAAGCAGAAAAGAAGTTGTCTGTCTTACGTTGGGTTTCCTAGGATGTGATTCTGGTGAACATGATTTACTTATTGAAGAAGTGCTCCCAAGAGAGATTAGTAAGGGACCATGCAAGGCCAGCAGAACAGCAAAGAGAGAGAAGCCACCAAAGATGGAACTGTAGGCAAAGTCTCTCAGAGTCTGCATGGCCACTCCTGCAAGGGCTGCAGGGTATTAAATCAAACTCAGTTATCCAACTCCAGGCAAAAGCGCCTGGGCTTTCAGTTATTCATTGACTAAGGGCGCCTGCTTGAGGAAGGGTTTGGAAAGGAGGGGCCTTAGTTCCCAGTAACTCTGTAGCATGTGGGTAAAGGAATTTCAGGAACCTGAGGGAAAGTCCTAACAGAAGTGCAGGTACAAGCAAAGCAAAGTCAGGACAGGAGGACACATCCCAAAAGAAACAAGTATCCATGGAGATCTGGACAGAACACCCAGAGCACTCACTCCAAAAGGGGTTTTTATTTTATTCACAAATACATATCCATTTGTTCAAAATATTGAGTTGAACAAAAGCCATCTCCTGTTCTCACTCTATAGGGCAAAAAAATTTAAAAATTCAACTGAAGAAAGCTGTAGAAGCAGTGATTCTAATTCAGGGAGGTTTCTAAGAATTCCCAGGAAGGCACAATAATTTAACAACTCCAATTTAGTCAGACCAAAGTTTAAAGTTCTTAATATTTTACAGATTTAGACTTTTCAGTTTTAAGATAAAAAGAGTAATTCAGCTTCCTGTTATTACTTTCCTTCAAGATATTTTATTTTTCAAATTTTAGCATTTTTTTCAAAACTCTGGGAAACTTAGTACAGAAAGAGTACACTTTAAAAAAAAAGAAAATTAAATAATTCGCAGAGGTAATTCCAGTTATTTACTCTTTAATTATTCTAATGCGTCTGTGGACACTAGGGGAAATGAATCTTTTCACATTGATCTTACACAAAATACAAGTTATAAGGCTAAGGAAACAACTCAAAACAAGCTACACCCAAAGATGGAGATTAAGTACTCAGAGCCTCCATGAACTAGCTGTGGTATCACTTAAACTTGGCCTCATTTTCTCCATAGAATCCTGATATTCTTATGCATTTCTCCTTTGTAGCCTTCGGCAAGTTTCCTAAGCTCTATTAGCCTCAGTTTCCCTATTGGTTTTCTGGTAGGCTCCAGCACACCATAGGCATTCAGGAAATACATGCTGAATGAGTAGATGGAGAATATATCAACCTTATTTTAATCTCTGTACCTTAGTGTCTATGGCTCTATATATCTAAAATATATTCATACTTTTTCCTATCCACCTATTGCAAACATGGTGGCTTAAAGCAACACATATCTATTACCTCACAGTTTCCATGGGTCAGAGGTCTACACAAGGTTTAGCTGAATCTTCTATCAGGATTTCACAAGGCTACAATCAAAGGCCCAGCTGGGCTGCACCCCTTTCTGGTGCTCAGGCTCCTTTTCCAAGTTCACGTGGTTCTTGGCAGAATTCAGTTCCAGGCAACAGTGGCACTTAGGTCTCTGTTTTCTTGTTGTTTATTGGCTGGATGCTGCTCTCAGCTCCTAGAGACCACTCACAGTTCCCTACCATGTGGTTGCTTTAACAGGCCCTCCCTCAACATGGCAGCTCGCTTCTTCAAAGCCAGCAAGACAGAGACTCATCCCACAATCTCATATGTCATGCCAAGCTACTCTGCTCAAAACTGCACACACACACACACACACACACACACACACACACACACGTCTATATGGTGCAAATGACATCCTATTGCTTTTCCTATATTCAATGGGTTAGAAGCAAGAAGGCCACAGGTTCTGCCCACACTCAAGGGAAAGGATCCCACAAGAAGGGTTCACCTTCATTTACTGGGGGTCATCTTGTGGAGCATTTGCCAAACTACGCACATTGCATTGACCAATGTCAAACTCAAGTCACAACATTCTTCTCTGATCACCAAGCACTGGAATCTAAATAAGACAGAACTAAGCATTTATGTCGGAGAAGGCAATGGCAACCCACTCCAGTACTCTTGCCTGGAAGATCCCATGGATGGAGGAGCCTGGTGGGCTGCAGTCCACGGGGATCACTAAGAGTTGGACATGACTGAGTGACTTCACTTTCACTTTTCAGTTTCATGCATTGGAGAAGGAAATGGCAACCCCTCCAGCGTTCTTGCCTGGAGAATCCCAGGGATGGGAGAGCCTGGTGGGCTGCCGTCTATGGAGTCACACAGAGTTGGACACGATTGACGCGACTTAGCAGCAGCAGCAGCAGCAGCAAGCATTATGTATGGTGATATTTTTCACCATTTGTCGTGTTCTCTCTTTCACACACATCACATCATATGTGTGCATGCATGCTAAGTCACCTTAGTCATGTCCAACCCTTTGTGACCCAACGGACTGTAACGTGACAGGCTCCTCTGTCCATGGGATTTTCCAGGCAAGAATACTGGAGTGGGTCGCCATTCCCTTCTCCAGAGGATCTTCCCGACTTAGGGACTGAGGAATAGAACCCCAAGTCTCATGTCTCCTGCATTGCCAGGGGGTTCTTCACTACTAGCGCCACCAGGGAAGCCTATCACATCATATATTTAGGACTAAATGCTTAATGGGAATTACTTGAGATTCCTTTAACCTGGAATATTGGAGATATTTGTAATCTTTATACACCCTTTGGTCATACTATCCAAACATCAGCAAATGATGCTAAATTTTCTGAACACATAGAATCCTTACTTTTTCCCCATTCATAGTCTTCACTCTTATTTCAAACCTCAAACATGTCTGAGAAACACTTCAAGGTTTTGCTTCATGCTTTTAGTCTCTGCCAAGTAGAGAAAAGCCAACCCACATTGTGTGTTAGTTGCTCAGCCGTGTCCAGTTCTTTGAGACCCTGGGACTGTAGTCCACCAGGCCTCTCTGTCCATGGAATTCTCTGGGCAAGAATACTGGAGTAGGTTGCCATTTCCTTCTGCAGGGGATCTTCCTGACCCAGGAGTCAATCCCTGGTTTCCTGCATTGCAGGCGGATTCTTTACCATCTGAGCCATGAGGTGGAACCCTCCCTGGCATTATTACCACACAGTCATCTCAAGTGACCTACCCATGGCAAAGGACAGATGCTTTCTTCACAGAAAACATTTTAAAGCACTTAAACATCTCATATTTTGACCAGCAGATATATAAAGACTAAAAATAATTTATATAGTATGTTTTGTTTAGGTAACAGATAAACTAAAATAACATTTATAAAAAGTCAGACAAAACATAAAGTGCCAAGTACACATTAGAAAAGGCAAATTTTATAATGAACTAAGAGAAGTACATAAAACTTGGTTTTTAAGACATAAATACACGATTAATTTGAAGTTGCTTTGTTTTTTAAATTTTATTAAAATTAATATTTTTATAGATGAGTGTGTAGAACATGAAAATTGCTAAACAACTGTGTTTTATCTATAATCTGCTGTGGTCTAAATGGATAAATGGTTCTACTTGGTGGGCTGGTTTCTAAGGCTGTCTGTTGAGTCTGGCACAACTCAAGTCAGTCCTTCACATTAAAGAAGCTCAATCTAGATACTGCTGTTATAACGTACTATAGTTAGAATGTTAAAATTAAATTCAAAAAGGGGAAAAAATTACCACAACACCTATGGCTAAGACCTATACAACTGGACATAGTGAACAGAGCCTGTTGTTTCCTTTCATCTGTGTCACAAGCATTAGGCTTAAACTGAGGTTTTTAAACATGCAAGAAATCTACATGTTGCTAACTTCACAGATTTGAAACATATGGAGCTATTTATTCTCCTCTTTACTTAACAATATTGGGCTATCCTGGTGCCTTGCTGAATTTTGGGAAGTCAAGCAGGGAAGTTTAATATTCTGATGATTCCCAAACATCCACTTGGTGACTAAATTTTATTTAAAGCTAAAATGATAAAGAGGTAAATTTGTTAACAAAGTAGGATATCTTGCCCAAGGAACAATACAGAAATAGAATAATTCATTCTCACTCTTCCATAGTTTAAACATCTCCTTTATAAACATTCATTATTAAGTACTTCAAATTACTGATGATTGAATGGTGTTTTAACATACCATAGCAGCATTTCTTTCTTCTGATTAAAGAAAAATCATCTTCCAGACATGCTATAAAACTGCAGCTTAATCATTCTGGATAGTTGAAAGTGTTCTATAATAATCAGGAAATATCTATGTGTAGGTCAAAACTGAGGCATCTGATGACATATCCTAATAACTCTTCATGTGTTCATTCTTTTTGTTTTGTTTACTATATCATGAGTGATGCTGACTATACTTAGTATATCAAAAGCAATACTTCTGTGATTTATAAGGCCCATTTTTAGACAAAAGTTTGATTTAGTTAAATATAACAATGTTTTAGAGGAAGTCCCCAAAATTCTCTTTAGATGTTTCCTCTGACTGCATTATTAACTCAGTGCCTGATTCAATTTACTTTCTAGGTTCTAATATCCGAGCCTCAACAAAAACCAGCAGTTATTCTCTTCAGTAGAACTGCTGCCATAAATAAAATACTAAAATGTCAGACAAACAGAAGTCATGGCATCCACGAGTACCAACACTGATGTACAGATGTCAGCGTGCTTGCTCTAGCCACACAGATTATCTGGGAAACTGCTCTGCCCATCCCCCTCACACTTCACAGCCACGTTGTATACCTTGTGATGCAGCCTGCTCCTTGGCCTGCGCCACACAGCTGAGGTGAGCAGTCAACAAAAGACGAGCTCTCTGTAGAGGGGCTGGCATCTAAAAGACATGAGGTAGGCTGATCCGATCACCTCCTCAGGAATTTGAAATAAGAAACACAAAGAAATGGGAACAAGAGGCCAGGGCATAAAGGAAGTGGACAAAACAGAAAAATTGCTGCAGAAGAAAAGAAAAAAAAAAGAAAAATTCCAAGGAAGCCATGTTATGTAGGTAGTATGGAAGAAAATAGAGAAACAACACTGAAAGAGTCCATGTGTGTTCCAGGAAAAAAAGGAAGAGAAGAGCCAGTTCATGGATTTGCCAGGTCCTGAAGCTTCTCACCTATGGGTAATTTCATAATAATTATTTCTCCTCCTTTGAAATTTTTTGAATGTCTCTGTTTTACATAACAAAAACAATAACAAGAATTTATTTTAATACTAAAGTGTTGGTGCTATATATAATCAGTACAACAGGGGCAGTAACCAACCTGAATGACTGCTGAATGTAAAATCCATTGCTGGCACATCCTGGCTTAGTCACTCTGATAATACCACATAACATGTGCAATTTTCACTTTCATGCATTGGAGAAGGAAATGGCAACCCACTCCAGTATTCTTGCCTGGAGAATCCCAGGGACGGGGGAGCCTGGTGGGCTGCCGTCTATGGGGTTGCACAGAGTTGGACACGACTGAAGCGACTTAGCAGCAGCAGCAAGTCAGAGTAGGAGAAAGTGAAAGTCACTCAGTTGTGTCTGACTCTTTGTGATCCCACAGACTGTATATAGTCCATGGAATTATCTAGCAAGAATACTGGAGTGGGTAGACTTTCCCTTCTCCAGGGGTCTTCCCAACCCAGAGATTGAACCCAGGTCTCCCACATTGCAGGTGGATTCTTTACCAGTTGAGCCACCAGGGAAGCCCATGAATACTGGAGTGGGTAGCCTATCCCTTCTCCAGCAGATCTTCCTAACCCAGGAAGCAAACTGGGGTCTCCTGCATTGCAGGTGGATTATCTACCAACAGAGCTATCAGAGAGGCCCAATAGGTAACATTATACAATGTAGGTAACATTACACAAACCAACCTGTGTTCAACTTTGCCTTTGCAATGAATGCAAAAATGATCGTAGGTTCAAAAGTACCAGCAGGATTCCAACCTAGAGCACTTTGATTTTAATGTGATATTAATTCTAACTGGAGATTAGATTATAAAACAACTAGCTGACATTTATGGAGTGCTTAACAAATGCCAAATACTTCATTTAGTCTTTACAGCAATTCTATTAAAAAAAATCTATTATGAGTTCCCTGTAGAGTTGAAGAAACTGATGGTTTGAACAACTGGTTCACAGTCATTCTGTGACTGATATATTTTGAAGTCAAGTTTTAGTGACAGTCTAACTCTTCAGTTACCATTTTCATCTATGACACTACATGGCCCACCACTATGAGACAACACTCACAATATCACCTCCAAAAAGTCTGACACAATGCAGGCAGTTGGACAATTACATATCATCACAGTGGCCAGACAGAATTCTCAGGGAAGTGAGGCCCTGTTCACATCAGTTGACTGCTCTTCTGAGATCAAGAATAAATAGTAAGTGCCAAGTTCATTGTGAACCTAACCTGGAGTTGCTACTTGTAGGCTGATGCCTGTGGTTTGTGGGACATAATGTTAAGACATAATTGTGACAAGAGAGCTCAGCTGCCCCTGCAGTCTCAGAAACTGAGTCATTAGCAACCATAAATCACCTGGAATATCTGAATCATGAGTCTAGGGAGGGCAGTGAGTACAGATCAGTTCAGTTCACTTCAGTTTTGTCGCTCAGTCATGTCTGACTCTTTGCAACCCATTGGACTGCAGCACACCAGGCCTCTCTGTCCATCACCAAATCCTGGAGTTACTCAAACTCATATCCATTGAGTCAGTGATGCCATCCAACCATCTCATCCTCTGTTATCCCCTTCTCCTCCTGCCTTCAATCTTTCCCAGCATCAGGGTCTTTTGATATGAGTCAGTTCTTCACATCAGGTGGCCAAAGTATTGGAGTTTCAGCTTCAGCATCAGTACTTCCAGTGATTTGCTTTAGATTGGACTCGTTGGATCCCTTTACACTCCAAGGGACTCTCAAGAGTCTTCTCCATCACCAGAGTTTGAAAGCATCAGTTCTTTTGTGCTCAACTTTCTTTATAGTCCAACTCTCACATCCATACATGACTGCTGGAAAAACCATAGCTTTGACTAGATGGGCCTTTGTTGGCAAAGTAATACCTCTGCTTTAAAATATGCCATCTAGGTTGGTCATAACTTTCCTTCCTAGGAGCCAGCGTCTTTTAATTTCATGGCTGCTGTCATCATCTTCAGTGATTTTGGAGCCCCCCAAAATAAAGTCTCTCACTGTTTCTACTGTTTCTGCATCTGTTTGCCATGAGGCGATGAGACCAGATGCCATGATCTTAGTTTTCTGAATGTTGAGTTTTAAGCCAACTTTTTCACTGTCCTCTTTCACTTTCATCAAGAGGCTCTTTAATTCTTCTTCACTTTCTGACATAAGGGTGGTGTCATCTGCATATCTGAGGTTATTGATATTTCTCCTGGCAATCTTGATTCCAATCTTGTGCTTCATCCAGCCCAGCATTTCTCATGATGTACTCTGCATATAAGTTAAATAAGCAGGGTGACAATATACAGCCTTGATGTACTCCTTTCCCAATTTGGAACCAGTCTGTTTTTCCATGTCCAGTTCTAACTGTTGCTTCTTGACCTGCATACAGATTTCTCAAGAGGCAAGTCAGGTGATCTTGTATTCTATCTCTTTAAGAATTTTCCACAGTATATTGTGATCTACACAGTAAAAGGCTTTGGCATAATCAGTAAAGCAGAAATAGATATTTTCCTGGAACTCTCTTGCTTATTCGATGGTCCAATAGATGTTGGCAATTTGATCACTGGTTCCTCTAAATCCAGCTTGAACTTCTGGAAGTTCATGGTTCACATACTGTTGAAGCTTGGCTTGGAGAAATTGAGCATTACTCTTCTAGAGTGTGAGGTGAGTGCAATTGTGTGGTAGTTTGTGCATTCTTTGGCATTGCCTTTCTTTGCTTTTGGAATGAAAACTGACCTTTTCCAGCCCTGTGGCCATTGCAGAGCTTTCCAAATTTGCTGGCATATTGAGTGAAGCACTTTCACAGCATCATCTTTTAGGATTTGAAGTAGCTCAACTGGAATTCTATAAACACTAGCTTTGTTCGTAGTGATGCCTCCTAAGGCCCACTTGACCTCACATTCCAGGATATGTGGCTCTAGATGAGTAATCACATCGTCGTGATTATCTGGGTCGAAAGATCTTTTTTATAGTTCTTCTGTTTATTCTTGCCACCTCTTCTTAATATTTTCTGCTTCTGTTAGGTCCATAATGTTTCTGTCCTTTATTGTGCCTATCTTTGCATGAACATCCCCTTGGTATCTCTAATTTTCTTGAAGAGATCTCTAGTCTTTCCCATTGTATTTTTTTCCTCTATTTCTTTGCACTGATCACCAAGGAAGGCTTTCTTATTTCTCCTTGCTATTCTTTGGAACTCTGCATTCAAATGCGTACATCTTTCCTTTTCTCCTTTGCCTTTCACTCCTCTTCTTTTCATAGCAATTTTAAGGCCTACTCTGACAACCATTTTGCCTTTTGCATTTCTTTTTCCTGGGGACAGTCTTGATCACTGCCTCCTATACAATGTTATGAACCTCCATTCATACTTCTTCAAGCACTCTATCAGAACCAATCCCTTGAATCTATTTGTCACTTCCACTGTATTATTGTAAGGGATTTTATTTAGGTCATACCTGAATGATCTAGTGGTTTTCCCTACTTTCCTCAATTTAGGACTGAATTTGGCAATAAGGTGTTCGTGAGCTAAGCCACAGTCAGCTCCCAGTCTTGTTTTTGCTGACTGTATGGAACTTCTCCATTTTGGCTGCAAAGGATACAATAAATCTGATTTTAGTAATGACCACCTGGTGATGTCCATGTGTAGAGTCTTCTCTTGTGTTGTTGTAAGAGGGTGTTTGCTATGACCAGTGCATTCTCTTGGGAAAACTTTATTAGCCTTTGTTCTGCTTCATTTTGTACTCCAAGGCCAAATGTGCCTATTACTCCAGGTATTTCTTGATTTCCTACTTTTGCATTCCAGTCCTCTATAATGAAAAGGATATTTTTTCAGATGTTAGTTCTAGAAGGTCTTGTAGGTCTCATAGAACCATTCAACTTCAGCTTCTTCAGCATTACTAGTCGGGACATAGACTTGGATTACTGTGATATTGAATGGTTTGCCTTGGAAACGAACAGAAGTCATTATGTCATTTTTGAGATTGCATCCAAGTACTGCATTTTGGACTCTTTTTTTGACTGTGATGGCTACTCCATTTCTTCTAAAGGATTCCTGCCCAAAGTAGTAGATATATTGGTCATCTTTGTTAAATTCACCCATTCCAGTCCATTTTAGTTCGCTGATTCCTAACATGTCTATGTTCACTCGCGCCATTTCTTGTTTGACCAATTCCAATTTGCCTTGATTCATGGACCTAACATTACAGCCTCCTATGCAATATTCTTCTTTATGGCATTGAACTTTACTTCCACCACCAGTCACATCCACAACTGTGTGGTGTTTTTGCTTTGGCTCTGTCTCTTCATTCTTTTTGTAGTTAGTCCTCCACTGATCTCCAGTAGCATATTAGGCACCTACCGACCTGAAGAGTTCATGTCTCAGTGTCCTATCTTTTTGCCTTTTCATACTGTTCATGGGGTCCCCAAGGCAAGAATACTGAAGTGGTTTGCCATTCCCTTCTCCAGTGGACCTTTTTTCAGACCTCTTCACCATGGCCCATCCGTTCTGGGTAGCCCTACATGACATGGTTCATAGTTTCATTGAGTTAGCAAGGCTGTGGTCCATGTGATCAGATTGGTTAGTTTTCTGTGATTGTGGTTTTCAGTCTGTCTGCCCTCTGATGGAGAAGGATAAGAGGCTTATGGAAGCTTCCTGAAGGGAGAGACTGACTGAGGGGGAAATTGGGTCTTGTTCTGATGGGTGGGGCCATGCTCAGTAAATCTTTTTTCCAGTTTTCCATTGAAGTGCAGGACTGTGTTCCCTCCCTCTTATATGACCTGATGCCAAATTATGGTGGAGGTACTGAAGGTAATGGCAACCTCCTCCAAAAAGTCCCTGCAGGCACTGTTGCATTCAGTGCCCCCAACCGTGAAGCAGGCCATCACTGACCCATGCCTCTGCCAGAGACTCCTGGACACTCCTGGGCAAGTCTGGGTCAGTCTCTTGTGGGGTCGCTGCTACTTTCTTCTGGGTCCTGGTGCACACAAGGTTCTGTTTGTGCCCTCCAGGAGTCTGTTTTTCCAGTCTTGTGTAAGTTCTGGGTTAATAGCGACCTTCTCCAAGAGGGCTTATGCCATACCCAGGTCTACTGCACCCAGAGCCCCTACCCCTGCACCAGTCCACTGCTGACCCATTCCTCCTCAGGAGACAGCTAAACACAGTTATGTCTCGGTCTCTGTTGGGTCTCTGTGTCCTGGTGCCCACAAGGTATGTTTGAGCCCTCTGAGCATCTCTGAAGGGTATGGGCTTTGATTCTAAATGAGATTTTGCCCCTCCTACCTTCTTGCTGGGACTTTCCCTTTACCCTTGGATGTGGGGTATCTCCTGAAGGTTGCTCCAGTGCCTCATAGCTACTACTCCAGTGCCAGTGAGTGCAGAGCACAGACTAAAGAAGCTTTACAAAAATTGCATTTGTTTTTCAGTAAGTTGTTTCCACAGTTTTATGAATAAATACACTGACCTTCACAGAGTTGAAACAAAGATGGTCAGTAGATAAAATATCCATGATGTACTGGATACACCCTACAGTGCTTAACTAATAATAGGAATTTGCTCAGATAACTTAAATATATAATGACACTCTTCTATCTAATACTATTCTTAAAACTCATTAAGGAAAAAGAATGTTATTTTCCTTCCAATTTAATATCCTATGGTCCCTGAACCTATTATGTTGGACAAGAATCAGATAAGCTCCTACTCTCTATGCAGCAACATGCTAAGTGCCCAGGAGAATGCAGAAATAGTAACAGGTAGCATGCTTGCCTTGCAAAGCTTATATTGACCCACTGTTCATGATAGCTTACTAACACAGTGAACCATGTTGGATTCTTGATCTCCAAAGATGATTTAGCTTTGGGACCAGGGCCTAGGCTTGATCACGCAAGAGATTTTGTGTAACACAGCTTTATTAAAGTATAAAAAGGGACAGAGAAAGCTTTTGACATAGACATCAGAAGGGGACAGAGAGTGCCCCACTCACTAGTCTTATCAAGGGAACTATATACTTTTCAAAATTAGTTATTACAATAAATCAAAAGAATGTCTCAATGTAAAGACTACCAGACCCACTCCCACAATTTATATTTTAAGATAACAGGATTAGAACTTAACAATAGAAACATTTTACCAGATCCACTACAAACCATCACTACAAACTAACATCACTATGACCAAAGCTAGAGGAGGTGATGGGATTTCAGTTCAGCTATTTCAAATCCTAAAAGATGATGCTGTGAAAGTGTTGCATGCAATATGCCAACAAATTTGGAAAACTCAGCAATGGCCACAGGACTGGAAAATGTCAGTTTTCATTCCAATCCCAAAGAAAGGCAATGCCAAAGAATGCTCAGACTACCACACAATTGCATTCATCTCACATGCCAGAAAAGTAATGCTCAAAATTCTCCTGGCTAGGCTTCAACAGTGTGTGAACTGTGAACTTCCAGATGTTCAAGGTGGTTTTATTTATTTATTTATTTTTCTCATTAAACTTTTTTTAGTGGGTCTCAAATTCTGTGACAGATTTTTGGTCAAGTTGTTTTCATTAAAAAGTACTGATTTTAAAAACTAATAACTTAAACTGCCACACACAAAACATATGGTCCACAAAAACATTCTCCTTTCCTTCTGAAGGTTTTACGTTGCATTGTTATCATTAACCAGTCTTTTACTATTAAACTTAAATGGCCAATTGAGACAAACAGTTCTGAGATCGTTCTTCCACCACTGATTAAGACTGGGGTGGCAGGTATTGGGGATAATATTCATTTAGCCTTCTGAGCTTTCTGGGCAGACTTGGTGACCTTGCGAGCTCCAGCTGCCTTCTTGTACACTGCTTTGATGACACCCACAGCGACTGTCTGTCTCATGTCATGCACAGCAAAACGGCCCAGGGGAGGATAATCAGAGAAGCTCTCGACACACATAGGCTTGCCAGGAACCATATCAACGATGGCAGCGTCACCAGATTTCAAGAATTTAGGGCCATCTTCCAGCTTTTTCCCAGAACAATGATCAATCTTCTTCAGCTCAGCAAACTTGCAAGCAATGTGAGCTGTGTGACAAACAGGTGCATATCCAGCACTGATTTGGCCTGGATGGTTCAAAATAATCACCTGAGCTGTGAAGCCAGCAGCTTCCATGGGTGGATCATTTTTGCTGTCACCAGCCACATTGCCACGACGGACATCTTTGACAGACACGTTCTTGACATTGAAGCCCACACTGTCCCCAGGAAGGGCTTCACTCAGTGCTTCATGGTGCGTTTCTACAGACCTCACCTCAGTTGTTACATTGACTGGAGCAAAGGTGACCACCATGCCAGGTTTGAGAACACCAGTCTCCACACGACCCACAGGGACAGTACCAATACCACCAATTTTATAGACATCCTGGAGAGGCAAACGCAAGGGTTTGTCAGTTGGGCGAGTTGGTGGCAGGATGCAATCCAGAGCTTCAAGCAGGGTGGTTCCACTGGCATTGCCGTCCTCACGGGTGAATTTCCATCCCTTGAACTATGGCATGTTAGCACTTGGCTCCAGCATGTTGTCACCATTCCAGCCAGAAATTGGCACAAATGCTACTGTGTCGGGGTTGTAGCCAATTTTCTTAATGTAGGTGCTGACTTCCTTAACAATTTCCTGGTATCTCTTCTGGCTATAGGGTGGCTCAGTAGAATCCATTTTGTTAACGCCAACAATTAGTTGTTTCACACCCAGGGTATAAGCCAGAAGGGCACGCTCACGGGTCTGCCCGTTCTTGGAGATACCGGCTTAAATTCACCAACACCAGCAGCAACAATCAGGACAGCACAGTCAGCCTGGGATGTGCCTGTAATCATGTTTTGATGAAGTCTCTGTGTCCTGGGGCATCAATGATGGTAACATAGTACTTGCTGGTCTCAAATTTCCACAGGGAGATATCAATGGTGATACCACGCTCACATTCAGCTTTCAGTTTGTCCAAGACCCAGGCATATTTGAAGGAGCCCTTTCCCATCTCGGCAGCCTCCTTCTCGAACTTTTCAATTGTTCTCTTGTCAATCCCGCCACATTTGTAGATCAGATGGCCAGTCGTGGTAGACTTCCCTGAATCTACGTGCCCAATGACAACGATGTTGATGTGGGTCTTCTCCTTTCCCATTTTGGCTTAGGTTTAACGGTGGTTTTCACGACACCTGTGTCCTGGCGGCAAACCCATTGCGAAAAAGCCAAGGTGGTTTTATAAAAGGCGGAGGAACCAGAGATCAAATTGCCAACATCTATCGGATCATCAAAAAAGCAAGAGAGCTCCAGAAAAAAAAAATTTACTTCTGCTTTATTGACTATGCCAAAGCCTTTTACTGTGTGGATCACAACAAACTGTGGAAAATTCTTAACAAGATGGGACTATCAGACCACCTGACTTGCCTCCTGAGAAATTTGTATGCAGGTCAAGAAGCAACAGTTAGAACTGGACATGGAACAACAGACTGGTTCCAAATTGGGAAAGGAGTACATCAAGGCTGTATATTGTCACCCTGCTTATTACATAGAGTATATCATGGGAAATGCTGGGCTGGATGAGACACAAGCTGGAATCAAGATTGCCAGGAGAAATATCAATAAGCTCAGTATGCATATGGCACCACCCTAATGGCAGAAAGTGGAGAACTAAAGAGCCTCTTGATGAAAGTGAAAGAGGACAGTGAAAAAGTTGGCTTAAAACTCAACATTCAGAAAACTAAGATCATGGCAACTGGTCCCATCACTTCATGGCAAATAGATGGGGAAATGATGGAAACAGTGGCAAACTTTATTTTGGGGGGCTCCAGAATCACTGAAGATGATGACAGCAGCCATGAAATTAAAAGATGCTTCCTCCTTGGAAGAAAAGCTCTCACCAAAATAGACAGCATATTAAAAAGCAAAGGCATTACTTTGCCAACAAAGGTCCATCAAACGGTCCATCAAAGTTCCATCAAAAACCAAATTCAAAACTATGTTTTTTCCAGTAGTCATGTATGGATGTGAGAGTTGGAATAGAAAGAAAGCTGAATGCCGACAAATTGATGCTTTTGAACTATAGTGTTAGAGAAGACTCTTGAGAGTCCCTTGGACTACAAGGACATCCAACCAGTCCATCCTAAAGGAAATCAGTCCTGAGTGTTCATTTGAAGGACTAACGATGAAGCTGAAACTCCAATACTTTGGACAGCTGATGCAAAGAACTGACTCATTTGAAAAGACCCTGATGCTGGGGAAGATTAAAGGCAGGAGAAGGGGATGATAGAGGATAAGGTGGTTGGATGTTGTCAGCAACTCAATGGACATGAGTTTGAGTAAACTCAGGGAGTTGGTGATGGATAGGGAAGCCTGGCATGGTGCAGTCTGTGGGGTCACAAAGAGTCAGACAGGACTGAGAGTTGAACTGAACTGAACTGAACCAGATCCACTCCCATAATATACATTTCAAGATGACAGGATTAATTAGATTTTCGAGGAGAAACTGCCCTCAAGCAAGCTACATTGTTGTTATATAAAATCCTTAGTACAGAGTTTAAACTGAATTGTTTTGTTCTGTAATCATCAGCTCTGGGCTTAAAAGAAAAAAAAATTTTTTATGTGACTAAGACTAAGAAATGTAGGGGAAAAAAAAGTTTGTCCTTTCCTCCTCCTTGAGAATTCCAGACCCTTATCTTCTCCTTGAGAGCCCCAGACCCCTTTGTCCTCCTCAGGGACCCCAGACTTCTTATCAACTTGCCTAGGAATAGACTCTCTCATACTAGTCACAGCTGCTTTTAGGAACATATTGCCAGCAGAGTTCACTCATTTATTCACTCTTTCAACAGTTTGTGAGTGTCTCCTTTGTACTACAAGCAATGCTGGAATTTAAAGCAAAACTCAAATTTAAAAAAAAAGAATTGACAAGTCAGTGAAACATATAGAAGTGTCAATGAAATATCTAGCAAGTCTAAAATGAGATCTCTGCTTTCCTAGGCTGACAAAAATGAGAGCTTATCCAGATTAAAGGAATTCCATCAAGGAGCCTTTATAATAGGGAGACTCTCTCTTACACATGAGTATCTGGTCTACTGTGGGAGACTATGAGGTTAGTCTATATGCTTGTTATCTTTCAAGCAATGACCTCCTATTGGAATAGTAAATTTAGACTGGTTAGGTTCGACTGGTTAGGACACTAAAAACAACTGCTACTATCTTCCACAATTAATGACAGAAATATCATTGAAACTTGGGGTTTGTTAATAGTGGTGAGAAACTACTAGTCTGCGAATGATTGCATTAGTTGGTTTACAGTGTCTATTTGGTCAGATTATTTACTTATAAAATAATATTCTAGTTCTTCACAGTGACATAGAAATAGCCCCATTAATTTTGTTCAGTCTGGTTATTTTGACTTTGTCTCTCCTCCTGTTCTAATCAAGTAGATATTGCTATTGTCCCTATTTTCCTAAGGAATTGTCAGCAATGAGAGACTAAACTTTTCCTTTTTCCTGGAACTGAATGCTCATTCCTGTCCCTTAATTATAGCTCCTCTCCATCTTTCTTTCAAGTTCAAATCCTACTTTTTAAAAAAAGGATTCCCCAAGTCACTGTAGGTTATATCAATCTCATGGAGTCTTACTGGGTTGATTGTTGGTATAAAACATTTTTAGATTGGCCATATAAAGATAAACATAGTAGCTGTTTTAAACTGAATGCTTGCATTTCCTTCAAAATTCATATGTGGAAATCCTAATCCAAATTTGTCCTCATGATTATGAGGCAGAGCTTTGGAGGGTTAATTGGATCTTGAGAGTGGAGCCTTCATGAATGGGATCAGCATCCTTAAAAGAAAAGATATGACTGCTTGCTTTCTCTTTCTACTCTACTTCATGTGGGGATACAAGAAGAAGACAGCCATCTGCCAACCCATAAACAAGCCTTCACCAGACACCAGATCTGCTGGTACTTTGATCTTGGACATCCAAACTTACAGAACAGTGAGAAGCAATTTTATTTTTTTGTATGTTTAAGCCACCCTATCTATGGTATTTTTGTTTCAGGAGCCTGGACTAATTAAGACAGTAGCATACTTTTTTTTATGTGTTTATATCTCCGTGCCACAACTAACTGACTTAAAAGTTACCAGAAAGCATTAAGGCTCATATTTATTTTCTTACACTCTGTGCTCATGTACACATACAAAAAATATCGCAAAATTTGGTCACCTGTGCTACTGTATAAACTCTTCATGATCTGGAGGAATGTTATTAAATTACTCAGTCAGCCTTCTCTTTAGGTTGAAAATACAAATTGTGATGACATTTCTACCTAGTTCTTTCTTTCCAAGGATGATCTAAGTTATAACTTTCTTACCAATTAGTAGGAAATAGATTCTGAGGCTCTCAAAAATAATTTAGGGGAAAAATGTCTTAGCAATAGAATATGCCATTGGAATAGTAATAACAACAGTGCCTAAGGAAGAATGGAAAGAACTTTCAAGGTAGACAATTTTTGTAAAATTAAACTCACACCTGTTTTTGCTTTGGCCTGAAGATACATATTCTCTACTAATTTAACTTTTGTAAGAACTCATTAGATTACAAAGGCAAAGCACCAGTTGGGGAGAAATGAATGTATGTTACAGTAACTTCTGCCATTTACTCTTTATAGGATCTAATCAGGAACCTTTTAAATAATTACAGAATGTCAGACCTGCAGTACACAATCTCTATGATTATTTTCTCTTATGAAATTTAATGACAAAGTAGTTCCAACTGTTAGATCTCATATATCTATAACTACATGGAAAAAAAAAAACAGAAAATAATATTATTGATCTTTCATATTGATCTTCATTCACAATTTTTTTTATTGTGGTAAGAACACTTAACATACAGTCTACTCTCCTGAAAATTTTTTAAGTGCACAAGCAGTGTTAACTATAGGCATAATGTACTACAGTTGATCTCTAGAATCCATTTTGCATAACTGAAACTATATATCCACTGAACAGCACCTCACCATACCTCTCTTTCCCCAACCTCTGATAACCACCAACCCACTTCCTGTTTCTTCGAATTTGCCTGTTTTAGTTACCTAATATAAGTGAAACTAAAAGACACTTACTCCTTGGAAGAAAAGTTATGACCAACCTAGATAGCATATTCAAAAGCAGAGACATTACTTTGCCAACAAAGGTCCGTTTAGTCAAGGCTATGGTTTTTCCTGTGGTCATGTATGGATGTGAGAGTTGGACTGTGAAGAAAGCTGAGCGCCGAAGAATTGATGCTTTTGAACTGTGGTGTTGGAGAAGATACTTGAGTGTCCCTTGGACTGCAAGGAGATCCAACCAGTCCATTCTGAACGAGACCAGCCCTTGGATTTCTTTGGAGGGAATGATGCTGAAGCTGAAACTCCAGTACTTTGGCCACCTCATGCGAAGAGTTGACTCATTGGGAAAGACTCTGATGCTGGGAGGGATTGGGGGCAGGAGGAGAAGGGGACGACAGAGGATGAGATGGCTGGATGGCATCACTGACTCGATGGATGCGCATCTGAGTGAACTCTGGGAGTTGGTGATGGACAGGGAGGCCTGGTGTGCTGCGATTCATGGGGTCGGCAAAGAGTTGGACACAACTGAGCGACTGAACTGAACTGAACTGAATATACCACTCTATGCATATATCACATTTCCTTTATATGATCCTTAGTCAGTGAACATGGAAGTTTATCTATATCCTTTGGCTCTTGTGAAAAATGCTACAAGAAACATGGGAATACCAACATCATCTTAAGATCCTGATATCCGTTTTTGGATCTATAACCTGAAGTGGGGTTACTGAATCATATGATAGTTCTATTTTTAACTTTTTGAGGAATCCCCAGATTGCTTTCCATAGTAGTTTAGTGATTTTACATTTCCAAGAACAGCATATAGTATTCTAATTTCTCCATAATCTTGCCAATACTATTGTTTGTTTTACAGAATCTCTGATTAGCAAAATCCTTAACTAGCATTTAAAATCTTAAAGGACAGTTTTCTACCATTTAACTTCTTTTGGGCCAGCTTCCCTTTTAACACATATGTTTAATGAATGAAAGGAGTTTAGCTGACTTGTTTTTTCAAAATACTTCTTTCGGTAACAATCTCTATGATTTCTCCCACATTGTAGAGTCCTGACCTGAGGCTCTTAAGCTCATTCTAAACCCAGAACAAATCCCATTCTCTGGGGAAAAAATAAAAAAGACAAAACACTGAATTAATATCTTAGATATTCAATATTTAAATGGTTGAATGGATCTTGCTTTTTAACGTGGAATCCAAACTCTGTACAAATTTTTTGTCTTTAAAGGAGTTGTGAGATTGACTTATGGGAAGCTGAGGCCAGCTTCAGCAGGCAGGGTCCCTTTCTCCACGTGCTCTCTTGCCCTGCAGCAAGCTATGCTGGACTTTTTCACCTGATAGCTTGCAGGGATCCAAGACAGCAAGAGAGAGATGGCAAAGTCTTCTAATGCTGTGGCTTAGAACAGGCCCCCTGCCACTTCAGCCATATTCAATTGGCCAAAGCTGGTCTCAAGCCACAAAAACAGCCTTATTTATGAGATGGGGAAATAGATTCCTTGATGGAAGAAATGAAGATTTACACTGAAGATAGCATAGATAGAAGGGAACATTGACCTTTTTAATAATCAGTCTCCTACATGGCACTTTTTCTCATTCTATTTCACACATAAATTTCTATCTTGATAGTATATTCTGAGAGACTAGTACTCTTGCAAAGACTCAATCTAAATATAAAACTCTAACCTCTGAACTCAATCTCCATGGTTTGCTTCTTATGACTTAAGCCAGACCTTGCTGATTATTATTTGGTTTTCACCTGATCTTTTCCCATTGCTGTGTTCTTCACTAACTGTGCTCCACATGCCCATTTGGTCTGTAAGAACTAGGTCCAGTGATATCCTCTAGCACAGTGACTTCAGTTATTTTCTTGGTTTCAGTCATGTCTTATGATGAGTCTCCATCATGGTAGTAGCAAAACCATTGGCACTGTAAATAATTTTAAAATGGCACCGACACAAAAAATACAGGGCAGTGATAGGTAAAGGAGTTAAATTGAAGACAAAAGCAGCAAAGTGTGATAACAGGGTAAATTCCAGTAGAATCTGCACTAGCAAGTCCCTGAGATGGAAAGAAAGTGTTAGATAGTTATGCTGATGTCCTACTGCCAACCACTATTTCTACAATAACATGTGAGGAGGGAAAGAACCTTGTGATCTGATTCCTTTAGAAACCTTCAAGTCAAGACTGAGGTAAGATAACACAGAGGGGCCCGGAAGAAAGAATCAAATTAGCCTTTGTGCCAAACCAATGATGACGCTTAGCGGAGTCTTTCTTTGGTCCTAGCCCCAAGGAATAACTATTGAAAATTGGAAATTTCATTTTTAAATTGTAGAGCAGCTGTCAATTCCAATATGGAAAGGCAGATGACTGGGAGCAACGAAAATCAACTATTTTATATTTATGGATGGTTCAGGAGTCTGAACAATTTGGGTCTAGTTATGTTTTTATCATGGACTCACTTTATCAGAAACTTGTGACCTGAAATATGCCTGCCTAATGGTTTTATTATGGTGAAACAGACAGTCATTTTCAGCTGGACTAGAGAATCACTGATCTGAACTTCAAGGATGCAAGTGGGTTTAATGACATTTATTATTCAAAGAAGAAAATATTTATAGACAACGTATTAAAGAAGGAATTTGCTAAAGGGAGGAGCTTCAGTGTTTCTTTTGGGGCAATGATGACTGGGTGACTTGGTAACAATTCGAGGTTGAAAACAGAAAAATGAAACTACTAAATGAAGACCCCGTGAGGATAAAGATAGTCAAGATGATGTAGCCAGGCTACAGTAAGGACGATGGAGCTCAAGTGGGAAAATGGGGAAGACAGAAACCAGGAGGAGAGCCAGAGAAAATGCATGCTTCACAGACCTCCAGCACAGAAACAAGCATTGACCAGTCTCAAATACTTCATGGTCACTAAGAGTCAGGGCCAACACTTTGCCTGCCCTGAACTCTTGAACACTTACAGTAGGGACATTGGCAACTTGGGAAATCTGTAAAGCCATCTAAACACTGACTATCAAAGGCACAAATATATTTAAATCAAGAACAAATGAGATTCTAAATAAAGATATGATATGTAAAAATGTTTAGAGCTTATGCATTCATATTTTTTAAACACAACTGACTTAAAATGATGCAACTTTTCATTAACACTTTTCTAAATCATTCATAGTTTTTCATACAAATTGTTTTGCTTTCAGTTAATAACAAATTATGTAAGAAAGCCCCAAGATTTACAGAGAAATGAGACTTCCTCTGTTGCCTATTCTTTAAAAAGTACCTCTTTACTAGTATGACAACAGTATGACCTATTCTCTTTCCATTACATAACATATGAGAATTTCTACCTCAGGATTTTTTTCTATCTAGAACATCTGTTATTTCAGAAAGAACATTATAGAACAAAATTACTCAAGCCAAACCTATTCCCAACTCAGTAACAATAAATTAGGACTCTTAGGGAAAAAATTGTTTTCAGCAGTCCATGGAATAATCCAATGACATTTTAAAAAGTCTTAACACAATTTAAATTTCTAACAGTCCAATCCATTTTTGTATGTGTACTAAATGACTATAATCACTTTCCAGAATCTTAATTTATTTCACTGTTTGATTAAACACTGTGTGATGCTGATAACCTTCAAAAAGTGATTTTCTGGTCTTTTATGGAATAATTGGTATCAGTGTGTGATTAAAATATGCATAAGCAGAGAAGAATATGATTGGGAAAGGTTCTGAATATGCTTTCATTTGAAATATTTCTCAGCATCATCTGTAAATTAATATATGTCTTTCTTATTCTCGGTTCTTTGTCTGAAACTGAGAAACATATCCACTACAAAGAGTACATTTTGATTTCTTTTTTTCAATATAAATTTATTTATTTTAATTGGAGGTTAATTACTTTACAATATTGTATTGGTTTTGCCATACATCAACATGAATCCACCACAGGTATACACGTGTTCCCCATCCTGAACCCCCCTCCCTCCTCCCTCCCTGTACCATCATTTTGATTTCTTTACTGGCTTAGTATTGGGGCTTCCCTGGTGGCTCAGAGGTTAAAGCATCTGCCTCTAATGTGGGAGACCTGGATTCAATCCCTGGGTCAGGAAGATCCCCTGGCGAAGGAAATGGCAACCCGCTCCAGTATTCTTGCCTGGAGAATCCCATGGACAGAGGAACCTGGTGGGCTACAGTCCATGGGGTCGCAAAGAGTCGGACATGACTGAGCGATTGAGTTCATGATGAAAAAGAAGAATTTACTTTCAGATCTATAGTGTTCAGGTTAAAGCTTTTCAGACACATTAAGAAAAGCCTAATATTCCTAGTCTTTATATATTTTTTATCAAAATGACTTAAGACTTTATGTGTTTATGCCTAAGAACTATAAAGGAATGCATAAAACTAAAAATAATCCATGTGTCAGAACAGTGAAATTAGTAAGAGTCCTTTCCTCTTTTTCATCAAATCATTTTAAGAGTTGTTAGAATACTGATTTCATATGAAAAATAAACTTTGTTTGCAACAGGACCCCCAAATCTAAAAATGTCCATTCTGTATGAATTGTTTTAAAACTGCAAGCAACTATTACACAGTTAAAGAAAATGAGGAGCTCCATTTTATATTGCTAAAATAAAATGTGTAGGCTATGTGTAATGAAAAAGTAGGCAGAATTAAATTGTTTATGTATAATTTAAGCATATTTTACAGCAAATTAAATTTCCAGAAACTTCCATACAACAAATTCCCAAACACTGAAATAAAAATTAGAAAAATGGTATAGATGATCTTATTTGCAAAGCAGAAATAGGGACACAGATGTAGGAAACTAAAGTATGGATACTAAAGAGGAAAGTGGAGGGGAGAGGGTGATGAATTGGGAGATTGGGATTGACACATATCCACTATTGATAGTTAGTATAAAATAGATAACTAATGAGAACCTACTGTATAATAGAGGGAATTCTACTCAGTATTCTCTGGTGACCTAAATGGGAAGGAAATCCAAAACAGAGGGGATATATGGCTGATTCACTTTGTTGTGCACCAGAAACTAATATAGCACTGTAAGCCAACTATACTCCAGTAAATAACATGAAATAAAAATGAAAAAAAAAACCCACAAAACTCAGAGCCAAAAATCTTTCTCTGAACTTTTATGTTAAATCCATATTCTTTAAGAGTCTACTAACTTCCCAGTAGTTTATTATTCTCAGTAAAATTTCTTATTCAGTTGTCAAATTCACGGCAGATTAGAAACAAACAATGGAAGAATTTGGGGAAAGGACATAAGGTGGAAGGATGGTGAAAAATGCAAGGAAAGCAATAGCTGACACAGGGGTCAGGATAGAATGGGCTATATATTAAATCAGCACCATAAAAGTAGCAATTGCAATAATAACTAATTTTACTACGTGATTCTCACATTTCTTCTATTCTGTATACTTTTATACTATAAATTAGGCATAAGTGGTTTGCATAGGTTTTTTATTCCATTCCTCACAATAAACCTGTGAGCTATATATAATATAATTATTTCCACTTTATATATGAGGACTCAGACTCAGAGAAGGTAAGTAACATGCCGAAGGTTGCAGGATTAGCAAGTTACAGAGCTAGAACACGAATCCAGATATTCTGACCTAAGAACCTGCCCTCAACATATTAATGGTATTAATTGTGATTAACACCTGCTGTGCAAGAAAGTATGTGAATGTCTTTAAAAAATTATTTGGATTAAAAAAAGCAGTGTGAAGGGCATAAGGTTCACTTATCTAGAAAACCTACATATATAGGTGCACATATTCTAATCAGTGAAGCATTGCCGTTTCTCTTCACTAGCTCACTAATTTTTACTTCTAAGTTAAAACTGAACTCATGTTGAATAAAATTAAATGAGATTTTCAACAAAATGTACTTACAGTACCCACTATTTTTCTTTCCAAACATTTTAAATTCTTCAAAAAATTTTCAGAAATGGGATTACAGTTCTCTCAAGGGTTTTTAATAAAGTCTAAGTAGATGTTCTGGTATTAGCTTGTAAAATGCTGAGTCAAAGACTAAGGGTAATTTAGTCTTGAGAACTTTTAAAAGAGTTATACAGTGAAGTCACCTCACGGCCATATCCTATCTGCTAGTTCTATCTTATTATAAGATTTTAAAAGAAAATACAGTGGGGTTTTCTCTCCTCAGCCATATTCAGAAACTGGTAATAATAAAAGTATGGTTGGCTGTGTTTGCACAGTTGAAATTTTCTCAAATATTAAAGCTTTTGGAAGTGTACCCACCAGATAGGCCGAAGTTCTTTGTGCATTGCTCTGTTTAAATTTTAAACTCTTGAATGTAAGGAAGTGAACTCTCTCACTGGAGTGGAGTAGCTTCAAACTCCACTGTGTTGAATAGGTAATATTTCTAAGATGCCATTTGCCTAGAGTTTTCTGCAATATATTCTGAAATCTTTACAACCAATTAACTTATGTCTCGTCTGAGCATCTTTAGAAGAGTGTTAAAAAAACAAACAAAAATAACTTTCCCTTATAGGTAAGAACATAACCTTAGCTCATTGCTCTCTCAATTCATTGGCACTGCTCGGATGACTTCAGGGCACATTTTACTGATTGAATCACTATGTTCAGAGATACAGGAGTCACTGACACACAGGTGTGTCTTATTTCAGTTGTGTCCAACATGTAATTAAAGCAGGTATCCACAGCCAAGGGAATATAGTAGAGCCTGCCCTGAAAAGGAATGTAAACATACATGACCTGATTCCTGAGAAGGAAAAGATATGGACATAAATAACAAAATTTAGTGTGAGTAACTGAACATTTTTGAGCTCAAACTGAGTTCATCTACTTCATCTGGTTATCAGAAAGACACAGAGACAAGATCTTACAAAGTCTGAATTTGCTGCCATCACTGACACTCATGTTGAGATCAAGGTTATACATCGTTACATGCATACAGTAGACAGAACTGGGCAGAACTTGCCATTGGAACCATGTGTGTGTCCTTGACTCTTTTGTGCCTCAAATTACTCATTCTGCAAACTGAGGGAATTGGACTATTTTGGTGGCTGAACTTTTTTTCTTAGAATCAGAAGCTTTTGTGTGTGTATTTTGTTCATTTGTTGGTTTTTAAGGAGGTTTTTATATGGAAACACCAGAAAAATATAATTGGTTACACAGAAATGACACTGACTGAATTAGAGTGGAACTGAGGGGCTCATGCCATCTAAACACCAAGGAAGCCTCTAGAGAAATATGCGGCAAAACGGAAAACCATGAGATTGAATAATCTCAAAGGCTTATGATTCTGAAATTAAAAGATATTTTCCTTGGAAGAAAAACAATGACAAACCTAGCACAGTGTATTAAAAAGCAGAGACATCACTTTGCCCAGAAAGATCCATATAGTCAAAGCTATGGTTTTTCTAGTAGTCATGTATGGATATAAGAGTTGGACCATAAAGAAGGTTGAGTGCTGAAGAACTGATGCCTTCAAACTGTGGTGCTGGAGAAGACTCTTGAGAGTCCCTTGGAAAGCAAGATCAAACCAGTCAACCCTAATGGAAATCAACCCTGAATATTCATTGGAAGGGCCGATGCTGAAGCTGAAGCCCCAATACTTTGGCCATCTGATGCAAAGAGGCGACTCATTGGAAAAGATACTGATGCTGGGAAAGATTGAAAGCCAAAGGAGAAGGGGACAACAGAGGATGAGATGGTTGGATGGCATCACTGACTCAATGGACATGAGTTTGAGCAAGCTCTAGGAGATGGTGAAGGATAGGGAAGCCTGGTGTGCTGCAGTCCGTGGGGTTGCAAAGAGTAGGACACAATTGAGCGCCTGAAAGACAAATGAGCTTTAATTACTGTCTGTTATATCCATCTGCTCTGATTTCAAAACCAAACCTGTACAAAGAAACAATAAAGTTTGCCACTTGCAGCCTGGATACTAAAACAACGATCATTTCAAGTGCCACTTTTGAGGTGTTGTCATTCTGGGATTGAACTATCCATCTAGGCTATAATCTCAATTAAAATATTTAAATATTTTTTCAAATCAATTTCTTTATTATAATTGGAGGCTAATTACTTTACAGTATTGTGGTGGTTTTTGTCATACATTGACATGAATCATCCCCTGGTAAACATATGTCCCCCTGTCCTGAAACCCTGCTCACTTCCTTCCCCATTCCATCCCTCTGGGTTGTCCCAGCACACCAGCTTTGAGTGCCCTGTTTCATGCATCAAACATGGACTGGTCGTCTATTTCACATATGGTCATATACATGCTTCAGTGCTATTTTCTCAAATCATCCCACCCTTACCTTCTCCCACAGAGTTCAAAAGTCTGTTCTTCATATCTTTATCTCTTTTGCTGTCTCACATATAGGGTCATTGTTACCATCTTTCTAAATTCCGTATATATGCGTTAATATTGATTGATTATATTCTTTGCAGCCAAAGATGGAGAAGCTCTATACAGTTAGCAAAAACAAGACTGGGAGCTGACTGTGGCTCAGATCATGAACTCCTTATTGCCAAATTCAGACTTAAATTGAAGAAAGTGGGGAAAACCACTAGACAATTGAGGTATGACCTAAATCAAATCCCTTATGATTATACAGTGGAAGTGAGAAATAAATTTAAGGGAGACTAGATCTGATAGACAGAGTGCCTGACGAACTATGGACGGAGGTTCATGACATGTACAGGAAACAGGGATCAAGACCATCCCCATGGAAAAGAAATGCAGAAAAGAAAAATAGCTGTCTGGGGAGGCCTTACAAATAGCTGTGAAAAGAAGAGAAGTGGAAAGCAAAGGAGAAAAGGAAAGATATAAGCATCTGAATGTAGAGTTCCAAAGAATAGCAAGGAGAGATAAGAAAGCCTTCCTCAGCGATCAATGCAAAGAAATAGAGGAAAACAACAGAAAGGGAAAGACTAGAGATCTCTTCCAGAGAAGTCAATGGCACCCCACTCCAGTACTCTTGCCTTGGAAAATCCCATGGATGGAGGAGCCTGGTAGGCTGCAGTCCATGGAGTCGCACAGAGTCGGAAACAACTGAAGCGACTTAACAGCAGCAGCAGCAGCTCCAGAGATCTCTTCAAGAAAATTAATGATATCAAGTGAACATTTCATGCAAAGATGGGCTTGATAAAGGACAGAAATGGTATGGACCTAACAGAAGCAGAAGATATTAAGAAGAGGTGGCAAGAATACACAGAAGAACTGTACAAAAAAGATCTTCACGACCAAGATAATCACAATGGTGTGATCACTCACCTAGACATCCTGGAATGTGAAGACAAGAGGGCCTTAGAAAGCATCACTACAAACAAAGCTAGTGGAGGTGATGGAATTCCAGTTGAGCTATTTCAAAACCTGAAAGATGATGCTGTGAAAGTGTTGCACTCAATATGCCATCAAATTTGGAAAACTCAGCAGTGGCCACAGGATGGGAAAAGGTCAGTTTTCATTCCAATCCTAAAGAAAGACAATGCCAAAGAATGCTCAGACTACTGCACAATTGCACTCATCTCACATGCTAGTAAAGTAATGCTCAAAATTCTCCAATCCAAGCTTCAGCAATATGTGAACCATGAACTCCCTGATGCTCAAGCTGGTTTTAGAAAAGGCAGAGGAACCAGAGATCAAATTGCCAACATGGAAAAAGCAAGAGAGTCCCAGAAAAACATCTATTTCTGCTTTATTGACTATGCCAAAGCCTTTAAGTGTGTGGATCACAACAATCTGTGGAAAATTCTGAAAGAGATGGGAATATCAGACCACATGACCTGTCTCTTGAGAAACCTATATGCAGGTCAGGAAGCAACAGTTAGAACTGGACATGGAACAACAAACTGCTTCCAAATAGGAAAAGGAGTATGTCAAGGCTGTATATTGTCACCCTGCTTATTTGACTTTTATGCAGAGTACATCATGAGAAATGCTGGGCTGGAAGAAGCACAAGCTGGAATCAAGATTGCTGAGAGAAATATCAATAATCTTAGATATGCAGATTATACCACCCTTATGGCAGAAAGTAAAGAGGAACTAAAAAGCCTCTTGATGAAAGTGAAAGAGGAGAGTGAAAAAGGTGGCTTAAAGCTCATCATTCAGAAAACAAAGATCATGGCATCTGGTTCCATCACTTCATGGGAAATAGATGGGGAAACAGTGAAAACAGTGTCAGACTTTATTTTTTGGGCTCCAAAATCACTGCAGATGGTGACTGCAGCCATGAATTTAAAAGATGCTTACTCCTTGTAAGGAAAGTTATGACCAACCTAGATAGCATATTGAAAAGCAGAGACATTACTTTGCCAACAAAGTCCGTCTAGTCAAGGGTATGGATTTTCCAGTGGCCATGTATGGATGTGAGAGTTGGACTGTAAAGAAAGCTGAGCACTGAAGAATTGATGCTTTTGAACTGTGGTGTTTGAGAAGACTCTTGAGAGTCCCTTGGACTGCAAGGAGATCCAACCAGTCCATTCTAAAGGAGATCAGTCCTGGGTGTTCATTGGAAGGACTGATGCTAAAGCTGAAACTCCAATACTTTGGCCACCTCATGCAAAGTTTGACTCATTGGAAAAGACCCTGATGATGGGAGGGATTGGGGGCAGCAGGAGAAGGGGACAACAAAGGATTAGATGGCTGGATGGCATCACGAACTCGATGGACATGAGTTTGAGGAAACTCTGGGAGTTGGTGATGGATAGGGAGACCTGGCCTGCTGCGATTCATGGGGTTGCAAAGAGTCGGACACAACTAAGCCACTGAACTGAACTGATGCTTTAATATACTGTATTGGTGTTTTTCTTTCTGACTTACTTCTCTCTGTACAATAGGCTCCAGTTTCACGCACCTCATTAGAATTGATTCTAATGTGTTCTTTTTAATAGCTGAGTAATACTTCATTGTGTATATGTACCACAGCCTTTCTTATCCATTCATCTGCAGATGGACATCTAGGTTGCTTCCATGTCCTAGCTGCTGTAAACAGTGCTGTGATGAACATTGGGATACATGTGTTTCTTTCAATTCTGGTTTCCTAGGTGTGTATATCCAGCAGTGGGATTGATGGGTTGTATGGAAGTTCTATTTCCAGTTTTTTAAGGAATCTCCACACTGGTTTCCATAGTGGCTGTATTAGTTTTCGTTCCCACCAACAGTGTAAGAGGGTTCTCTTTTCTCTCCACCCTCTCCAGGATTTATTGTTTGTAGACTTTTTGTTAACAGCCATTCTGAGTGGCGAGAGATGGTACCTCATTGTGGTTCTGATTTGCATTTCTCTGATAATGAGTGGTGTTGAACATCTTTTCATGTGTTTGTTAGCCATCTGTATGTCTTATTTGGAGAAACGTCTGTTTAGTTCTTAGGCCCATTTTTTGATCTGGTTTATTTTGCTGGTTTTGAGCTACATGAGCTGCTTGTATATTTTTGAGATTAATTATTTGTCAGTTGCTTCATTTGCTATTATTCTCTCCTATTCTGAAGCCAGTCTTTTCACCTTGCTTACAGTTTCCTTCATTATGCAAAAGCTTTTAAGTTTAATTAGGTCTCATTTGTTTATTTTTATTTATATCTTTTTTAAGACATCAATGAGTTTTGTTAATTGATATCAGGGCATACTAGTAAATTGAGAAACATTATCTGAGTTTTATAAAATAACTCAGGTTTAGATTCTCAGAAACTTGGGATTGAAAAGAAGAGCTGCTTTAGTTGATGTGAGAGGAAACTCTAGGGAAGACTTCAGAACTCTAGAATGAACAGGCAAATTTAAGGACATGTTGGAAAGGAAGAGTCTTGCCAGGAGACTAATTCTCACCTAAAGCTCCTTAGAATCACATGAGGCTCTTTTATTATTTTTTTGTTGTTGTTGGAGCATACTCTTTTTTAAAATATAAATTTACTTATTTTAATTGGAGGTTAATTACTTTACAATATTGTATTGGTTTTGCCATACATCAGCATGAATCCACCACAGGTATACACGTGTTCCCCATCCTGAACCCCCCTTCCTTCTGCCTCCCCATTTAAAACAGTATTGTACTCAAATTCCATCTCAGACAACTTAAATCTGAGTCTCTAGTGGTGTCCCAAGACAGATATTTTACTTTCTTGTCTTTCCCATAAAGTTTAATTTGAGAATAGCTGCATATTTACAAAACGTTTTAAAGTGAGAATGTTATATATATTCTATTTTGTCAGTTTTATTGACAAAAGTTTATATTCTAATGTCAATTTTCTGTGTTTATCACCTACTGTTAACATGATGCGTGTGTTATAATTAGTGTAGAAGAATGATACATGATTATTAACTAAAGCCCATGACTAATTTAGATGTTCTTAGTTTTTACCTAACATCCTGTCTCTTGTCCAGGAACCCATCCAGGACACCACACTACATTCAGCTGTCATGCCTCATTAGGCTCCTCTTGGTTGTGACAGTCTCTCACACTTTACTTTTTAGAGATGACTTGGACAGTTTTGGGGGTGTCCCTGGTGGCTCAGAGGTTAAAGAGTCTACCTCTAATGTGGGAGACCTGGGTTCAATCCCTGGGTTGGGAAGATCCCCTGGAGAAGGAAATGGGCTTCCCTTGTGGCTCAGCTGGTAAAGAATCTGCCAGCAGTGTGGGAGACCTGGGTTTGAACTCTGGGTTGGGAAGATTCCCCGGAGAAGGGAAAGGCTACCCACTCCAAGTATTCTGGCCTGGAGAATTCCATGGACTATGTAGTCCATGGGGTCGCAAAGAGTTGGACACGACTGAGCGACTTTCACTCACTCACTGGACAGTTTTGACAGTTGGCTTCTTCCCTGGTGTCTCAGACAGTAAAGCGTCTGGCTACAATGCAGGAAGCCCAGGTTTGATCCCTGGGTTGGGAAGATCCCCTGGAGAAGGCAATGGCACCCCACTCCATTACTCTTGCCTGGAAAATCCCATGGACTCAGGATCCTGGTAGGCTATACTGTCCACGGGGTCGCAAAGAGTCGGACATGACTGAGCGACTACTCTTTCACTTTCACTTTGGACAGCTTTGAAGACTACTGGTCAGATATTTTGGAGAATGTTCCTAAATTAAGGTTTGTATGTTTTTGTTTTTCCCCACATTTGGATGGAATTTATGGGCTTTGCGAAGGAAGACCACAGAGGTAAATTGTCATTCTCATCACATCACATCAAGAGGATATGCCATCAACATGAGTCTACAATTGATATGGACCTTATCATTCAACTGATGTTTATCAGGTTTCTCCACATAAAGTTACAGTTTCTTTGTTCATTGATACCACCCTACCTTGAAGGAAGTCGCTATGTGCAGCCCCACTTATGTGGAAGATAGTGAAGTTCCACATCCTTGAGGGGGGAATAGCTTCATAAATTATTGAGAATTCTTCTACATAGGAGACTTGCCTGTTTCCTCCCATATATTTATTTATGTATTTAATTATTTATTTCTGTTAGTACAGACTCACGGTTATTTAATTTATACTTTGGGTTATGCTCCAGTACTGTTTTTTATTTTGCTGCTCAAATTATTACAAGGTTGGCTACTGAGAGCTCTTTTATTTGTCTCCTGTGTCCCTTGTACATATTCTATCACTTTGTCTTTTTGAGCTCCAGACTTATCTTGCATATTCCTTGCCCTAGCCTTAGAATCAACCATTTCTCTAAGAAGCCTTGTATCCCTGCACTGGGGAATGGCATTAGAAACCATCAGTGAACTTAGTGTTCTGAGGTTTCCAAGACATTGTTGCTTCCAGGTCATCTCAGAGGACAGAGCTAGAAAATAAACACGTGTATTATTATCCTATAAAAATACATGTATCTATATTGAAATAAACATAAGTTCATATCTAGCCTTCTCATCTCTTTCTTATCTGCAAGCCTGCCACCTCTATTGTCAGTGAGAAACTTGACTGCAACCACTTACTTCATTGTTCACTTCTGGTATGCATGCATAGAGCTTTAGCAATTGTTAACCTGTGCCTCTGTAGAAAATCACCTACTAGAGTGCAGTGCTTATTATGTTCAGTTCCCATTGCCTTTAAGTCTTTGATCTCTGTTCAAATCTAAAGTTACTGTTTCTTCCACCTCCTTCGGTGTGGTTACACATTCATAATACAGTTAGATTCTTTGTTTACAGTCTGCATTCCATCTTGGGAGTCTCTGATTTAATTGATTTTTAAAGTCTGCATACATTATATTTCAGTGTTTGAGCTGTAAACTTATGTGGGTTTTGACAAATGTATAGTGTCAAGTATCCACCACGAAAACACCATACAGAATATTTTCACAAACCTAAAAAAATAATGTGTGTGTGTGTATGTATTTAAAAAGCTCATTGGTGTGCATACAGAATTAAGAAGCACTAGATTTTTTCTGTCAAGGTCAGGTTCTGGTATATCCAAGGTCTTAGTTTCAGTGTTTTTGCATTTAGAATTTGGAAGACTTGTGTGCTTCTTTCTGGGTGACTTGCCAAGTTAGCTTATCTCTCTGTTTATGTAATGGATCCCACGTTGAGCATTATAACACCTTCCTTGGAGCTGTTGAAGGATTTAATTGGATTACTGACAGTAAAGCACATTTATAAAATTGGAAAGGAGTAGATATGTAGTAAATGTTAGCCATTATTATATTGTTCTCATTATTGCTACTTTTATTCAAGATTTACTCCAATCTAGTTTGTCAATGATGCCCCACAGATTATTAACATACCTATCAGAGAAAGAGATAGACAGAGAGAGAAACAAAGAGAGACAGAGAGATAGAGTCTTCTCTCTTAACTCTAATTTTTAGGCATTCTAGGTCATGCATTAACTAGGTTGCTGTCCCAGAGAATCACTTGGGGTGATAGAAAACTTATGAGCTCCAGTTGGCCCCACAGTTATTAAATTAGAATCTCTGATGGTGGTAGTGGGACAGAAAAACTGGTTTCAGGGCTGTTTAATGATCTGATGACTTCAACATGTCGCCAAGTTGGAGAACTACTAGACAGAGTGGGAGGGTTCCTCTTACTCTAACTCCTTCAGATTTTTCTGACTCAAATTTGAGGGAGAAAAAAAACCCAAAAAACAAACAACAACAACAACTTCAGAACATGACCAGAAAAAGCAGCTTGGCTGAAAATGCACAAGAGCCATTAAAAAAAGTGATATTATGGCTATGATGAGTAACTTTCCCTGATTTCCAGCTTGTTTCCAAATCCAGTTCTCAGTACTGTGTTTCAGTTTGCTCAACATAGTTGATGTGCTGCTGCTGCTGCTAAGTCACTTCAGTCGTGTCCGACTCTGGGCGACCCCATAGATGGCAGCTGGCCAGGCTCCCCCCTCCCTGGGATTCTCCAGGCAAGAGTGCTGGAGTGGGGTGCCATTGCCTTCTCCTAGTTGCTGTGAGGGCAGCTTGAACACCTGTCACCATTAGGTTTTCTGGAGCATATGTCCCGTGTTCTACCGTTCCCCTGCTCTGATTCCAGATGGTAACTATCCACCCTCTTGAGGGCTTGTATTGATGCCTCAACAGTTACTGTTAAAGCATTCCATTTGATTCTGATCATTTCACTTGCCTGGGGACAAACAAATATATATTTTCTCTCTTTCTTCTCTCTCTTCCCCTTCCTTCCCTTCTTCCTTCCTTTCTTCATTTACTTCAGCACTTCCCAAACTGCTTTGAAATAACTCATTTTAATGTAAGACGTTGAGAGATTTTGAAAATCAGCACTGCCTTGGTCAAATAGCTTTCAGAAAATATCATATCTTCTCTCTAACACTTGCAGAACATGTTAGCTTATTAAAAGCAATGTGATGTTCTCCAATGGTATTAATCTATTTATATTAAAGTTTCCACACACATTTTTAAGGAACATTTGGGGCAACGATGAGAGGGGATGCACACTACTTATTAAAAGGCTCTGGTCCATGATACATAGTAGCAAATAACATGAAAACAACATAAATTAAATATTGTATACACTTCTCCCCCAGTGATGCAATTGAGTGTCCTTTATAATTTGAAGCCCATTTTTTATACTCAAAACCCTATTCCAATCTACTTCATAGGTTTCAGAATCAATTTGTAATTAGGCAAACAAGTTTAAATCTTCATATTCAAATTTTAGTTTACAACTACCATGTTTAGGCATTTATATATATGCAATCTCATCAATTTCTTTACATTAACTCTGTAAAAATAATTCTAATATAAAATGAGGGTGAAATAGGCTCAAAAAATTAAAATATGAGTCTGAACCAGAGTTCTTAGCCTATAGAATTCACCAGCCAACACAGGAGACATAGAGATGCGGGTTTGCTCCTTGGGTCAGGAAGATCCCCTGGAGAAGGAAATGGCAACCCACTCCAGTATTCTTGTTTGGGAAATCCCATGGACAGAAGAGCCTGGCCGGATAAAGTCCATGGAGTCACAAAGAGTTGGAAAAGACTCAGGGACTAAACAACAAGTCTATGCTGAGGGCTGACCTTTTTGTTGAAGTATGTTCAGCAGTACCCCAGATTCTACACACTACATGCTGGTAGTACCTACATCCCCCAAGCTGTGGAAACCAAAATGTCTCCAAATATATCCCCTGGAGGACAAAATTTCCCCAATAATTTAGAACCAGTGGTCTAATGCCCCATAGCAAATAAAATGCCAAAGTCAGCATCTCTAGTTTTCTGTCTAGACATTTAGCTGCTTCTCAAAGATAGTGCCTTTTTAGTCCCACACCTATGATGTGTCATTAATTGATAAACCCTTTCTTAAAAGCCATCATCTTTATTACATGATGCATCATCTCTTTTTGGTGAAGCTCTGCACTCAAGTACAACTTGGCTTCAGCCATGGGAACACACAAGAGCCACCGGCTCTTGCCTTGCGAATGTGTGATGCTGATACAAACTGAAATATCCAAATGAATCACTGACACAAGTAAAACAGATGGTAGGTCTGCAATTTCATTTCTGGATATACAGCCCAACATTATTATTAGAGCTCTACAGGGTAATGATCTCTCAGTGTATGCACCATGTTCCAAACTGGCTTCAAGCTTCTTTATCATTATTAAATCCTTCAAAACAATGATGATGATTAGATTGTCTAAACGACCCAATCAAAAAAAATGGGCCAAAGAACTAAATAGACATTTCTCCAAAGAAGACATATGGATGGCTATCTTTCTGGCACTTTGTTTTTGTCTTCTAAATGTTAGCCAGATGTCTGTTTCATAGATGCTTCTTTCTCTCAATCATGGGATTTCTCTTTGTTCTGAAATCTCACTACAAGTCAGTTTCCCCAGTTTCCTCATTATCGGCCTCATCTTCATCCTTCTTTTTAAAGTTGCCAGTGTGTCATTGTTGTTGAGAGAAAACCCCCATATTCATTTTTTTCTTTTTACTCACAGGTATTTGTCCCATCAATAAATCACCCCCTCCTTGCCTCTGAGGAAGCTGAATACCCAACTCCCACTTTATCATCAAGTAATAATAAATGATAGATGATAGACAGGTAGATAGATAATTTCTTCTTAATGTAATCATTTAAAAATCCTGGGCTAATACTTTCTACCAGGGAGTTTTCTTAGATAAAATTCTTAGACGGGTAGAAATATCTTGTTAAATCTCATTCAATCAAGAGGAAAAAAAAAACAAAACCCTCAACATTGGAAAAGGCATCTATACCAATCCCAGTTAGAAAGAAGGCTATCTTTTATGAAATAATATCCAAGGGATTTAGAAAGTGGGCTGTTCCTCTCTTCTTCCTACTCCATAACTTCTTTAAAAATCTCCCTCTGCTACCACTGCTTATCTTCTTCAAGATTGATCCTTGCTTTTAGTAAGCATTGAAATCTCAAAAGGCCATGGCAAGAGTGAAAATACATCTTTTGGGGACCACTTTTCTTTTTCTATTTTAATTTATTTTACTGAAATATAGCTGATTTACAATATTATATTAGTTTCAGTTGTTCAACATAGTGATTCAATATTTTTTGAGATCATGCTCCCTTTAAAATTATTACAAAATAATAGTTATATTCTCTGTGCTGTACAATATATGCTTTTTGCTCATCTATTTTATATACATTAGTTTGTATCATTGAATCCCATACCCCTGTTTTATCCCTCCTTCTTCCCTTTCCTCACTATTATCCACTAGTTTGTTTTCAATGGGCATCCCTGATAGCTCAGCTGGTAAAGAATCCGCCTGCAATGCAGGAGAACCTGGTTCGATTCCTGGGTCGGGAAGATCTGCCAGAGAAGGGATAGATGACCCACTCCAGTATTCTTGGGCTTCCCTGGTGGCCAGATGGTAAAGAATCTGCTTGCAATATGAGAGACCTGGGTTCAACCCCTAGGGTAGAAAGATTCCCTGGAGAAGGGAATGGCTACCCAGTCCTATATTCTGGGTAATTTCTGGTAATATTCCAGAGAATTCCATGGACAGAGGGGCCTAGCCAGCTACAGTCCATGGGGTCGCAAGGAGCTGGACATGACTGAGTGACTTTCACACTCATTTTCTGTATCTGTGAATCTGCTTCTGTTATGTTACATACATTCATGTGTTTTATGTTTTAAAATCCACATATAAGCAATAACATAGATTTTTTGTTTCTCTGACTTACTTCACTATGCTTAACACTCTCTGGACCATCCACACTGCTGCAAATGGTAGAATCACTCTTTTTATGGCTGAGTAATATTCCTTTGTGTGTGTAAATATACCACATCTTCTTTTTTTTAATTTTTATTTTTACTTTATGTTTCTTTACAATACTGTATTGGTTTTGCCATACATTGACATGAATCAGCCATGGGTGTACCTGAGTTCCCAATCCTGAACCCCCCTCCCACCTCCCACCCCATATCATCTCTCTGGATCATCCCTGTGCACCAGCCCCAAGCATCCTGTATCCTGTATTGAATATAGACTGGCGATTCGTTTCTTACATGATAGTATACATGTTTCAATGTCATTCTCCCAAATCATCCCACCCTTGCCCTCTCCCACAGAGTCCAAAAGTCCATTCCAAACATCTGTGTCTCTTTTGCTGTCTTGCATACAGGGTTATCATTACCATCTTTCTAAATTCCATATATATGTGTTAGTATACTGTGTTGGTGTTTTTCTTTCTGGCTTACTTCACTCTGTATAATAGGCTCCAGTTTCATCCACCTCATTAGAACTGATTCAAATGTATTCTTTTTAATGACTGAGTAATACTCCATTGTGTATATGTACCACAGCTTTCTTATCCATTCATCTGCTGATGGACATCTAGGTTGTTTCCACGTCCTGGCTATTATAAACAGTGCTGCGATGAACATTGGGGTACACGTGTCTCTTTCAATTCTGGTTTCCTCGGTGTGTATGCCCAGCAGTGGGATTGCTAAGTCATAATGCAGTTCTATTTGCAATTTTTTTAAGGAATCTCCACTGTTCTCCATAGTGTCTGTACAAGTTTGCATTACCACGTCTTCTTTATGAATTCATCTGTTGATGGACACTTGGCTATGGTATCTTGGCTACCATGAGTAATGCTGCTATGAACATCAGGGTGCATAAATCCTTTTAAATTAGTGTTTTCATTTTCTTCATGTACATAACCAGCAGTAAAACTGCTCAATCATATGGTAGAACTATTTTTAGTGTTTTGAGAAACTTCATACTTTTATTCATAATAGTTGCATCAATTTAAATTCCCACCAAGAGTGTACAAGGTTAAACGCCCATAACAAGGGAGATTATGTCCTAGAATTATAGAATCATACGATTGAGCCAAACATAAATCTGAAAACTTATCTCAATTAGTTTTAACTTATTAACCAATTCTGTTTAGCTTCTAACCCAAGGCCACAATCTATTGCATATCACCCTCCTTCTCCCCCTCTTCTGCTTCATTTTTCTCAACAGCTCTCACACCATTTGTTATACCATCTATTTCACTTGGACTTGGCTCTAGTGGTAAAGAATCTGCCTGTCAATGCAAGAGACACAGGAGGCTCCATCCACGGATACTGAAGATCCCTGAAGTAGGAAATGGCAACCTGCTCCAGAATTCTCGCCTGGAAAATTCCATGGACAGAGGAGTCTGGTGGGCTACAGTCCATGGGGTAACAAAGAGTTGAATGTGAATGAGCACAAACTATTCTACTTATTTGCTTACTTCTCTTCTATGCCATTATACATAGATACTATAAGGGCAAAAATTTCTGTCCAGTTTGTTCATACATATCTATAGTTACCCAGAAGATTCCTTGGTCTATAATAGACTCTCAGTAAATATTACTGAGCAAATGAGTCCCATACAAAAGATCTGACAGCTTCAGATGCTAGTTGAACATCTGTGAGAGTGAGCTCACTGTCTCAGAAGCATGGCATTCAACTGATGATGTGGTATTTTTTGGTTGTTGTTGTTGTTGTTGTTGTTGTTTTAAGGCTCTTTTGTACTACCTCAAGGTGCAGATGAGAAGTAATATGTCCAAGTCAAGAGGAAATGTAACTACAGCTCTAGGTCTGCATATGATTTCTAACTAATCAGTGAATGATTTCTTTCATCATGGCATACATTTCTCACTGTCCCCATTTTACTGAGCAGAAGTCTCACTTAGTCACTCAGGAATCTAAAGACCTGCAATATTAAGAGTCAAAGCATCGATTCTCTATAAGCAAGGGCCAGAAAGTATGTTCACCACAAGTGTGGCTCAATGACTGAAACTCAAAATAAACATTGAAAATATATATAACTAGATGGGAAACTCTGCCTTTCCCCACTGCTAGAGAAAAATATTGGCATCTCACTAGCTTAGTGAAATTAACATTTATTGCTAGTCACACAAATGTAGTTGTGAAATAGGTGGTCTGAAATAGATGGTCTCCTCCATTTTGTAGCTCAAAGATGTCCCTATAAAATAATGGGGTTGATATAAAAGATATCTTTTGGGTTCTTAGCCAGCATTCGTATTTCCTACTTAATCTAGCACTATGAATTTCCATTTGTAGAGCAGCCATGTAGTTTGGTTGCTACTCGGTGTACTGCCAAATGAAAGAGTGGACTCTAACTAAAGTATATAAGTACATTCCATTTTCTTGTGATAAAAACCACCAAGAAACTCAGAAGGAAGGAAATTTTGCATATAAAGAGTGGTAATAGAAAGTGATGCAATCCTTAAAGAGATTTTTGAACCACTAGATCAAGCCTTACCTGAAATATGACTTATATTTGAACTATTAATTCACAGAGACCATTAATTCTCTCTTTGCTTAAGTGAGTTTGAATCATGTTTCCTGTTGCTTGCGGCAGAAAGAATTCTGACACAGATGATCTAACTGACAACACTTCCAAAGTCCCTTTCAACTCTAAAGTTCTGAGCCTCTGTTTATTTGTCTTCTGATTGAAGATTACTCAGAATTAAAAGCAAAATAAATTCAAAAGTGCTGCCAAAGACAGAGCAAGAGTACCTCAGAGAGATATGGCTGGGGTGGAGGAAACCTTGGCATAAAGCCTCTCTGAAGCACATTCTTCTGAAGGGAACTGATTTATATTAGGCTGATGTCTGCAGTATTTTACAACTGCAATGGCCAATAAATAAAAGTAAATCGTTTCTGTCAACTTACCACCTCTCTTATCATGAATGGAAGAAGTGGAAGTGCCTGATCATCTAAAAATTACATACAGGTCAACTGGGGCTTCCCTCCCACCTTCTCCAAGGAGGAAAGTCATTCTGTATTTAAAGTAGGATACATCATGTTAACATCACTGAGATTCAGTGATGACCATGACTTTTAATAAGCTTAAAAATGCATTTCAGTTGTACAGTATGATGGTGTTTACATTTTAGGCATACAACTGGGGGACAGGAGGCACTTGTCTTTCGGTGTGCTTGAGAGCTAATGACACCATAGCACACAACTTCCTACAACATTATTATAGGCAAAACTATATAATAACTGGATATATCTCTTTTCCTCATTTTATATGCAGATTTTTAAAGTTTTTCTTTTTTAATTGAGCCAATATGTCTTCAAACCTCATCACTAGCTCACTGCTGCATTCAATTTGTAAATTTTAAATTAAATAAAATTGGATCCTGCTTGCTAAATTATTTACTTTAGTTCCAAAAGAACAATCTAAGAACCCTAGAGGAGGAACACATTGGGATAGTGTACTGTTAGACTACCAAATGCTGTGCTTAAAAATAACAAATTTTGGAGCTTGTTTTCAAATACTGATTCTACAGCTTATGAGCTGTATGACCAATGACAAGTTATTTTATCTCCTCAGTGCCATATTTCCTTTACTCATAAAACAGAGATGATAGCCATAATGTCCCAAAGAGGATAAAATGTGTTAACACAAATGCTTAGAGCATTGCCTCACACAGCTATTGCTCTTTTGGCTCTTAATACCACATTTCCATTTGTGGTAGGTTTTTATAAATTTACTTCACTTAGATAAAATACAATTATTGTTGGAAAAATGTAAAGTGGACAATCATACAGTGGTAGGTAGAAATGAAAAAATGTCAAGTGTTATCTTGTTCAAAAAGAAAATAATAGAAATAATATAGGGAAAGCAGAAACTGAAGAGCAAATATTAAAGAATGATATGAAAATGATGAAAAATATTTCTTTTATGATTCAGGATGTAAAACATTCCAAACATGAAAAATAAGAAGTAATTCAAATCCAGGTTCATAACAGAGAAACTTCAGAATATTTCATGAATCTTAAAAAAGAATCAGAAATAGTGGAGTTGAACTTTAAAGGCAAGAAAAACTAAACTCACCTCAGACTGTATCATGCCTCTCTCCCAGGCACTGTGTAAAACCACAAAAACCACTTCATGGTACCAGCAGCAATGAAAGCAAAGACACCAATTCAGAAAACAGAGGTAAAATAATCAGGGTTTGGTGGTTCATTATCTGGGGAGAATGAAGGAAGAAGAAGCGACCAAAGATGATTTTGAAGTGTTGATCCAGCAAACTCAGGAAGCTGTTCTTCAAGACAAGAGGAGAGACAGGATGTGGTTAAAAGGATCATGAGTTCTCATACAAACTTATGAGTTCAAGGAAATGTATGAGAACCCCAAGCTAAAGTGTTTTATGAGAAGTAGAAAATTGAATCTGAAGCAAAGTTGAGAAGCCAAAACTTTTTAGAAAAGATTTAGTACTTATCAAAATAGACTTGCTAAGTAAAGCTGTGAGATGAAATAAAGTCACCAAGAACACTCACCGGAAATGAACCACACCAAGAAAAAAAACCCTGGGAAAAGCCTATAAACAAATCATGAAACACACAGAAAAAGCAGCAACTCAAGAATTAGAAAATGAGGCAAACTCAATGTCATATAGATTTGAAGCATGAAGAGTTTAGAAAAGTGTATGGTTATATGCCAGTTAGAGTACATGAAAAGGTAAATTCAACTTTAATCATAAGAAACTATCGAACTTGCAGATAGCTCAGTTCTGCAATTGCTTATTTAAATAGCTTAGGACTTCCCTGGTTGCACAGTGGTTAAGAATCTGCCTGCCAATACAGGGGACACGGGCTTGATCTTTGGTCCAGGAAGATCACACATGCTGTGGAACAACTAAGCCTATGCATCAGAGCTACTGAAGACCGTGCACCTAGAGCCCATGCTCGTCAACAAGGGAAGACACCACAGTGAAAACATGTGCACCACAACGAGAGAGGAGCCCGTAAAGTGGCATTAAATAATACACAGAAGTTAGTGAGTTAGAAATAACAAGAGGTCATTTGCCTAATGCTTTTTAGACAGATGCTAATTAAATTCCTTTCTATACTCCAGGCACCTGGGAATGTATGAACTGCAAAGATGAGTATAGCACAGCCCCCACCACTCAGGTGTCTCTGATTCTGAAGACAGGTATGTAGGAAATTGATGGGATGGAAGGCCAGGTGGTAGAACTACAATCTGCTTATTTTATCAAGAGTATTACAGCACAAATATCTATAGAACAAATATCTACAGAAATGCTTTTACTCATAAATAGTATAAAAATCTATTTGTGTATATTATATCACGCAGAAAGACAGATTTCTACATAACTATTTTTCTGGGCCTAAAATATTTAGGATTTGGATTAGACACATTTGATTTGAAAGAAAGGAAAATCAGATGGAAATTTCTCCTTGATTAAATGACTTGCTTGGTATAGTACCTGCAGACAGTGGAATTAAATTTGAGAAAATACACCTGCAATCTCTGCAAAGTTTATTTTAGTTAAAAAATAGCTTGTCTTAATGATAGTTAGCCTAATCTTATAGGAAATCAGAGTAAGCAAACATTTTCTGGTAGTGGGTTTATAGGAGATGAAAAGGAAAGAATGTTAACAGTCATGTGTTATGCAAAGTTTCTCAAGACCTCATACATCTATGTCTGAATTGGTAAGTATAGATCAGAAATAACCACTTGTTATTTCTGACTAACTGCTGTGTATTATTTAATACCACTTATCATTTTAGGGGACACTCTTGGTTCTTATCTAAAATTGAAAAAAGAATCAAATTCACAACTTGGGATATTCTGTTGTTGAACCACAACTAACATATCAAAAGGGAAAGAGAGCTAAAAGTCAGGTGTATGCAAATGGAAAAAGTCACTTTCACCTTTGTAAGTCAGACTGATAAGTGTTAATCAAGTCCTAAGTATGGTCATGAGCTAGTTACTTTAAATGAGATACGTTGGCAGCTGTCCAGCCACTCTCCATCACCAAAATTCATGAATATATAACTGGGTTAAAATGTACTTAAAGGTGGATATTATTCAATCTAAATTTTCAAAAAGGAATTCCCAGGCCCTGTGCTGGAAATTCATTAATTCAGACAATAAATATTTATTATGGGCCTTGCTTACATTCATTTAGATACTGCTGAATTCTGCACAGTGATTCCCAGTAGTGAATGGAGTTTTAGGGCAACACTATGTAAACAATGGTCAACTTTCATTATCACCTTTGTAGAAAGAACTGGTCATATGAGTTTATGTGTAATGAGCAATGTGCAGAGGGAATAAAGTCAGTAGGCTTGTATATTCCTTTATTACTGAGAACCTTCTCTGTGAAAGCATTATGAAAACAAAATATCAATGCAAAAGGCAGTAACAGAGCAGAGCAAAGTAGGCATCCAGATAACCTTCATAAGGTAAACAACAACATTGCCTAAGAGAGGTAGGCAGTACATTACATCATTGGCTCCAAACTTCATGTATCTCTGAATTCACAGCCTTTCCATAGCCTCATCCTGGGGCCATATGACTTTGGGCTTTTGATTTTGCACTGACCTGTGGCCAACAGGTCAAAGGTATATGAGCAGTAATGATCATATGAGCATAATGAGCATAGACTTCAGGAAGTCATTTATGGTTCTGTTTGTCTTCTTGTGCCTCACTTAGAACCACATTTAGATAGCAGCCCAGTCATTATCATGAGAAATACATGCAATAGTTCAACTGATAGTGTTGGAAGCAGGAAGACCAGAGCCACACGTTGTGAGCTGTAGACTTGCAGTATGAAGGACTGCAAGACTGGCTGAAACCCAGCCAACCCACAGACGTATAAGCAATAATAAATAATTATTCTAATTAGCTGAGTGTTGGGGAAATCCATTACATAGTATTATTTTCATAAAAGCTAACCAATACAGTGCACAAAAATGAACAAAAAACTACACAGAAATTAAAAAACCAGTTACTTGACCTAGGGAGGGGAATGTAGGTGGTTTTGCTTTTAAGGATGAGCAAATAAGAACATAGCCTTTTGAAATAGGTGAGAATGGGTATTTCATGTTTGAAGAGAAGTGTGTGAGAAAACGCATGGGAAACAGACTAGGCCTCTGCAGACTCAGAAAGCAATCTGGGAATAACATGTCTCCCCAAAATTCTCTGTTCAAGTTCATGAAATGAAGGTGGAAGAGGAGAGAACTGAGAAGGATTTGGGATATTTCCCCTCTCTTTCCTCCTGCCAAGTGACCTAGAACATAACTTTCTCTTTCCAGCATTTCAATGGGATCTGTCTTGTATCCTGGCTGGAACAGAAGTGAGTAGTTCCAAGATTAAGCTGTAGATTCATAATACTAAGAAAAAGTCTCTCAAACATTTAATGTGGAGATATGGTTCCCTGGTGGCTCAGACAGTGAAGCTTCTGTCTGCAATGCAGGAGACCTGGGTTTGATCCATGGGTCGGGAAGATCCCCTGAAGAAGGAAATGGCAGCCCACTCCATTACTCTTGCCTGGAAAATCCCATGGACGAAGGAGCCTGGTAGGCTACAGTTCATGGGGTCGCAAAGAGTTGGACACGACTGAGCAACTTCACTATGGTATTAATGATAATTATATCATATTAAAATGGTACTAAGATGGTGACAAAAGTCAATTTATAAAATATTTTGTAAAGACTATGAAGTTAGATATGATTCACCACCCCACTGGTCAGAAAGGATGAATAATCTTTTACTGTTTCATAATACCTGCGTCTAAGTGCTCACAAGAATCTCCAAACGATTTATGTATAATTATGCCATCAAGGTGAATATGATGACAGAGGTAACACTAAATTTGGGAAAACTAACATTAACTGTTTTTTATAAATAATCTTCAATTAACTTATATTGGATTCGTTTTCATCTTTATTAGTCTAATTTTATTGACAAAATGCCTGCAAGAAGTTACCTGGTTTTAAGTTCTATAAATGTCGTAATATGATTAACACACCACTTTGTGAGTGTGTGATGTAACACCTTTAATGAGAATGCTGTTCAAACAAGGCCTCAGATACTCCTGTGCAGATACTGTGCACTGAAAGTAAATTAGGCAGTTTAGAAAGTGTTTCTACCCTTTTAGGTTGCTCTAGAATTTGGAAGTTTGAGGAAGCAGTCTTGTTTATTTGTGACAAGACATAAAAAAATTGGCAGATAATTTCAAATGTGTTTTTGGCCACTACTGTCAATTTTCTTCTTCTTTCTCTATAGCTCCCACATGTAGGCAATAAATACTTGATACAACTGGAGTATAAATATTTTAGATTCCCATCAACCCAACCATCAGATACAGTGGAAAAGTGCATTTTAGCTTTTCTTCTAACTCATTCATTGTTCAGATTGCCCTCTCTCTCTGTAAACTGCTTTGGACAATATTATAGGGCAGAAAAGAGAGTATGCCAGTTTCAAACCTTGGCTACAGTAAGTATTTTACAGAGGTCTTTTATTACTAGATTTACTTAGTAATTGCTTAATTTTCATTTTTATGCTATTTGTATATAACTTCTTTGGATAGTTATACATATGCTAAGGAACACTGTGGCTCTCCTTAGACACATTTTTTTTTTCTTCCACAAAATGTCATGATGGCATTCAGTGACATAAAGCTACACATATGCATTATACCAAGCATGAGAGACATCAGAGGCTGGGCACTTTCCTGGATCCTAGAGAAGCACTGAAAAAAGATGAAGTACAAGGACCCAACCCAATGGCTGTCTTTGACTGCTTGGGTATTTCTTGCCATTGGCACAACTATATGACAACTCAAATTACAACTAGCATTTGAATGTTCCTTGAAATCAGGTGAGGGTGGGATGATTTGACAGACTAGCATTGAGACATGTATATTACCATCTGTGAAACCAGTCCAAGTTCGATTCATGAAACAAGGCACTCGAAGCTGGCACACTGGGACAACCCAGAGGAATGGGATGGGGACAGAAGTGGCGGGGGCGGGTCAGGACAGGGGACACAGGTACACACATGGCTGATTCATGTCATGTCTGGCAAAAACCACCACAATGTTGCAAAGCAATTAGCCTCCAAATAAAATGAATAAATTGAAAAAAAAATCTCCATCTCTGTATTTACAGTCAATGGCTGTGCTGCAGTGGAAAAAAATTATCATTTTCAAGGGAGACTCAGAGCTAAAGCAACAACAGCAGAAAAAATATTCTTTGATGGAATAACCTTACTTTCCTCTTTGTAAAAACATTTAGGAAGGAATTAGATACCAGTATGAATTCCACTGAATGGAGTGAGCCCCTGTGCAGCTCTCAGACTTAAGTCTTTGGCATCCCCAGGGAGGAAAGAAGGGTCCATCGGTGTACAGAGTCACAGTAATTTAGACATATAAATAATCTCACCTTATGTGTAACCACAGATGACAATGGAGAACATAACTATAGCAAATGCCAGCAGGTATTTCAGTGGCAATCCTTGCTGTACAGCAAAGGAGGTGAAATAATGCAGTTTCTCTCACTAACATAGAATTTCAGCATGCATTTTATAAACATGGCAGCTATTTTTCCTGCTTCAGGAACATCCCACACCCTACACCTGAAACAGATACCACTACCACACACAGGGAAAAATAATTTATCCTCTTGAAAAATCTGTTGTTTCAGAAGTGAAAAAAAACAAAAAACGAGAAAGTGTGAACAAAGCTGGCTTCATGGGGCTTGTCCTAGACAGATCTGTGAATACACAGTAACCTTTCTACTTATTCCCTAAATACCTCCCAATCATCAACATTCCATAAAATAATTCATCTTGTTTTGTTACTCTGAATGAAATTCCACCAAAAATAGATCATTCTGGGTTAATAAAGTGTTTCTTTAAAAAACACTTCTGAAAGTTTTGTTAAGTATTATTTACATATTCGTGCCATTCACTGTAAATGCTTATTTAGAATATTGACACTTTCAGCCACTACACAGGACAAGAGGTGACTCATTCAGATTGTTTTTCTTCTCTCTACTGCACGAAGAAGATAAACTGTTTGGTCTTGCCATTGTTTGCTTCTTGAATGCCCATGGATAATATAAAGACAGAGATTGCATAATTATCTAAGGCTGCATAACAAAGTACCCCTACGATGTAGTAACTTAGAATGATAATATGTATTATCTTATAGTTTTGGTTGGTCAGAGGTCTTGGTGTGGGTTAGCTGAGGTGTTTTAGCTCATGATCTCTTGCAAAGGAACTCCCTGAAATCAAGGAGTTGGTTATGGCTACTGTTTCATCCTAAGGCACCTCTGGGAAAGGATCTCCTTTCAAGGTCCCTTACATGACTCTGGGCAGGATTCAGTTGCCTGTGGATTTTTGGACTGACTGCTTTGGGTGCTCACTAAGCTTCTGGCTGGAGCTGCTCTCAGTTCCAAGCCTTGTGGCTTCTTCACAGGACAGCTCATATCACACCATGGTAGGTTTATTTATCAGAGCAAGCGAGATAATTCAGAGAGAGGATACCCAAGATTTAAGCCATTAGGTTTTCGTGACCTAATATTTGAAGGGACATCCCACTGTTTCCCCATATTTTATTTGATAAAAGCAAGTCACTAACTCTGGCATACATTCTAGGGTGGGTGGGAGGGCAGGGTCATTGACAATCATTTAAAAGCCCTTCTACTACAGAGAAAGTCTACTGTATCTGGTTTCCCTCAATGATAACTTTCACAAAACTAAGGTACATTATGATAACTAGGTTAGCGACATTGACAATATTCACCTATCTTACTCAGAATTTCCCAGTCTTACTCATACTAACATGGGTATATAACTCTACAATTTTATCACTTACGTAGGTCTGTGTATCCAACACCATAGTCAAGATGTTGAAGACATGGCATAATTCCTTCTACAGGAGGATCACTGGTGCTGCTCATTTATAACCACAACTCTCTCCTTTCTAACCTGCCCCCATGTCACTTCTAACTCCTGGAAATCACTAATATATTTTACCCATTTAAAACATGCTGTCATTTTAAAAATGTTATATAATCATAGAGTATATGTTCTCGTAACCTTGCAGGACTGGCCTTTTTCTATTCATCAAAATTCCCTAGAGAACCATCTAAGCTATTTGTATCAATACCTCTTTCCTTTTTATTGCTAGGTAGTTATTTATGGAATGTATGCAGCATAGATTTCTATAACCACTCACTTGTTGAAGGACAGCTGGACAGCTTTCAATTTAAGGGTTATTATAAATTAAGCTGCTATGAATATTTGTGTACAGACTTTTTGTGAACATAAATTTTTACTTTTCTGGGATAAATGCCAGGCATAACTGTCATTAACTATAAAATCCACGTAAACTGTTTAGATATATAAGAAACTGACAAACTATTTCTCTGAATCACTATACCATTTCTTATTTTCAGCAGCAATATATAAAAGATCCAGGTTCTCTGCATTGTCTACATTTATTGTTATTTATTCTTATATCAGCCATTTTGTTAGGTGTATAGTGACATTTCACTGCAGTTTTAATTTGAATTTAATTTGATGGCTACTGATGTTAAACACCTTTTCATGTTTTTACTTGCCATCTGTATGCCCTCTTCAGTGAGTAGAATGTCTCTTGATGTCTTTTTTTTTTTTTTTTTAATTTGAACTGTTTTGTTGTGTTTTCATGTTGAGCTTTTGAGAGTTTTTTTATATATTCCAGATATTAGTCTAGTGTTAGATATATGTTTGCAAATATTTTTTCCTGGCCTTTTCACGTAACATGTCCATTCGTCCTCTTCATATAAACATTCATAGAGTAAATGTTTTTAATTTTAATAAAAACCAATTTGTAAAATTTTTCTTTGGTTAGCTGTGATTTTGTTGTCAAGCCTATGAACTTTCTGAAGTGAAGTGAAAGTTGCTCTGTCATGTTTGACTCTTTGTGACCCCATGAACTATTTAGTCCATGGAATTCTCTAGGCCAGAATACTGGAGTGGGTGGCCTTTCCCTTCTCCAGGGGATCTTCCCAACCCAGGGACTGAACCTAGATCTCCTGCATTATAAGCTGATTCTTCACCAGCTGAGCCACAAGGGAAGCCCCTAGAACTCTCTGCTTAGATCTGAATCCTAAGCATTTTCTCCAGTATTTTTTTTTCTAAATGATTTTATACTGTTAGTTTACCTCTAGGTGCACCACCCATTTTTTGCTAACTTTTGTTTAAGGGTTTACATTCAGGTTGAGTTTTATTATTTTGTCTATGAATGTCCAATTATGCAGATGCTATTTGTTTTAAAGGCTACCCATCCTCCATTGATCTGTCAAAAGTCTCTTGGGCATATTTATGTGACACTATTTTTGGATTCTCTATTTTGTTCTGTTGATCTATCCATCATTCCCTCTGCCAATACCACAGTGTTTTGAATACTGTAGTAATATAATAGCAATAAATATAGAGTGAGTCTTTGCACTCTCTTCTTCGTTAAGATTGTCTTAGCTATTCTAGGACTTGTACCTTTCATTTACATTGCAAAACAAGCTTGTCTATTCCCATTTAAAAAAAAATGTTGAAATTGCATTAAGCCTACAGATAAACTTTGGGATAATTGACATTTTTACTACATTGAATTCTGATTCTTGAACAGAGAATGTCTCTCCATTTATTTAGGTCTTCTTTGATTTCTTTTACCAATGTTTTTTAGTAATCAGCATACAGAACATGTACATGTTTTGAGGTAAACCTAACATTTCCTTATGCTTGGGATGAACGTAGATAGTATTGCATTTTTTAATTTGGTTTCTTCATGTTTATGATAGAAATATGATTGACTTTTATGTATTGATCTAGTGTCCTAAAACCTTACTGAGCTTACTTATTAATTCTGAGATTTTTTTTTTTTTTTGGTAGGTTATATTTCTACATGGGACTTCCCAGGAGGTGTTAGTGGTAAAGAACCCGAGTGCCAGTGCAGGAGACATAGAGACCTGGTTGGAGCCCTGGGTCAGGAAGATTCCCTAGAGGAGGGCATGGCAACCCACTCCAGTATTCTTGCCTGGAGAATTCCATGGAAAGGAGCCTGGTGGGTTATAGTCCATAGGGTTGCAGAGTCTGGAAATAGATATGTTTAGATAAAATAGATAAAATATGTTTATATTTCATATTTTTTTGATCTGTATGCTTCTCTTCAGTGTCTAGAACCTCCAGCACTATATTGAATATGAGGAGTAAGAAAGGACATCATTGCCTTGTTCCCTGTCTTAGGGAAAGCACAGTCTTTTACCATTAAGCAAAACATTAATGTTTTACAGCTGCTCTTAATCAAATTGAAATAATTCCTTTCTATTCCTAACTTCCTAGGAGTCTTTAACGTGTATGGGTGTTGAATTTTGTCAAATAATTTTTCTGTGTCAACTAATAAGATTGATTTTTCTTCTTCAATGTACTGATATGGTGAATTATATTGCTTGTTCCCATTTTCCATATTTTCTTCTTCTTCCTCTTCCTCTGTTTCTGCTTATTTATATCTATTTAATGTTTTTCTTTTAAAAAATATTGAAGTATAGTTGATGTGTAATATGTTACAGGTGTATAATATAGTGATTCATAATTTTTAAAGGTTATATTCCATCTTAGCTATTATAAAATATTAGCTATATTTCCCATGTTGTACAATATATCCTTGTAGCTTATTTTATATAATAGCTTGTACTTCTTAATTCCTTACTATTATATTGACCTGGAGAACACAACGGCACCCCACTCCAGTACTCTTGCCTGGAAAATCCCATGGATGGAGGAGCCTGGTAGGCTGCAGTCCATGAGGTCGCTAAGAGTCAAACATACTGAGCAACTTCACTTTCACTTTTCACTTTCATGAATTGGAGAAGGCAATGGCACCCCAGTCCAGTCCTCTTGCCTGGAAAATCCCATGGGTGGAGGAACCCGGTGGGCTGCAGTCCATGGGGTCGCGAAGAGTCGGACATGACTGAGCGACTTCACTTTCACTTTTCACTTTCATGCATTGGAGAAGGAAATGGCAACCCACTCCAGTGTTCTTGCCTGGAGAACCCCAGGAACGGCGGAGTCTGGTGGCCTGCCATCTATGGGGTCACACAGAGTCGGACTCAACTGAAGCGACTTAGCAGCAGCAGCAACATATTGCCCCTCCCTGTCCCTACTAGTAACCACTGGTTTGTTCTATCTCTAACTATGCTTTCTTTTTGTTATAGTCACTAGTTTATTGTCAGAGAAGGCAATGGCACCCCACTCCAGTACTCTTGCCTGGAAACTCCCATGGACGGAGGAGCCTGGTAGGCTGCAGTCCATGGGGTCGCTAAGAGTCGGACACGACTGAGCGACTTCCTTTTCACTTTTCACTTTAATGCATTGGAGAAGGAAATGGCAACCCACTCCAGTGTTCTTGCCTGGAGAATCCCAGGGACAGGGGAGCCTGGTGGGCTGCTGTCTATGGAGTCGCACAGAGTCGAACACAACTGAAGTGACTTAGCAGCAGCAGCAGCAGTCTTCCATTGCATTTATATACTGACCTTGTATATACTGTGTATATATACACACACCACATCTTTTTATCCATTCATCTGTGATGGACATTTATGATGATCCCATATCTTGGCAATTGTAAATAATGATGCTATAAACATTGGAGTGCATGTATCTTTTCAATTACTGGGTTTTTGTATTTATCAGATATATGCCCAGTAGTAGAATTGCTGGATCATACGGCAGTTCTACTTGTAGTTTTTTTGAGAAACCTCCATACTATTTTCCACAGTGGCTACATCAATTCACATTCCCACCAACCAGTGTTTGAGGGTACCCTTTTATTTACATCCCTGGCAACATTTGTTATTTGTGGTCTTTTTGATGATGGCCAGTTTGACATTTAGTGGGGTAATAGCTCATTGTGGTTTTAATTTGCATTTCCCTGATGACTCACCCTGCTTATTTAACTTATATGCAGAGTACATCATAAGAAACACTGGGCTGGAAGAAGCACAAGCTGGAATCAAAATTGCCAGGAGAAATATCAATAACCTCAGTTATGCAGATGACACCACCCTTATGGCAGAAAGTGAAGAGGAACTAAAAAGCCTCTTGATGAAAGTGAAAGAGGAGAGTGAAAATGTTGGCTTAAAGCTCAACATTCAGAAAATGAAGATCATGGCATTCGGTCCCATCACTTCATGGGAAATAGATGGGGAAACAGTGGAAACAGTGTCAGACTATTTTGGGGGGCTCTAAGATCAATGCAGATAGTGATTGCAGCCATGAAATTAAAAGATGCTTACTCCTTGGAAGAAAAGTTATGACCAACCTAGATAGCATTTTGAAAAGCAGAGACATTACTTTGCCAACAAAGGTCCGTCTAGTCAAGGCTATGGTTTTTCCAGTGGTCATATATGGATGTGGGAGTTGGACTGTGAAGAAAGCTGAGAACAGAAGAATTGATGCTTTTGAACTGTGGTGTTGGAGAAGACTCTTGAGAGTCCCTTGGACTGCAAGGAGATTCAACTAGTCCATTCTAAAGGAGATCAGTCCTGGGTGTTCATTGGAAGGACTGATGCTAAAGCTGAAACTCCAGTACTTTGGCAACCTCATGAGAAGAGTTGACTCATTGGAAAAGACCCTGATGCTGGGAGGGATTGGGGGCAGGAGGAGAAGGGGATGACAGAGGATGAGATGGCTGGATGGCATCACCAACTAGATGGACGTGAGTCTGAGTGGACTCCGGGAGATGGTGATGGACAGGGAGGCCTCGCGTGCTGCGATTCATGGGGTCACAAAGAGTCAGACATGACTGAGCGACTGAATTGACTGACTGACTGACTGATGACTAAAGAGATTGAACATCTTTTCCTCTCCCTGTTAGCCATCTATATTTCCTCTTTGTAAAAATGTGTATCAGTTCTGCCCATTTTTAAAATGGGTTGTTTGTTTGCTCTGTAATTGGGTGAATAATACTGATTTGTCTTCAAGTTACCTGATTCCTCTGTTTTATTCAGTCCACTACTGCATCTACTCAGTTTTTTTTTTAATTTCTAATACAATATTTTCCTTTCTATAATCTACTTTTCTTTTAAAATAACTTTATGTTTTGGTGAAATTCTGTGTTTTTTTCATCACTTTCCAGAGAATTTGTAACTGATTGTTGAGTATTTTTATGACTGCTACTTTAAAATCTTTATCAGATAATGAACATCTTATTCATTTCAGTTTTGATGCCTTTCAGTTGACTGCCTTTTCTCATTCAAATTGTCCTTTTGGTTCCCGCTATGATGGATGATATTCAGTTGAATCCTGGCCATGTTTCCTGTTGTGTGGCAGAGTCTGGACTCTACTTAAATCTTCCATCTGAGCAGGTAACCCCCTTGTTTAGATGCAACGTGCTGCTCCTAGTGTGTTTTGTAGGGTGCGTTCCTTATTATTCTAATTTCAGATCCTTTGTGGTATTAGTTTAGTCTTATACTCCTGGGACTTCTACTGGCTCTTTTGAGTGTTTCCTAAGGAGGAAGCTAAGAGATATATTCAGGTGGGGCAACTAGGTGTCCCCTGACAGAGGAAAAGTTAGCAAAGAGAAGAAATTCCCTAGCCAGATGCCCATTTGTGGTTGGATCTCTTTTAAATGCTGTTCTCTCTATAGCTGCCGCAATATCTTTGCTATGGGTGAAAGGGGAGAGTTTCAGTCCCAATGTGAAAAAAAAATACCTTGTGAATTTGACACCCTGCACAGCTAAGTCCCTCATGCCAGTCTTGTGTGTCTGCACTGGCATCACCCAGTGCATGCAGGAAGTCTTGGGCCTATAGGGGGCATTTCTGTTGAGAGTTCATATGTTAGGATCCCCATGCTACAGGGGAACTGGAAAGCATTCCCTGGATCAAGTGACGGTATGTGCCCCACACTTTCGCTGGTGTCACTAGAAAAGAGTGACAAGGACTTCTCCAATCAGTCTGCTATTGTAGCCTCTCTTACAGATGCTATCAACAGCTTAAGTGTCCTGTGTCTTCCTGTGGAGGACAGCGCTTCAAGTCTGGTGGGAAGCGGAGTGTTTTACGAGTTGCTTGTTGTTAGTGGATCTCCAAATAGATCCTTTAGCCAGTTTTACTGGTTCTTTTTTCCATGGTACTCTAATCCAGTTTGCAAGAGGAATGAGCCTATTTGTGCTGCCTTGTTAGGCTGGAGGGGGGTCAGAAAATGCTGAGTCCATATGTTTTTTCCTGTTCAATAGCCACAGACACTCTGTGGCTATGTTTATCCTTTAATCCTGAGATTCCTAATCAGTTTCCCCTCTTACCACCTTTCAGAAATCTCCTTTAGTTGCCTCTTATAGTACTTCTAGCATTTATACTTGTATTTGTGTGTGCTCAGTCACTTCAGTCATGTCCAACTCTTTGTGACCCTATGGACTACAGTCTGCCAGGTTCCTCTGTCCATGGGATTCTCTAGACAAGACTAGTGGAGAGAGTTGCCATACTCTCCTCCAGGGGCTCTTCCTGACCCAGGGAATGAACCTGGGTCTCCTGTATTGCAGGTGGATTCTTTACCACTGAGCCACTTCCTTTACTGGGGAAGCCCATAATTGCATTTAGTTGTACTTAGACTCTTGAGAGTCCCTTGGACTGCAAGGAGATCAAACCATAAAGGAAATAAATCCTGAATATTCACTACAAAGACTGATGCTGAAGCTGAAGCTCCAATACTTTGACCCCTTGATGTGAAGAGCTGACTCATTGGAAAAGACCCTGTTGCCGGGAAAGGTTGAAAGCATGAGGAGAAGGGGATGACAGGGGATGACAGAGGATGAGATGTTTGGATGGCATCATTGACTCAGTGGTCATGAGTTTGAGCAAACTCAGGGAGACGGTTGATGGGCAGGGAATCCTGGTGTGCTGCAGTCCATGGGGTCACAAAGAGTAGGACATGACTGAGTGAGTAAACGACAACAAAAATTTTAAACAAAGGAGGGAAGCAGGAAGAAGCAGGTCTATTCCATCTTCCCCTGACCTTAATAAATTCACAATATGTTTTACAAACATACTTTGCCCCTCTAAAGATTGTTCTTATTATTATTATTTAAAATTGTGTCAGTAAACATGACAGATTAGCTGGGTATGGAAAATCATGAAGAGTCAGCTTTTCTCTCTCATCTCCATCAAATTTTAGGCTTGTCAGGACAAAGAGAATTCATATAATTAAATCCACAATGAAGAATCTTAAAATCCTTTACAAAATGGAGCTAACTTTGTTACTATGTAATTAGATGGCAACCCACTCCAGTATTCTTGCCTGGAGAATCCCAGGGACAGAGGAACCGATTGGCTGCCATCTACGGGATGGCACAGAGTCAGACACGACTGAAGTGACTTAGCAGCAGGAGCAGCAGCAGCAGCATGTAATTCTGCATAAATTTTATTTCCCTATATGTGGGAGGCAAAAAATTCTGACAAAAGAATAGAGATTGAATAAATTTAACTGTTGTCAGGTTAGGGGGTCAGAAAATGCTGAGTCCAGATTCTCTTTTTCTGTTGAATAGGGGTCATAAGACATTCTGGAGCCATGTTTATCCTTCAGTCCTGAGATTCCTAATCAGTTTCCCTGTGTAACAAGTTCATGTGTCAAATAAAATATACTACATTGAATTTGTATTTGCTGGCAATCCTAGTTGACTCTAAAAGGTGGCCACATGTAAGCAACTCTAGAAAAGTTCATCTGAGGGAACTACTGAAAGAGCTACATAGAAAAGATTTTCAAGAAAAATATGTAAACGTTTGTGTTTCCAAATGGAGGTATGACACCTAACGGCAAATGCAAAGGAGCTACAGGCACCTGTTGCTTTAAACTGATGGATGGTTTTGACCTTCCTGCTCAAGATGAAACAAAGATTTCCTCCCTGACTGCAAAGTTATCTGCAGCAGCGCAAGCAAAGTGTGGTTCAAAGGAAATTGTTATAGCACCCAGGGAGTCTCAGGCTTTGGAAGTGGCATCCATGATGACGCTTACATACTTTTATCATTCAAACAAGCAAATAGTCAGGTCAGAAGCTGAACATTTCATAGAAAGCATCAGATTAGGTTGTTAAGTTGAATAGTGGGGCCCCCGAAATGTCTATATCCTAATCCTAAAAGCTTTGAATATATTGCTTTACGTGACACAGGGATTTTGCAGTGCTCATGTTAAAACTCTTGAGATGGAGAGATTATCCCAGATACTTGGATGGGCCCAGCATAATCATGAGTCTTTATGACGGAGATAGGAGAGTCAGAGTCACAGGAGATGTGACAACAGGAGCAGCGGTCAGTGTGATAAAATGAAGGGACGGCAAAGCAAGGAAAGCAGGTGGCTTCTAGAAGCCGAAAAGGCAAGGAAATAAATTCTTCATCGGAGTCTCCAGAAGGAACACAGCCTTGCCAATGCTTTGATTTTAGAACTGTAAGAGGGTAGATGTCTCTTGCTTCAAATCACTAAAATTGTGGTAATTTGTAACAGCAGCAACAAAGAAAACTAACAAAGCATCCACATAAGTTTGTCTCAAATGATGTTCAGTTGGAGTTTCATCATATCTTCCTTTCCATCCCCTTCCCCACACCCTTAATGCTCTTTTGGCTCACTGACAAATGAGAAGAAAAAAATATATATTTAGAATTAGTTTTGGAAACTGAATTTCGGCTGCTAAGAATTTTTCAAAGCTCCTCTGAAGAGACAAATGAGATTTTTAGATGAGGGAATTTGTATGTTTGCAAGTATCTGTGAGGGCTAAATTTTCTCCACCGATTATATACATTATGGATGCCTGTGTGGTGTGTGTGCTAAGTCATTTCAATCATGTCTGACTCTTTGTGACCCCATGGATTGTAACCCGCTAGCCTCTTCTGTGGTATTCTCCAGGCAAGAATACTGGAGTGGGTTGCCATGTTCTTCTCCAGGGGATCTTTCCAATCCAGGGACTGAACCCATGTCTCTTGCATTGGCAGCCGTGTTCTATACTACTAACACCACCCGGGATGCCTATATACACAAAATACATATAATACATACATATACACTACACTTATAGGTATATAAGTACATATATAATTGTGTCATTATACGTATATGCATACATAAGTACATAAAATTATTTAAATATATAAGTTCAGTTCAGTTCAGTCACTCAGTCATTTCCGACTCTTTGCGACCCCATGAATCGCGGAATGCCAGGCCTCCCTGTCCATCACCATCTCCTGGAGTTCACTCAAACTCATGTCCATCAAGTCGGTGATGTCATCCAGCCATCTCATGTTCTGTCGTCCCTTCTCCTCCTGCCCCCAATCCCTCCCACCATCAGAATCTTTTCCAATGAGTCAATTCTTCACATGAGGTGGCCAAAGTATTGGAGTTTCAGCTTTAGTATCATTCCTTCCAATGAACACCCAGGACTGATCTCCTTCAGAATGGACTGGTTGGATCTCCTTGCAGTCCAAGGGACTCTCAAGAGTCTTCTCCAACACCACAGTTCAAAAGCATCAATTCTTTGGTGCTCAGCCTTCTTGACAGTCCAACTCTCACATCCATACATGACCACTGAAAAAACCATAGCCTTGACTAGGCAGACCTTTGTTGGCAAAGTAATGTCTCTGCTTTTTAACATGCTATCTAGGTTGGTCATAACTTTCCTTCCAAGGAGTAAATGTCTTTTAATTTCATGGCTGCAGTCACCATCTGCAGTGATTTTGGAGCCCCCAGAAAATAAAGCCTGACACTGTTTCCACTGTTTGCCCATCTATTTCCCATGAAGTGATGGGACCAGATGCCATGATCTTTGTCTTCTGAATCTTGAGCTTTAAGCCAACTTTTTCACTCTCCTCTTTCACTTTCATCAAGAGCCTTTTAGGCTTAAAGTATATATACATATATTTATGTTTATATAGTATATACTATTAACATGAGATCCATTTAGGCAGGGCTTTCTTTTGTGTTCACTGCGGGGTTCTCAGCATGCAAAACAGTGAAATTTGTTGAACAGTGAAAGATAAAGTTGAACTGAAATGCAAACTCTTGCAATCTGTCCTGAGTTAGCACACATCTTCTAAGCTCAAACTCATCAGTTAAATCTAGTGCTTCATTTTTTATTATGAGTTATCCTGACTTTGTATATGACTTGTAACTCAAAATTATAATCTAATACATATAGTTTGGGGAGGTCTTTAAACATTTAGTTATATGGTAATTGTTGACAACTTTCACTTGGTTGGGGATCAAAACAGAGGTGAGATCCATACTAATGAAAACATGATGTGTACTATTCTCTATAAACATGTCAAAACAGTGGCCCAGAAGGATGCCAGAGAGGGTGGGGTACATCCCAATGTTTTTAGGAGGGAGGGAGTAAAATTCAATATTGAATACATTATGAAAATTGATATAGATCAAATTCCATTACATCTAAACCTTTAGGGCAAGTGAAATGTTTGCTCTGATGAAAGTCTGTCATGAAAACACAGCTGGATATCACATTCCCAGATGGAGAGAAGCTAAGATATTATCACCCTCTTTTGTGAATTTACCAACATAAAAGATTACATTTTAGCAGTGTGAGGAAGAGAAGGGTTTTATACAAAAGTGTTCATTCTTTATCCCTTTCCCTTCTCCAAGTTTTGGATCATTTTAGCAAGCCCACTGCTCTTTGCTTTGGGTGATGGAAAACCTACTACTTCTGAGGGGAAATAGGAACAGAGTGAGAAGGTGAGAAGTAATTATAACTTAGTGAAATACAACATGCACAAATAATATATTTAGTATATTTCCTCATCCTCTTTTACATTGACATTAGAAGCATTTACCAAAAAAGAGAGAGAGAGAGAGAGAGAGAGAGAAACAGAGTGAGTGAACCAAGTAAAAATAAAAGGCTTTTGTAGAAGTTACTAAGTCAAATGATAAAAGTATTTTAATGTCATATGTATAAACTACTTTTATGGTAGCTTTATTTAGTTCTCATTCTAATTATATATTTAAAAGAAGGAGTGCAACTAATGAGGATATAAATTCATTTATATACTCTAAAAAATCAGTTAATCAAAATACCTTGATATATAACTTAATACACATATAAAATGTTCTGAAATATCCTCCCAATTAAGATGACAAATTTTAAATAAATGTTTTATTGAATGTTATTTTGCATTAAACCTAAAGTTGCAAAAGGTTGTGCCTATAGTACTGTCAGATTAGTTTGGATTTTTCTTAAACATCATTATCACTTCCTCTTTCTTCCCTCCCTTTAGTGGTTTCCCGAGATGTTTAGATGAAAAAAAAAAAACAAAGACAAAGTAAAAAACAAACAAACAAAATACAATTTAACTTGCCCTTCGTCGATTCACCTGTGTTATTTCCTTCCTTGCTCTGTTCCTTCACTTTCTCTTTGCTCCTCCTCTCTTTCTCTTTCTTTCTGTCTTTCCCTCTCTTTCCAAATAGATATTAAGTCCCTCCCATGTGGGAGGCACCATTCTAAGTCCTGATGCCACTGCAGGGGATAGGACAGCCAGGGCCTCTGCACCCAGGGAGCAGTTGTAATGCATGTCTTTTATGGCATTCATTATGCCAATGAATAAATGTTTAACAGAATGAACAGTGCTAGGCTTAAGCCAACAGACCCCAAATACAGAAGTTAAGAGCATGATTTCCAGAGCTGATTTCAATCTGGGCTTCATACCAGATCAAGCACTAACTTTTGATAAGTTACTTTATCTTCCTGAGTCTATATATTTTTCAACAGTAGATAAAAATTAATAATATGATGAAGAACGATAATAGCTGATTTACAGTTTCACTGGAAAGACTAACTGACATTATAATTTTAACTATACAACTGGACGTTGTAAGAACTCAACAAATGTTAGCTACTATCACTACCCTTTGCTATTACTACTGTTGTTAAAGGTTGGCTGCAATAATATATCAATACTTTGAGAACTACCAACCATCTTCCTGTGACTTGTGACAATTAATGGTTTTAACGACCAAAAATTATTCCCCTGGAATCAAACTGACTTGGAATTAGTAACCAGGATACCTGGAGATGGCCAATAGAATGATTTTTTCTCCCAGTGCTCTCCTAAATTAAGGGTACAAGAATGATTTTATTATAAGTCAGTATGTGACCTCATGTGTGTGTGTACAATCTGCTGAGAGAAGGGAGGAAGCAATGCCCAGGCTGGCAGCCCACTGCTCCTCCAGGGCCATGTGGCATTCACACAGCACATGCTTTCCAGCTCCTGGCTGGCTTCTTGTCTTGTCTGCTTCTTTTCAACCTGACAGGAGTCAATAAAGCATTGCAGAGAACAAACAGGATGTGCAGAATAAGAATGGTGATGAAGAAATTGAGAATCCTGAATCATACTTCAGTCTGGTGAGTAAAGGGCAGACCATTCATTCTAGGATATCTACTTATTTTAAGCTCTAATTAGTATTACTGAGTCTCACGCAAGAGGGAACATATGAAGCAAAGATTGTAACTTGCTTAATGTGACAGCAATGACCCAGGGAGCAAGAACAGGGGAAATAAAGATGGCTAGTGAAATGAGTCACTGCTCAATCTTATGCTGATATTTCCACACAAATTCTTGTCCAGATCCTTTCATGCTCATTACTGAAATTATAATGAAAGATAAATGAAGGATGCTCACACAAAAAGTTCAGAATCACCGTGGTTATTACTTAAAGGAAAATGATTTGCATTTCATTGTAGCAGTGTAATATTCTATTAAAGCAAAAAGAAAAGGGAGAAAAATGTAAGTCATAGAGGAAATGACTTAGTTTGAGGAACATATGATGTAATACAAACAGTCCTCTACCAGGAATTAGGGATCTGGTGGAAGTTTCTATACATTTCTCACTGGCAATGCAACTTTTGGCCACTTATGAAAGAAAAACTCTGACCCACAGTGCCTTCATGTGTCCAGTGGGGGAAGTCTTTAAAATCTCTCTCTTATTTCTCAAATGGAGTTGTTCTGATTAAAGGAGAATCATATGGGGTTCTCCTCATAAGCAGCCACGAAGACATTTGTAATTCACTTAACTAAATTCCATAGATGTTTTTATTTGGAAGTACATCTTTATCAAAATATAGTTTGTTTTATGTTTAATCTACAGGTCCTGACTCTTAATGGACTTGTTACTGCTATGATTTGTGTTGATAGAGTCACCACTTCTTCTAACTCCTTCCTCATCCTGTTTTCTTCTTTGAATGAATTTCCCTGAAAATATACTGAACTCTAAACCCCTTCTATTCTTAGTGTGCGAAGTATGAACTAAGAATGAGCAGCACTGTTTTCAAGCGGAGTTTGTTAGCTATGCAGATTCCAAGGATCCTATCCAACTGCATGGAATCCTACAATGAATCTTTCCTCTTGACAAGATTAAGTATGAGGAGACTACTCTCATGCCATTTGATGCTCCCTTGACTTTGAGCTCATCTGCTCCAGAGCTCAGTTGTTGATATAGTAGTAGAGATCCCAAACAAAGAACACAAGCTATTAAAGCTGAAAAGGGCTTCTCCATTGGTCTGATCCAGACATCGCATTTTACATGGAAGGGAAAAACCTAAGGTCATAATCCTTCTGAACTAGTGCAGATCTCAGATCTGCTGGCATGAGTCATGGGTACTTTTCAACAACATCATGTCAGTAAAAATTTACATTGTACTGAGCTTTTTCATTTTCTTTTTCCAGCCCTAGAAAAGTTAATCACAGTTTCCCTGGGTCACCTTTGGTCTATGGAGTCTCAGGGTTTTGTGTGCGTGTACTTATTTATAGTAGAAAGAAACCATGACCCACTCATCAGAGACCGAGGCCATCTGGGTAGTTCGAGGGGTGGCTTGACTAATTCTGAACCCTTTGCCTTTGGCTCCTCAGTTATCAAGTAGGAGATGATTCATCTCTACAGACCTTTGACAGTCTTAGCTGAAAATAACTTCTGAGAAGTGCAAAGCATTACTGTGCCCTGCAAGTGAAACTACACCATTCTCTCAGCTCTCTCAGTATCTGGAACTGAAACTAAAATTAGCAGCTGCCATTGGCCTATGCCATACATTACCCCTTGGCTTATTCCCAGGGACACAGCCTAAGCCGCTCTGCAGATTCTCCACTCTGAGCACATGGTTCTCTGTGGAAGTAACAGTACCAAGTAGAGAGAGCAATACATTTGGGGTTAGAATTTCTAGGCTTCAGCCCCAGCTTCTCCACTTACTAGTTCTGTGTACTTGGGTGCTAATCCACCACTGTGGGCTTCGTTTTCCCATTTTAAATGGCCTTACTACTACTTATGTCCCTAGATTTTTTTTTCCTATGTGCTTGCTATTGACATTCTGTCTTTTCCATGTGCCCTTGGCCTCAGTGCAGTGATCACTTTCCTCCTTCCTCAGTTTCCATACATTCCTCCCCTTCTCAGACCACAAATTCTCCATACTAGAGCCCACAAGGCCCCTGGAAATTGACTCTACTCTTAGCTCCTCCAGAAAAATGTGTAGCCAAGTCAAGTACAAGAGCACACACATGTTACACAGAGAATTTACCTGATATCTAATCACTGTCTACACCTTTATCCTTGCCCTCACGCCACAGTCTGTTCTCAAAATCCTTCCCCTTTCTTACATCTCCCCATCATGCCCAAATGTGTGAGCATATTCTTCCCTAACAGACTCTGTCTGTAACACTCTGCCCCAAACAATCACAGGGATTGTGCCCACACTTTCTTCAAGTGTCTCCTTAGATCTCATATTTTCACTGAGGTCTCCTCTAACCATCATAGTTAATACTGCAACCTGGTTCCACCTCACTCCCTTAGTTGTGCTGCTCTAAGTTTTCTTTTTCTTTTCTTAGCATATATCACCTTCACACACCACAAGAAATTGAGATACATGTGAATACCATGTTTATTGTACCTCTCCCCACTATACTATAAACTCCGCAGAATTAAGAGAGCTTCCTCTGTTTAGTTCTCTGGTGTATCCCCATCAACCAGTAGAAAAAAATGGCACATCATAGGAACTCATTAAACATTTGTTTTATATAATCAAACAAATTAATCTCTGTGAATATTTTTAGATCTGGAAATGGTAAAGAAAAATATATCCTCATAAAATTTTCTATACATTAAATACTATTTTATTTGCCTAACAATATTTACCAAATAGTTGGTTAGTAAATGTTATTTTCCTCTCTACTCTTTATAAGCATCTTATAGGAAATTTGACAGGTTGATATCAATTAAGTTTGGGAGGCTAGCTTATTCATTCTGCCATCTTTGATATTTGGACAACCAAAATCCCACATGATCAAGTGAATAGTATATGTTCAATCTTGCAGAAAATGTCAGTATATGATTATTTCAAGAAACAGTCATTCTAGAATATGAACATAAATGTAGAAATAATATGGGGAGATCAACTGAAAATGAAAAAATTACAATGAAATGGATACAAGTGCTATTTAACCAGTGTTTAAGCTGAACCCCTAATGTATGTTACCCCATGAAGCAGGAAGATGACAGATGAGCAACCAAGATCAAGGAGGCAGTTGTTAGAACCCAACATGGGAGTTACTTGGATCTAAGTTTTCATTTGAGGAAATTCCTTCTCATGGATTCTCAGGGCTTCCAGGAGAAGTAATAAAGGTTCATCTCCCTTTTCCTACAACTATTTTCTCTTTCTATGTAAGAATGGGTCAGAACCAGAGGAAAGACACACAATCACTGATAATTAGGAGATCTAACATAGACTGTCCAAACTTCTGGAAACTTTCTGAGTCAAGGGCAAAGGGTATATTACTTATAAAGCAACTCCCAGTTTAACTTATTCAGGGGGAAGGGATTATCCAGGTGAGATTTATGGGTGAGAAAAGAGTACACACAAGTTGCTTTAAGAAAAAGAAACTTATAATGTCTAGGACTGTTTTGGGCACACAGAAGAGGGAAGAGAAAAGCCTGTGGGTGGTAGGAAGAAGCATAGGGTAAAAGGAAGTGATGCACGTGGCTAGAGGTAGTCCTTGACAACAGTCATTTTTTATAGTTTGTGTTTTGCTATTTCCTTGTTTGTTTTACCTTTATTTCTGCTAATTTTTGTCAACTAAAGGCTCTTTTTAAAAGTGTAATGTAATCTTTTTTTTCATTGTTTTCAGTTTTCAGTCAAAAATAGTTTTTCCTTCTCCAAGATTAAAGTAGAATTTAATAATTTTTATTAATACTAGTATTAGTTTACAGTTTATAATTAAATCAATACTAATAAGTATTTATTTCAAAATAATAAAACTTTGCCATGTACTAAGAATAGAACATGAACAAACCCACTTAGTCCTTATTACAATACAGAGTTGCAGATTTTATCTATGGATGTATAAAAGGGGGAATTGAGAGCCAGAGAAAGCTGCAGTGTGGCCTAGCCAGAATTTCAGCCTACCTCTGATTCTGGAATATTTAAATACCATTGATAGTTTGGTTTCCTGAAAGACACACATTTGGAAGAATAAATTTATGGGGGTGAGCTGGTGATGCATTAGAAAAGCAATAGGTAGTGCTATTTTATGAAAGAGAGAGATACAATATGACAAACTAAATTCTACAGAACATTGTATTGCTTCAATTTGTACATTTTCTCCCACTCTTGCAATGATTTATAAATGTGATTTTATTTCAGTGAATCTAACAATTTGCCTAAGAATTAGGATTTGTCTTTTCCACTATTATCTTCCACTAATATCATTTCCATCTGTATATTCTGATAAGTTTTAGCTATGTTTACTTTCAAGAGGAAAAGGATCTTATGCATAGCAAAACCTCAAAATAGATTAAAGAGTGTCTGAAGGCATATCTCAAAATCCAGGCTTATCCACTATGCTCAGAGTTTTACTGGGATAAATCATACATAATGCAAGAGCAAAAGAGTTAGGAGAAAGTTCAGCAAAAATTATTTGAACTTCCATTAAGAGAGTGTTTCAGCTGTCTCTCTCCTCCATCACACCATTAAGCACACCATTATCATTAGCTCTCTTTGTCAGTTTTAACAATTTTCTTTTCATCTAAACACCACTTCATACTCTGACCCAACAAATGCAATTCTGACCTCATTAACCTGATTGGTGTTAACCTTAGAATAATAAGTTAAAACTACCCTTCATGTGCACTGTAAATTTGACTCTCATTTAAATCAGGGAGCTAAGTTTCTTTGCCATGGTCACAGGCTGTCCTTTCCAAATAGGTCAGTGAGCATTTTGGGAACCCAGAATCTCAGTGAAGGCACAGCAGGGAATAAATGGGTATGCAGTCCTACTCAATACGAGAAAAGACAAAGAAGTAAATGATCTTTTCTGTAATGGAAAGAGCTCCTGCTTAGAAAGTAGAAGACTTACATTCTAATTACAGATATTAATTTACAATTGGATATGGACAAGTCACTACATTATTTGTTATTCTGCAGAAAAACAAAGGTATTAACTTGAAGAGTCATAAGTCTTCTCCAGTTAAAAGACACCAGCAGACATCTGAGGCTTGTGCTGATACTCTTTTTAAGACAAGTGCACTCATCCTCCAGATGACCTGCAAGTTATGCTTAAGTTTGTAACCTTCTTGGGAAAAATGTCCTTGATCAAGTGGGGGAGATGCCTTCTGGCAGGTAAAGCAAGCTTCCTGCCTCTAGATGGTACAACACCAGTGCAAACTGTTTCAGACTATGCTTCACTCCCAGACCAAAGCAAGCCTCCAGGTAAGACCATGTCAGTTCTCATCCATTCTTCTCTACCCTGCTTTCCTCATCCTTATGAGGTTGCAAAAAAGCACTCTCTGCATAATCACAGTGCATCCAAATCCTTGAATTCAGGTGCTGCCTCTATAGGACTCAAATGACAAAGGCTCTTCTGCTCTGCTGATGATTTGCTGAAATGAATGTTTCAGAGGAAGCACTTAATAAATTAGTTATCTCACATATAAGTTTAGAGGTTAACAAGACATTTCAGACAATGTCAATTTAGACAGGAACTAATATTCATGGAGTGTCAAGGACAGATTAACTAGAGAAAATATATTTGAGCTGCCTAGAAAAGTGAATTCTAGGAAAAAGACATGCCAAGCAGAGAAAACAGCATTTGCAAAGGATGAGAGGCATAACAGAGGGACACTTCTCTAGGAATGAAGACATAAGAAGATGGAGAAACTTTTAAAGTACAGTCATATGGTAGGAGAGGACAAAGGGGCCAGGTCATTATGGAAATGACATTACATTACATTATTAAAATTTGAAACATATTACAGCTAATATTTCTTAAGACTTTACTCTGTGCCAAGTTCTTGCTCACTATTTTCAACCTACCAATATATCCATTCATTCATCACAACAGACAAATATGTTAGTAGTATTATGTTTCATTTTACAGATGAGGAAACTAAGGCACAAAAAGCTGAATGCAGATGGCACAGTTATGAACACAGGCAGACCCTGGATAAAAATGCTTACACTTCGAAGACTGCCCCGTAAACCTTTGAAACATGATAACCATAACCATTTACAACATTTATGCTGCAGTAATGAATTTGGAAAAAGAGGAGAAAGGATTAAAGGATATTAGGCACCTTAGTTGTATGATTTTATACAGGTTAGATAAAATTCATCCTGATAGTATTTTTATGAAAGTTCCATCAAATCAAATGGAATCAATGAAACTAAGGAGATTAGGAAACTATTGAGCATTTTAGCCCTAGAAATAATACAATGAACCCTGGGGTTGCTGTTACAAAATACTGTAACTGGAAGGCTGAAACAACAGACATTTATTCCTCACATTAGTGAAGGCTGGACATTCAGAGGATTTGGTCCCTGGGGAGAACTTTTCCTGTCTGGAGAGGGCTGCCTTTTCACTGTACCTTCAGATGAAGGAGAGAGAATCTCTTCATATAAAGACATTTTTAAATCTCTCATGAATCCAAATCATGACCTCAACTAAACCCATTACTTCCCACAGGCACCACCTTCAAATATTATCACACTGTATGCTATGGCTTCAACACATGAGATTGGGAGGGACACGAATTCAGTTTTCATTCATTTCACTTGGTCCACAGCAGACCCTTAACCAAGTGGCTGTGGGAATAGAGAGGAGAAGAAAGATCTGAGGACAACTGTGAATTTTCTCCTTCTGGTAGCAGTTTAAAATAATAGCTATGTGAGTTTTGCTGTTACAAGGTCATCTGCTTTAGCAAATAAAGATAAAATTCCCAGTTAAATCTGAATTTCAGATAAGTGAAGAATAATTTTTAGTGTATGCCCCAAGCAATATTTGGAAAATATTTATACTAAAAATCACTTGTTTATCTGAAATTCAAATTTACCTGAGTGTACCACTGAATTTTGCCTGGCAGTCTTAGTCCTGGGCCATATGTGGTTTTAGGGTTTGGGCAGCCACACCTGCACAAATAACTGAGCAAGGGCAACACAAGTTCTCCCTCTACTACCACACAGGAAATGTAATGGAAATTGCTTTCTCTATAGTCTCAATACTCCAACATCTGCCAGGTTTTCAAAGGGGAAAAAAAAAAAAAAAACCTACCTATAAAATAATTATATTTTGATTTCTCCAATTTAGTAATGTATTTAGCCCTGTTCACAAAATGGCATTAATGAGAAAACACGTCACAGGACTGCATTCCTTGAGATCTAGTTAGCAGTGAAAAGAAAATGACATTTTTGCAGCTGAAAAGGATCAAACCCTAATTCTGTGCAATGACCTTCTTTTCAGATAAAGAACTGGAGACCCCAAGAAGTTAGGAAACTTATCAAAGGTCACACAGTGAGTGGCACTGATCTGTGACACCCACTGTGCTCCATCAAATATAAGCACTTTATCACTTAATCCTCAACACAATGCTGAGAGGTAGTGATATTAACACAACTGTATATGTGTGAAAAGAATCAGCAAAGTTAACTCATTTCTTTTGAAGAAGCACGACTGAAAATAGCAGAGCTGAGATTTGAAATGAAAACTGAATTCTGAATCTACTCTAAGTCCTCACAAAATCAATATCTCTCCCTCTCTCTCTGGCTCCCCTCTTCCTCGTCTTCAAGCCCACCCCCACTTACACACACACCACACACACACCATTCACCAGGCTACCTTGTCCACTATCATAACATATTTCTGCTGTAAAGCACACCCACAAAGAGGTCAGAACAATTATGGGTTTCTTAACACAAACTGAGTGCTGAGACAAAACTAAATGTCATGAGTTGGACTAGGAGAGTATCATACTACACAGTTGTACAGACTTCAGTACCAGAGCATAATGATAAGGTTACCTGTGACTTTTCCATTAGAACACTTGTATTCTGTAATGTTTTTTCCTCATTGATATTTCTACTTCATTAGCATAGTTTTCCATAGAGTATTTGAACTGGAGAACACCCTTAAAAGTCCCTTGGACTGCAAGGAGATCCAACCCATCCATCCTAAAGGAGATCAGTCCAGAGTGTTCTCTAGAAGACTGATGTTAAAGCTGAAACTCCAATAATTTGGCCATCTGATGCAAAGAGCTGACTCATTGGAAAAGATTCTGATGCTTGGAGAGACTGAGGGCAGGAGGAGAAGGGGATGACAGAGGATGAGATGGTTGGATGGCATCACCTACTCAATGGACATGGGTTTGGGTGGACTCCAGGAGTTGGTGATGGACAGGGAGGCCTGGCATGCTGTGGTTCATGGTGTCACAGAGTTGGATATGACTGAGCGACTGAAGAGAACTGAACTGATTTGAATTATAATATTGTCTGCATTTTTAACAGACTTTTGTTTTTAAAGTAGTTTTAGTTTCACAAAACCTAAAGTTAGGAAAGGCACTGAAATTTCCCATATACTGCTTGGTCACTTCCCACAATCTTGCTCACTAACCCCCACGAGAGTAATGCATTTGTTTCCACTGATGAGTCTACATTAAAACTGCATTATCACTCAAAGTCCATAGCTTACATTAGGGTTCACTCTTGGTGTTATATATTCTACAGGTTTTGACAAATATACAATGACACATATTCATCATTATAGTTATTGCCCAAATTTCAATTCCATTTCTGAATTAGCAATTGCAAATCTGATAAAAATTGGTCTCAGAAAAGAGAGCATCTTTACACACTATTGGAAATCTTGGACCACAATGGAGTTAATGAAATGTTTGAGTAGGAATTCATACAAGTTTGTAAAGCAATCGATATAAGCCAGCAGCTGTAGCTTTGACAACCTCTGCTAGATTTCCAAATATTATTTTACAATTTGCTTCAGGAAATGTATATGATGTTACAATATTAAGTAAAGAAACTTAAACATATAAATAATGAATTTCTTGGAAGTCCAGAGTGAATCTAAATTGTTTCTATGATAAATATTAGTCTGTCTTACTAAATAGTATCTTGTTCACTCCGTCCATAGCTCTTCAGGCACTCGATCAGAGCTAATCCGTTGAATCTATTAGTCACTTTCACTGTATAGTCATAAGGGATTTGATTTAGGTCATACCTGAATGACCTAGTGGTTTTACCCACTTTCTTCAATTTAAGTCTGAATTTGGCACTAAGGAGTTCATGATCTGAGCCACAGTTACCTCCTGGTCTTGTTTTTGCTGACTGTATAGAGCTTCTCCATCTTTGGCTGCAAAGAATATATCAATCTGATTTCAGTATTGACCATGTGATGATGTCTATGTGTAGAGTTTTCTCTTGTGTTGTTAGAAGAGGGTGTTTGCTATGACCAGTGCATTCCCTTGGCAAAACTCTGTTGACCTTTGCCCTGCTTCATTCTGTACTCCAAGGCCAAATTTGCCTGTTATTCTAGGTATATCTTGACTTCCTATTTATGCATTCCAGTCCCCTATAATGAACAGGACATCTTTTTTATTTGTTAGTTCTAGAAGATCTTATAGGTCTTCATAGAACCATTCAACTTCAGCTTCTTCAGCCTTATTGGTTGGTGTGTAGACTTGGATACTGTGATATTGAATGGTTTGTCTTGGAAACGAACAGAGATCATTCTGTCATTTTTGAGATTGCATCCAAGTACTGCATTTTGGACTCTCGTTGACTATGATGGCTACTCCATTTCTTCTAAGGGATTCTTGCCCACAGTAATAGATATAATGGTCATCTGAGTTAAACTCACCCATTCCAGTCCATTTTAGTTCGCTGATTCTTAAAATGTTAATGTTCATTCTTGACATCTCCTGTTTGACCACTTCCAATCTGCCTTGATTCATGGACCTAACATTCCAGGTTCCTATGCAATATTGCTCTTTACAGCATGGGACTTTACTTCCATCACCAGTCACATCCACAACTGGGTTTTTCTTTTGCTTTGGCTCCATCTCTTCATTCTTTCTGGAGTTAGTTCTCCACTGATCTTCAATAGCATATTGGGCACCTACCGGCCTAGGGAGTTCATCTTTCAGTGCCCTATCTTTTTTCCTTTTCATAGTGTTCATGGGGTTCTCAAGGCAAGAATACTGAAGTGGTTTGCCATTCCTCTATCCAGTGGACCACATTTTATCAGAACTCGCCACCAAGACCCATTCATCTTTGGTGGCCCTACATGGCATGGCTCAGAGTTTCATTGAGTTAGACAAGGCTGTGGTCCATTTATTTTTTGGGCCTCCAAAATCACTGCAGATGGTGACTGCAGCCATGAATTTAAAAGTTGCTCTTTGAGAAGAAAAGTTATGACCAACCTAAACAGCTTATTCAAAAGCAGAGACATTACTTTGCCAACCAAGGTCTGTCTAGTCAAAGCTATGGTTTTTTCCAGTAGTCATGTATGGATGTGAGAGTTGGACTATAAAGAAAGCTGAGCGCCTAAGAAATGATGCTTTTGAAATAGGTGTTGGAGAAGACTCTTGAGAATCCCTTGGACTGCAAGGAGATCCAACCAGTCCATCCTAAGGGAAATCAGTCCTGAAAAGTCATTGGAAGGACTGATGCTGAAGCTGAAACTCCAATACTTTGGCTACCTGATGAGAAGAACTGACTCATTTGCAAAGACCCTGCTGCTGCTGCTGCTAAGTCGCTTCAGTCATGTTCGACTCTGTGCGACCCCATAGACGGCAGCCCACCAGGCTCCCCCATCCCTGGGATTCTCCAGGCAAGAGCACTGGAGTGGGTTGCCATTTCCTTCTCCAATGCATGAAAGTGAAAAGTGAAAGTGAAGTCACTCAGTCGTGTCCGACTCTTTGCGACTCCATGGACTTCAGCCTACCAGGTTCCTCCATCCATGGGATTTTCCATGCAAGAGTACTGGAGTGGGTTGCCATTGCCTTCTCCAACCCTGATGCTAGGAAAGATTGAAGGCAGTAGGAGAAGGTGACGACAGAGGATGAGATGGTTGTATGGCATCACCCACACAATGGACATGAGTTTGAGCAAGCTCCAGAAGTTGGTGATGGACAAAGAGGTCTGGCGTGCTGCAATCCATGGTGTCACAAAGAGTCAGACATGACTGAGTGACTGAACTGAACCGATCTTGTTCACTACAGATGTGTGGACAAAATAATCTGTCGGGGAAAATACTGAATCTTATATTCGCTACAAATGGAAGGATGACCTTTACATTATACTTTCTTCTAAAAAACAAAAGTTCAGCTTAGGAGGTTAACTTGTAGCAAATATGATATTTATTAATCTAAAATTTGTTAAGGCTAGATTACTTATGTAGAGCATTCTAGCAAGCTCACATCAGTCAGCTCACTTTCAATATATGAATGTAGCAAAAGAGACAACTTTCTTGATATTGGCTTTAAAAAATTAGTTTTGAACTGTGTAACTTTATCAGATGTTCATAAAGAGTTAAAGTTTCTCAATCTCCCTTTTCTTCCTAATACATTAAAAAAAAAATTGTATTGACTTAATGTTCCAGTGTCTGAATATTTGGAGTACTGCTACTGCTGCTGCTAAGTCACTTCAGTCATATCCAACTCTGTGCGACCCCATAGACGGCAGCCCACCAGGCTCCTCTGTCCATGGGATTCTCCAGGCAAGAGTACTGGAGTGGGGTGCCATTGCTTTCTCCGATTTGGAGTGCTGGTGAACTTCAAATGAACCTGGGTCATGCATTAAAGTGTGTGACTCACGGTTCTGTGAATAAACTAAAGTGATATAATTATAAAACATGAGTGCTAACAGAATCAGTGGTTATTCACCCTCAGTCCAGTTATTAACAGATGGCTATACCCTAGCCACTGAAGAGCCCCACTGAGTGTATCACCAAAGAGTATCTCCAGTCCTTCCATTTTTTCCCATCACCACTTCGGCTTCTCCTGTCCAAACCCATCCTTCTCTGCTTTCAGCAGTCTCCATTCCTCCTGCTTTGCAGGGTCCTAGTCTGTCCCAGATTGATTCCATCTGTGTCTACTCCTAGTGGGAGCTTCATAAAATACATTTTGGATCAGTTTCTCCCTTAAATCAAAAATCATTCACTGCCCTACAAGCCCCAAGAGAATTAGCCCCTGCTTAGTTAACCATGGTCGTTATCCCACAACCAGGTTTTCATTCACTGGACTCCAACCACCCTGGCCTTCTCTCTGATCATTTCACTTATCACAGTCTTTTCAGTCTCAAAGAATGCTGTTTTTTCTTCTATTCCTTTGCCACTTGGTTACTTTCTACTCATCCTTCAAGTCTCACCCTAAATGTCTTTTTCTCAGGGTATCCTCCTCTGACTCTTTAACAGGAAATTTAGGTATTCACTCTACAAGCTCTCATCATACCCTGAACTCTTCCATTAAAGCACTTGCTGTTAATTTTATCTAAACAGTGATTATCCTGAGTATTTGTATAGTTTCTTCCACCACTAAGCTCCCTGAATCATCAATGATTCTTCTATCACATGGTATTCAAGCTTGGCTGAAAAGTAAAATAGAGATTTAAAAAACCCTGATGCCTGACCACATCACAGATCAATTAAATCAGAAACCCTGGGGGCTTGCATGGTTAGTGTTAATTTAAAAACTTAACATTTAAAAAATAAATAAATAAAAACTTAACATTTTATTTTTTATTTTATTTTTAAAAGCCTCAGGGTGATTCAAATGGAATTTGATTTTTGTTGTTGCTCAGTCACTCACTTGTATTTGACTCTTTGTGATCCCGTGGACTGCAGCATACAGGAATTCACATTTAAGAACATGTGAATCCACATAATATTTGGCATAGAGTAGATGCACAAGAAACATTTGTTTTTCCAAAGGAAGGCTAAATTGGGAATATAACGTTACCAGAGGATCAAAGGGAAGCAAAGCAAGTAAGCAAATTTAAATGCAATAGAAATTGTTGAAGAATCTTCTATGAATAATGTTAAGCTTTGGTCTAAAGGGTGGAGATAAAAGTAAAAATTAAACATGATCACTGTCACCTCAGAAGACACATCTTAGTGTAGTTAGACTTGACAAGTAACTAAAGTAAGTAAAACCAGGAGGAGAATGTAAGAAATCTGTTACAAAGGAAAGAGTAATCTCCCCATAGAAAACACACACACACACACAAATGTTTTGTTGGACTGGGGAGAAGGAAAATTGGAGAGGTATAAAAATTGCGGCCACCTGCACCTACATAGATTAACTCACACAATTGTGAACTGAGGGCACCTCTGTCAACAGCCTTCACCATCTGTTCAGGGCACGATACCCACAAATGTAAGATTGCAAAACAATAGATATCTTCCCTGTTTGCATGAGTTAATTTCTACAAACTTACATGTCCGAACAAAAGGTTTGCTCATCCTGGCAAAAAGGGTCTCCTACTGGGACTTTAGAGTGTTCATGCGGGCAAACAGTTCATTTGTCAAACTCACTTGAAGTCTTTCATCTGCTATGACCACCAGTGGAAACTATTATATTATGAACTTCACTGTTGCTGTTCAGTCCCTAAGCCCTGTCTAATGCTTCACAACCCCATGAACTGCCGCATGCCAGGCTTCCCTGCCCATCACTATCTCCTGGAGTTTGCTCAATTTCAAGAACTTTTCCCTGTCCTAATTAGTTTCCCATCTTGAAATGCCTGCCTTAAGCTAAGTAAGCCCAGATATCAAAACTCTCTAAATCCTCTGCTGAACTCCCCACTTTGAATCTACTAAGATTCTTTCAATTAATCCTAAGAATAAGAAATCCTTTTGAAAAATCCATTAACATGGATCAGATTCAAAAATTTGTATCCTTATCCTTAGTGGAAACCATTCTTAATAAGAACACTGTTTCTCTATATGACTGCAACACAGACAAATGAGAGAATGATTATGATTGGAGTTTGTATTTTACTTCCAAGTCAGGGCTACAGGGCATGTACATAAAAATTCAACAAGATGGGTATAGTGATACATGAAAGAAGAGATCTCATCCCCAACTGCAAGAGCCCTCTGCTCTATAGAAGGCAGAGAGGTCCATTTTAGACAGGGTCTCAAAGCAAACCTATCCTTTCTGCTGGGAATGCTTAGGCCATACACAGTGCTGCTGTCTGTAGTTTTTGAAGAGGACTTTTTTGGATAAAATTGCCAACATAAAAAGAAAAATCATAACAATAAAACTATTAAAAAAGTGAAAAAAACAAAATCCCTCTACTAAAAAAAATTACTAATATTTCTACATCATTTCAGATGTTGCTTATGCAAATAAAATAGTCTATTTACATGTTGTATGTATTTATGGATAGAGGGGTGATGAATGAATAATGCTGGTGAACAGATAGAGAGACAAAAAGATGGTCAAACTGATAAAATGGAGTTACTCCACAATGACTTGGAAAGTTTGCAAGTAAATGTTGTTTTGCTTGATTTGACAAGATGAAGAAGATACTGAAGTGAGAGGATCAAGGAATTACTGAATTATAAGTATTCTTCACCATAAGAAACAAACTTTCTTGAAGTATCCCTCTAACTTAACAAAAAAGTGATTTAAAATAGCAAGATTTCATCGGCATATTTGTACTAATACTACATGATTTATGACAGAACATATCGGTTCAGCCAGTGATTTGGGCCAACAATGGTGAGTGCTGAAGATCAAACATGGTATCTCACCTGTGTCTCACATGCATGCTTTGTTTCCTGGCACACAGTAGGGGCTGACAAAATTCTTAGAATGGATCAATGAGCATCTGTAAAGAGAAGAGACTATTGCATATTGCAAGCTGTGTGTATTTTGTTGAATTAATTTTTACATTCAATTTGACCTTTGGGAGTGGATTATTTCAGGGGTCCAATTTCTAAGTCCTTACCAACATGACATGGTAGCAATAAAAATTTTGGAATTTAGAATTTTTATTTTCTTTCTTCTATTTTTTACACATGTGATCTTGTGTCAATCAACTTAACTCATTAAGTTATAATTCCCTCAACTTCAAAACTGAGAACTATTGGTAAGACTAAGTTATAGACCCTAGAACAAGTTCTGAAATATAAAATAATCTCAATAACTACTGTTGTAAGAGTGCTATGGATAATCTGAATCATTATACTGTAATTGATGAAATACCTTAAGATAGTACTTCCAGACAAAATGTATTCATATCTTTTTCCACATTGGGGATGAAGAAATGTGTATTAAAACAGGCAACATTCTGGGATTCTGAAACTAGAAAGTAAGTATGTTTCAGAGTTGCTTAATACAAGAAATTCAGTATTTGAACATTGTATGGAACATTCATAGACACATTCCCTCTGGCTATGCTGGTATTTTACAAACATATCGGCAATGTCAGCAACTTGTACATCAGAAATGTCTTCGTTATTTTTTAGAATACCAAATAGTTTGTTATAAAATTATACTCCCATCATTCTGTAAAATGATGTCAAACTTGGTATATTTAGTTTAAATATGAGTTACACTTTGAAAAGTACCTTAAAGTTCTAGGCAAATCTTCTATTTTCTGCTCTTAGAAGCTAAGAATGTGAAAACATTGCCAGGTATATGCTCTTTGGGTTGGTAAGATCCCCTGGAATAGGAAATGGCAATCTACTCTAGTATTCCTGCCTGGAAAATTCCACAGACAGAGGAGTCTGGTGGGCCACAGTTTATGGGACTACAAAGAGACGGACACGAGTGAGCAACCGAGCAGACACTCACATATATGAATTTAAGGAGAGGATGTCATGAGATTTCCCTCTGGAAGAGCAGTTCTATTTTCTCCTCAGTGATAACTCATATAAAACAATTTGTAAGCATTGCATGTCTATGCTCTACCCCGTCTCTTAAAAAGGCCAGAGTGCAATGCTCGCTGTGGCAAGATTGGAGCTGACTACAGAGTACACTGGGCAGGGGAAAGAAGGAAAAATAACTGGCATTTACTGCAGAACTGGGTGAACCATGGTTTGTTTCTTTACCTTTGCAGTCTCCTATAATCTTCCCCACAGTACTGAGAATTTCTCCAAAATGTAGACCAGAAAGAGAGCTTTAGAAAAATTAATAATCTTTACAGAGGCAAAAATCAAGTTCTTTTTGTACCTGAATCAGCACTCAAATTTTATTTCTAATCCAGGTCACTTCCTACTATTCCACTCTGACTCTATACAAGGAAACAATACTCATAAAATGTCCACAACTACCTATCGTGATAATTAATAAGGAAAATAACCAGCCAAATATAGTTTACCCCAGTTAATAATTTATGTAACCAGAATTTGATTTCCAGCCTGGCTGATTATAAAGCTCATTCTATATTACTTATGTATCCTTCCTTTTAAATTGTAAATATATAAGTCTCATAAAACTAGGGAATGTATTCAAGTTCACTCTTGAAATTCTGGTACCTGGCACAATGCCTGTTGTGGAATTTTATTTTCAGGTAAATGCATATTAAATAAATATAAGGAGAAGGCAATGGCACCCCACTCCAGTACTCTTGCCTGGAAAATCCCATGGACTAAGGAGCCTGGTAGGCTGCAGTCCATGGGGTCGCTAAGAGTCGGGCACGACTGAGCGACTTCACTTTCACTGTTCACTTTAATGCATTGGAGAAGGAAATGGCAACCCACTCCAGTGTTCTTAACATTTGAGGACTTGGCATCATTGAGTCCCAGTTGAAAATGAGTTGATGTAGTTGATGTAATGTTCCTTGAAGTGATTTTTACTTCAACTCATTAAACTCTCTCTCTCTCTGTTTCTTTCTCTCCCATTGCTGACCTGACCACAGGCCCAAATTAGTTCATAATCTAGAGGAAAAAAGTGATACTTAGGCTCCCTTGAGGTCCCAACCCAAGTCTAAAGAACATATAACAGGAAGGGTTTTTTTCCATTTTCAAAATAGGACCTTCGTTACTTGTAGAGCTGGATTTAAAATGTACCTTGGGTGGAGAAGGAAGTGGCAGCCCACTGCAGTATTCTTGCCTAGAAAAGTCCATGGACAGAGGAGCCCGGCGGGCTGCAATCTATGGAGTTACATGACTGAGCATGCGTGCAGGAGGGTGGAGGGAGATGAGTTGGTAGCAATAAACTAGTAGAACTAAAAAATAAAATAAAATGTACCTTGGAGGGTGAACAAATTTGGGCTTGTTACTTTTTCTTTATGGTCAAATCCAGAATCCTGGGATTCTCTTCTGGAAGAGTAGATCTGTAGGCCTGGAAAACTTTGGCCTGCCTCTGTTGGCAGGAAAAGGACATGAAGCTTAATCAAGTCTATCTTTAGGTACTTTGGTACCATGAAGAGTGGGAGAAAGAAGAGAATCAGGGCCCAGCTTTAACTTTAGAGAGACAACTGAATGATTCTCACCAGTATTATGCATTCCTTTTCCATGTGAGTGACACACGGGGATTGTAGATCTCCTCTCCAGTGGGAAAGAGTAAAAATCTCGTCCTTTCCATGAGCATAAACAGAGGGAGGTATGATGCTAACCGCTGTGCATATGATATGTGAGGAGAAACACTGGAAATGAATACATGGAGAAATAGAATGACAGAGAAAGCGTGCGACTTGAGTGCCTTTTAAAGCTGGGTGATCTACACACGCTTCTCAGGTTTTCAGCTATTTTTGCCTCTTTTGTCATGTGAGCTGACAGAAGACAGCAGGTCAAACAATCCCAGCAGTGCTCGGGAAATTTAACTAGGTGTCCTCAAACCCTGCTGTTAACTACGATTTTTATGATGCAGTAGGCTTTAAAGTCAAATAAAGCAATCCCTTTTATTTACACTGAGTAGGGTGAACAGATTTTCAAGTGTAGCAATTTGGGCTTGTGGGCAGGCAGGTACCACTAGAGAATGATAGAGATAAAACAACGACAGCTGGAGAAAGCAGCCTAGAAAGTGTCTCCCAAAATAGCTGAAACCTTGGAAATAGCAGTCTCAGGGGAATCTAAGCTTACGACGGGATTCAAGGTGATCAGAAGTGGGTATTCAAATAGCAATCTACTTAGAAGATTAGCACAGAATTGGTAGATAAAAGAAAAAAATTATGGCTTAAATAGGTATTATTTAGAAGGTATTCCCATAATGAGTTATCTACTTTATTGTTCAATTATATTTATGTCCTGCTACTTTAACAGGTTTATGCTATGTCTAATAAAAACTCAATACATGGTTGATGAATAAATCTCTAATTAAAATTCATTTTTCTCTTACCTCTCTGCCTAAGGAACAGAATCTGAATCTGTTATAACAATATTACCTGGGTAGAAGTCTAGAAATAACGTAGATAGATTTTTGACAAGGTCAGTGACTGAAGAAAGAAACAGATTTGAAAGATTCCAGAGGAAGAAACAAGGGCCATGAGGACTTAGGGAGAAGGGAAATTTTGTAGTGTTTTGAGTGGGTGCAGTGAGGAAGGAGAGCCCCAGAATGATGGCCAAGTTTGGCCTGAATAAATGGCTAAACTATCAGTTCTGTCAAAAGAGGGTTACCTAATTTATAATGTTTGACACATCCCTTGTCACACAAAGGTGCTCAACTGCTTGAACTGATTTGAATTTATATAATAGTGCCGATAATGATGGAGAAGGAAATGGCAACCCACTCCAGCACCCTTTCCTGGATAATCCCATGGACAGAGGAGCCTGGTATGAAAACACAATTAAAAGCATGTTTGTGGTAAGAGGCAATAAGTTCATTTTTGTACATGATACATTTAAATTTCTTATGGGACCTCTAAGCAAAGAGGTCCCATTGCCCGTTGCATATGTACGAATGGGGCAAATGAGAGAGAGAGAGACTAGATTTGTAGACATGGTGCTCTGAGGTTGCTGAAAGCAACACAGTAAAATGAGAAAATGTAAACTGAGAAGAAAGCAGACATTGGAATATCAACATTTAATGAAGTGAAAGCTACCTGTGATGGAGAGAAGGGTAGAATGGCCAATAGGAGAAACACCAGGACAATCTGGTTTCACAGAAATCAAGGTGGAAAAAATCATGGAGAAGAGAGTACTCAACTGTGTATTAGTTTAAAAAGCTTAGTCTCAGGCATCCTTTACTAATCTGTTTCGGCTTAGATTGTTTGTCTTCTAAAGAGTCACTGCCTCTGTGGGTGTGTTGAAATGTCAGCAGCCTCCAGTGGTTATGATCATGGAGCACTGTAGGATTTATGGACTAGATACTGTTTTGTTTTTTCACGTAGTGCATGCTCAACAAAACTGAGCTGAACTAAATTAACTGCTCTTCAGTCACAAACAACTGCTTTTTGTAATGCTCTCTTAAGGCAAAGAACATTGGCTTAAAGTGAAGATCCTGTGATTACGCTGGTAAAATAGTCAAGATAGTTTGCTTGAAATACTGATCCATGGTCCAATCTTTGTCTGCTGACTGCTATGGCATTTTGAAGCTCACAAGATCAGCATCTTTGCTTTCCCTTCCCTTCAGTGCTTGGTTGTTCTGGTAGGGATAGCAGGCTAATAGTTATGCTTAGATCTGAGTTTATGATCAATTATTTCTTTCTTCATAGTATGCTTTCTTTTAAAAGTCAAAACATGCATTCTTACTGTAATAAGCCTTTAAAAAGTTGCCCGTAGTGTGCCTTGACAATAACAGTTCTAGATTTCAATTTCTACTCTACCTCTTGGACTTGCATTATCTTTTTTTTTTTTTTTCTATTTTATTTATTTATTTATTTTTTATTTTACTTTACAATTCTGTATTGGTTTTGCCATACATGACATGAATCCATCACGGGTCTTTTGTAGATTTTCTTTTCTTCTCATGACAAGAAGATGTTTTTTTCAGACCCCAAGAATCTTGAGAACTCCACAACATCAAGCACTGGGTCTTGCAGAGATGCGTGTTTAATACATGATTGCGGACCCTTCCTTGCAGCTCTCTATCACTTTCTTGTTTCCGCTCACCCGACTTTGGAGCCCATCTCCCTCAAGCTACATTAAGCCCTTCCCAGTAACACCCATACTGAGGGACAAAGAGGCCTGGTATACTGCAGTTCATGCAGTCACAAAGAGTCGAACACGACTTAGCAACTGAGCAAATTTCACCCAACATTTTTCAGTGGCTCCCTGTTTCCTTAATCTCTACTGCCCATTTATTCTCCTAGTAACATTAAGCTTCTCTAAATTCTTCACTTTTGTTTTACATTGATATGCCTTATCATTTCAGCAAAAGTAAATATCCTAAAAGGGAAGGATTCACCAAGAAGAAAGAATGAGAACCATTGAAGGATTATATTTTTCTGTGTCTCTGAAATTCCAAATTCATTTTCAGCATATGGTTATATTATATGAAGTAAAATATTAATATGTTTAAATATATTATTTTGTATTATATTTGTGACTAAATCTATTGAAGCTTTATTTACACACACACACACACACACACACGAACGGTTATGTTCACAGTTCCCTAAAAATACCATATTTAGAAATGCAAACATTTGTATATTGGTAGTTACATTACTCCAGTGTTTCACTTATTTTACTGAAAAAAAAAAAAGAGAAAATATTTGCTTTCTTGTTAAAAGGAAGCTAAATAAGAAACAAACGTTATTTTTAAGCTATAAAAATTTACATCAGAAGGAAAAAAATGTATGAGAGGCATCTAGGATTCCAGATTTTTCTCATGGGCATGGTAAAGAGAACACTAGAATCTGACTGGAATTCTGCCACCTACCATTCCTATGTTTTTGGAAAAGTCATGGAGTCTATATTCATGACACTACCTCAAACTGCTTTGTTTACTTCTGTGTTCATCCAGAACTGTAGTGAGTGGAAATGACTTGGATTATGTGGAAACAAGTATATGAAGAAAGCTCCAGGAGAATTTTATTTGTTTTCCTGATGAGGTTCTAGACTATGATCCAATACATTATATAACCTCAAAATGCTCTTGTTCACTGTAGAATATACTAAGTACTTTTATTCAAAACCAAATCATGTTACCCCTCTGACTATAATAATTCAAATATTTTGAATTAAAAAAACTTCAGATTAGAATACTTAAATACCTATAACTCTAGCCATTGGTGCCAATATGTCAAATGAAGGTAAATGCAACATCTATCTTCCTTACACTTTTCACCATTGCTCACCAAATGTCCAACACAGTAGTGTAGGAAGTATACTAAATTTGATTGTCATTGTTGCTGTTAGGTCACTAAGTCATGTCCAACTCTTTGTGCCCCATGAACTATAGCCTGCCAGGCTCCTTTGTCCATGGGATTCTCCAGGCAAGTATACTGGACTGGGTTTCCATTTCCTTCTCCAGGGGATCTTCCTGGCCTAGGGACTGAACCTGAGTTTCTTTCATTGCAGGCAGATTCTTTACCACTGAGCTTTCTGGGAAGCCCACTAAATTTGATGGCATAGTGAAAGTCGCTCACTAGTGTCTGACTCTTTGCAGCCCCATGGACTATAGAGTCCATTGAATTTTCTAGGCCAGAATACTGGAGTGGGTAGCCTTTCCCTTCTCCAGGGGATCTCCCCAACCAAGGGATCAAGCCCAGGTCTCCCACCTTGCAGGCGGATTCTTTACCAGCTGAGCCACAGTGAATAAATGAATGACCAGATGGATGACATACAGAAGTTATAGCACACTGAGGCAATGAGTGCACTAAATAATTAATATGAATCACTAGGTTGTTAACTTGCTTGGAATGACCACCTTACAGTTCGCTATCTGGCACACCTCTACTCATTTTTAAAGCCCCAACAAAAAATAACTTCCCACTAGAAAGCTTCTGAACCTCAGGCAGGACCTCTTACTTGGAACCATTATATACCTCTAAGAGCACCGTCATCCTTCATGGTTAGACCACAGAACCCTTGGAGGAGGATCTGTGCATTCTGAAAACCCAAGAGCCTGGGACCATGCCTGACGCACACAGAAGGTCTTAATTAAAAAAAAAAAAAAAAACTAAACTAAATAGTTAATTGAATAAAAGTGTACTTTATATTTCACTTAAATTTCGTATTGAATAAAGACAATAATTTACTCTTCCAGTAAATAAAGAAAAAGAAAAACCCATCAATCAAGTAATAAGCTCAGTAGAATTGGCAAGGAAAAACAATAAAAGAGCCAGTCTTGGTAGAGCTGAAAAGCAGACTCACTGACTTATTTTTCCTCTGCATTTGAAACGTTTGAGAATTCCATTCTCAGAAAATTACTATGAACGTTTTCATTTATATAATATGAAAAGCCAGTGTGTGTTTTCTTTCTGTAATTTTTAACATATCATAATCATCCCAGGAACTCCATTCAGTGGACACCACCACATCTCTTATTTCTAAAACCACAAATCGCAAACTGATGAGAAAGTAAGTCCCTCCCCTTGCTCCTTTGAGCACAAATAATATGAGGGCAGGGCTTTCTCATATACTCAGTTCACTGCTCCTTCCTCAGCACTTTGAACTATATCTGGCACAGAACAGATACTCAATAACTAACTGTTGCAAGAATGACTGCCTTCATATTTGAAAATAAAGTCATAAGTTCTCTCATTGGGAAAAAAAAAATTTGTTTTCTAAGTATTTGCTCTTTTTCTTACATGACATCTAAATGTAACCAAAGACAGTTAATAAAAAAATTAAGATAGCTATTAAATTTTATATATATCCTTCATTCTCTTTGCTCCAATTTAAATCTGAAAATACATATCAAGTATCCAGAAGTATCCTAACTATACTCAAGAAAATAGAGGCAATGTCTTCAGATTCACTGATTTTAAAATCAATGTATGACTTAAGTTTGTTTATAGTTTTGTTGTTGTTTAGCAGGAAGTTTTAAGCATATTTAATGCTTTCATTGTGTAGCCTAACTTTTTCTTCACTGTAAACATGTAAAAATGTAAATTATATGCAGTAAATCTGTAAATGATCTGAGTCCTCTCAGTTCACTTAGCCTTCCCATAGATATGTATCCCTCTAGCACTAATCTTTGAATTATATTCAGAACAATGTTGATTAATATAGAAGTCCTAAAATTAACTACTTGGCTAGTGCAGAGTTAATAGAGGTGAATTCTGGGTGAAATTTCTAAATTATACATTGTTATCATTGAAAATATTAAGTATAGGGCAATTTACCCTGTGTTGCCATACATTTGTCAGAGCTGCTAAGTTATTAACACTGCAAAAATAACTACAATGACATTTTTTTTTTTAATTTCTAAATGTCTGGAATATTTCAAATACACTAACAGGTACCTAGGGAAGAATTCATATATGCACCACATCATATCTTCACTTTCCCAAATTTGTTTCAAAACTATTTTTAATGGATTAAATCTTCACAGATGTAGCTGAAGTTTTCTGTGACCTGCTGCTCAATCTCCCACTTTCTCCAGTACAGCACTCACTGTACTGAATGATGTGATTATCACTACAGTCTCTATTATTTGTTTACAAAAACATTGCTCCCTAAAGTTTTTACAAAATATTACAATATATTGTAATGTTTTTCCCATTATTTTAAACTTTACATAAACTACATTTAAAATATGCTTGACATAGAACAAAACCAATAAATGTTGTTAGTTTTTTTTGCCCTTTTGCCATGGCACATGCTTTTGTTTTCTCTTGACACTGCATTTGAGATTTAGTAAGTTGAGACATATAGTTAGGGTTAATTTCCTTTAGCTGTGTCATCTGTTCTATGAAGAGACGACCAGACCTCTCCTATCTGAGAACATCTTTTTTCTTTCTTTCTGCCAGCAACTCCTGGGCTTTAGACACCAGTTTAAGATTGTCCCTCCCCCAAGAATACAGTCTCTTTGACAAGCTTATTGGTTTTTTAAAACACTGGGTTGGCATATAGCAATTTTTTTTCTTGTATTTTAAGTAATTTCTAGATGTAGAATTATTGGTTCCATTTAATAAACATGAGATAATTTAGGGCTTTTAAAGTGATTATTGTATATTGACGATGTAAACTAAATAAATACACAAAGGAACAAGTAATAAAAAGACCTTCTAATAAACATATGCATTGTATTTAATTTTTTAATGCAAATAATTCCATAATTAAGTCCGGGGGACTTCCCTGACCTAGAACTAGTGGTCCAGTGGCTAAGAATCTTCACTTTCAATGAAGGCCATCCCTGGTCCGGAAACTAGATCCCACATGCCAAAGCTAAGAGCTCGAAAGTCACAACAAAAGTTTCCGCATGACACAGCGAAGATAGGAGATCCCACAGGCCACAGCTAAGACCCGGCACAGCCAAATAAAAGAAGTAAATATATATGTATATTTATTTATTTGAATCTGTATAAGTTTCCTTGCTCATATACTAGGGAGTTTTTCTTAACTCATCGCTATTAACAGAACTACTAGGGTAAAAATGGGTACAATTTTACTTATCAGATACTACACAATTGGTCTTCAAGTTGGGTTTATCAAGTTACATAAAAGAAAATAGGGTCTAAAATTCCCCTTTCTAGACACACTTACCAACTCCTGCTATTGCAAACATTTAAAATATTTTACTAATTTCCTAGATGTGATACATTATCTCATTATTTCTCATATATTTCACCAATTTCTTGTGAAGCTGAAATCTTATCAATTATTTGTCAGTCTAGTGTGGTCTCTTCTAGAAACTGCCACTTTAATTCGTGCTTGTCCATTTTCCTATCAATTATTGTCCTGCTAATTTATAGAATTTCTTTATAAATATGAAATATTGATCCTATATTGCTTATATGTGTTATAAACATCTAGTTCTAGTTTGTAACTTGGCTATATATAGGGATTTTTATTTAACAGGATATTTTTACATGGATCAATATGTCAACTCTTATATTGAAGGTTTGAATTTTACATTTTCTTAAAGAAACTCATCCCTTTTTAAAGCTTATAAAAATTATCTTACATTTTATTTTTAAAATTTTAACATTTTATTTACATAATTAGGTATTTGCCTGCATGCATGCTAAACTGCTTCGGTCATGTCCAACTCTTTGCAACCCTATGGACTATAACCCACCAGGCTCCTCTGTCCCTGGGATTCTCCAGGCAAGAATACTGAAGTGGATTACCATGCCCTCTTTCAGGGGATCTTCTTGACCCAGGGACTGAACCCATGTCTCTTATGTCTCCTGCATTAGCAGGCAGGTTCTTTACTACTAATGCCACCTGGGAAGCCCCAGTTAGGTATTTACCTACGGGCAATTGATCTTGTTTTGTTTGAAAGATATGGATTTATTTATTTGTTTTCTACATGGATAGCAGAGTGCTCCCATCCAGATGATTTATTTACTAGTCCATTTTTCCTTCAGTAACCTAGAATGCCAGCTCTATTGTGTATCACATTTACATTCACATGCAGGCAACAGGACTATTTCCCTGGTTTAAAAAATCTAGATCAAGAAGATTATGAGTTGTTTTAGTCAGCTCAGACCGCTATAACAAAATGCCAGGTGTCTTAAAAAACATTTATTTCTCATAGTTCGGAAGGTTAGAAAGTCGAAGATCAAAGTGCCAGATTCAACGTCTGGTGAGAGCTGATTCCTGGAGGCAGCTGGCTTCCTCCCAGCTTGGGCTTACATAGCCTTTCCTCCATGTGTGCTGGTGGGGAGGGAGGTAACTCTCCTGTCTCTTCTTCAGTTCAGTTCAGTTCAGTTCAGTCACTTAGTCGTATCCAACTCTTTGCGACCCCATGAACTGCAGCACAACAGACTTCCCTGTCCATCATCAACTCCTGGAGCTTGCTCATACTCATGTCCATTGAGTCGGTGATGCCATCCAACCATCTTATCCTCTGTCGTCCCCTCTTCCTCCTGCCTTCAGTCTTCCCCAGCATCAGGGTCTTTCTAATGAGTCAGTTATTTGCATCAGGTGGCCAAAGTGTTGGAACTTCAGCTTCAGCATCAATCCTTCCAATGAATATTCAGGTCTGATTTCCTTTAGGATTAACTGGTTTGATTTCCTTGTTCTTCAAGAGACTCTCAAGGGTCTTCTCCAACACCACAGTTCAAAAGCATCCATTCTTTGGTGCTCAGCTTTCTTTATAGTCCAACTCTCACATCCATACATGACTACTGGAAAAACCATAGCTTTGACTAGCTTTCTCTTCTTCTTATAAGGACACTAATCTCATCATGAGAGACCACCCTCACGACCTCATCTAAACCTAGCTACCTCCCAGCAGTCCAGCAGAGGCCCTCCAACCATCACATTGGGGGCTAGAGTTTCAATACATGTATTTGGAGTCCATAACATAATGCTCAATAAATGTTTTCTGATGTAGCAAATAGTAATTTAAACTGATTATCTGCAGGAGCCTATTACTGAAACATCTTTTAAAACATTGTTTCCCTCTATGAATATAGAGCTAACCCTAGTTATAGAGAAGCTGCACCATTTGGACATTTAGCTTACAATGTTCCAAGCATACACATCTGGGGAGAAAAAGAAAGAAGGCAAGAAACAAGAATTTAAGTAGTCTGAGTAAGGCTGCCTGCCCTTCTGTGCACTAAATATAATCAGGAGAGAAGTGAACAGGGAGACACAAAGTGACTGTGTCTAAACAGTGTTATTTCTAGGAAACTCTCTCAAGGTAGTGGCTGCACCTGCCAATTCCCTGTGTGGCTAACTCACTTCTGCTCACATTTTGTATTATTAGCTTGCTACATCAGGAACTTAATCCAGTCCAGCAGTGGTTCTGTGGTGTTGTCCAGATAATCTAATCTCATCTGAAATGCTTCAATGGCTTACCTATCCAGTGGCGAATCAAATCGGAAAAATGTTTTTCCTGATTATTTATAATACCATAATAATTGCTTACCTGATGAACTGGGAACAGAATCCATCCCCCATTCTTTAAAGCATTATTCTTTCCTGAATCAATCATAGGATATTAGTGCTCTTAGAGATTAACAAATCCCATAATTTGGATAAGAACCTGAAAAGTAGAGGCACTGAGTACCTCACAGTTACCATGTTAAGAGGCAGAGCTTGTCTAAATACAGCTTTCCTAAATCTTAGCTAAGCATTTGTATCCACAAAGCCAAATGCCAATAAGTTAATCAGGATCCGATCAATACAGCTATTTTCTTGCTTAAACAACTTACTACTTTAAGAGACTAGAAATCTAAAACTTTGTGCTGCTAAGAACTTAAATGGAAAGACAAAAGAAAAAAAGTGTAACTGAGATTATCTATAATATTCTGTTTTAAAATGGTTTCAAAAAGGAAATGACCATAAATGGTTAGCAGACTTCTCCACTAACTGGGATTCCCCAGGTTGGTTATTATTTCAGAAAGTATCAAGTTCTACAGGGACAGTTAGGTCTCAGTGGCATGGAAGACAGGTGTACAAATTTTCTGATTAATAATGACAATAATAAGAAGACTAATAATATGATATCTAACTTTTATTGATTTTTTTTTTCTTTTGGCCATATCACGTGGCATGTGAGATCTTAGTTCTCAGACCAGGGAATGTACCTGTGCCTGCTACAGTAGAAGCACAGAGTCCTAACTATTGGACCACCAGGGAATTCCCTATTGAGTTCTTTCTTATTTGTATCTAAGTTCTATCTATCATTTAATCCTTACAATAAACCTATTTACCTGTGAGAAAACTAAGGCGAGAGGAATTTTAAAACATATGGAGAAAAGAACTGAATCTAGGAATCCCTCCTTACAAATTACAACCTTAACCAGTCCTCGCTGAGATTATCCTTTACAAAGACAGGGAGATGGAATTCAGAACTCTCATCTTTCTGAATTTAGAAGTTTAGTTCACAAAAAGTGAGCTTGCTATCTGGCTTGCTGGTACACTCAAACAGTTAAAAATTCTTCCAAGGTAGAAATTTCCTTGAAGGGAGTAATTCACAGACTAGGAAATGCAGACCAATATGTGTAACATGGGAGGGAGATGAGTTCTTTCCCTCGCAGTGTCGAGGATGACACATTACACAGCATCCTCTCTGCATCCTGAGGATAGCAGCATCGATATGATATACTCAAAATAAATAAGGCTTTGAGTGTATGGGACAGATAATCACATAGCAATTTACACACAGACATAAACTTGTCTATTGTATATGACAGTGACTGCTCAAGTTCTCAAAGAAAACATTCCTTCTTCTACATTTCCGAAGAGCACGTTTCTCATCTACATTAGTAAATTCATAGTTTCAAATACAGCTGTGTCCTTCTCAAATGTCATCAATGCCACCCCAGGTCACTGGATCTACTTGAAGGGGTCAAGAGACATTCAAATTCTCATAAGTATCTCATGAGTACAAGAAGAAGGTCCAACTATTATTTAAAAGGGGATGAGACAGTTTTAATTCTCTTTAAAGATGACTATTCTAAAATATAATAAATTGTTAGAGAGTTGCTAGTGATCAATACACTGTTGATGGCAAGGCAAATAGGTGCAGAGTTTAGAGGTGTCTGTGAGAAACCTTCTATCCCTCAGAGCCAAAAGAAAGGAAATGACACCAGATATACAGGCAAAGTGCCAACCTCAAGGCCATATTTCATGTAGTTGGGTAAAAATGGAAACGGGGACTGTCTAGAAATGGGAACACTGTGAAACATATATGCTACATTCATGTTAAGGAATACTACGTTGTCAGTAAATAACACACTTAAAAAGGGAAAACAGTAACAGATAACAAAAAATATTATCTACTATTTTTGTAAGTTCTATTCTTTTAATTCTAATTTTCTCCTTTTTCTTCCTCTTAATTTCCTTACCTTTTATACCCCATTACTTAAAAAAAAAAAAAAATGGAGGAAGTCTGGTAGAAAATATACCAAGATAGTGAAAGGAGTTTTCTGTTAACTTGTCATTATTATTTTATTTTAAAGAGGTGAAAAAGCAAAGATCAAAAAGATCCAATGATTTTGCCCCAGGTATGTTGTTTGCTGTTGTTCAGTTGCTAAGTTCTCTCTGACTCTTTGTGATCCCATGGATTACAGCCTGCCAGGATCCTCTGTCCATGGGATTCTCCAGGCAAGAATACTGGAGTGGGTAATCATTACCTTCTCCAGAGGACCTTCCTGACAAAGGTGTTGAACCCAGGTCAGATTCTTGATCATCTGAGCCACCAGGGAAGCCCATTTTTAAATTAAACTCATTTTAAATTAATGAGTAATTTAAAATCCATTCAGGCATTCATTCACTCATTTGCCATATATTTATGAGCACCTTTGGTATCCCAGGTGTTGTGCCTGACTCCAGAATACAAAAATTAATAACACCACTTTTAAGAAGATCAGTGTCAACTGAAACATGACACACACTAGAGTTGCACAGATATGCTATGAAAATTATAATGATAGTGCTATGTCCAGGTATGATTAAAGAGGCATGAAGAAAAGTAACATCCTAAGAAGGATTCCTGAAGAAGAGAAGGGAATCCCTTAGTCAAATTGTACAGTATTAACAGAGATGTGTATGGGGACAGGGCTAAGAAAGAATATTCCAAAGATCAGGAAAACATCGAGTTCAAAGTGAAGAGCATCATGCGATAAATTTTCCCAGCTGGAGCAGATGATAACAAAACTTGTTCACCTGCTACACATCAGATGCGAACCACTAGAAGGTACTGGCAAATTAATGCTTATATTCATCTTCACCATGCATTCTCCATAGCTGCTAGAGCTCTCTAATGGTTATATGAAAGATGGCTTTAATGGGACAGCCACGATACAACAAACCAATTTGGGCAAGATATCCTGAGGACTTGAATTAGTGGGTGTAGTGGCAGGGATAGAGCAGGAAAACAAATTTAGAAATTAATTAGATTCATCTACATGATCAAAGGTATCAGTTCAGTTGCTTAGTCATGTCCAGCTCTTTGCGACACCATGGACTGCAGCACACCAGGCTTCCCTGTCCATCACCAACTCCTGGACTATACTCAAACTCATGACCATTGTGTCGGTGATGCCATCCAACCATCTCAGCCTCTGTCATCCCCTTCTCCTCCTGCCTTTAATCTTTCTCAGCATCAATGCCTTTCCAATGAGTAAGTTCTTTGCATCAGGTGGCCAGTATTGGAGTTTCACCTTCAACATCAGTCCCTCCAATGAACACCCAGGACTGATCTCCTTTAGAATGGACTGGTTGGATCTCCTTGCAATCCAAGAGACTTGCAAGAGTCTTCTCCAACACCACAGTTCAAAAGCATCAATTCTTCGGCGCTCAACTTTCTTCACAGTCCAACTCTCACATCCATACATGACTACTGGAAAAACCATAGCTTTGACTAGATGGACCTTTGTTGGCAAAGTAATATCTCTGCTTTTTAATATGCTGTCTAGGTTGGTCATGGCTTTTCTTCCAAGGAGCAAACGTCTTTTAATTTCATGGCTGCAGTCACCATCTGCAGTGATTTTGGAGCCCAGAAAAATAAAGTCTCTCACTGTTTCCATTGTCTCCCATTCTATTTCCAATGAAATGATGGGACTGGATGCCATGATCTTAGATGTTTGAATTTTGAGTTTTTAGCCAACTTTTTCACTCTCCTCTTCCACATTCATCAAGAGGCTGTTTAGTTATTCTCTACTTTCTGTCTAAAGGTGGTGTCATCTGCATATCTGAGGTTATTGATATTTCTCCTGACTATCTTGATTCCTGCTTATGCTTCATCCAGTCCGGCATTTAACATGATATACTCTGCATAGAAGTTAAATAAGCAAGGTGACAATATACAGCCTTGACATACTCTTTTCCCTATTTGGAAGCAGTCTGTTCCATGTCCAATTCTAACTGCTGCTTCTTGACTTGCATACAGATTTCCCAGAAGGCAGGTAAGATGGGTGGTATTCCCATCTCTTTAAGAATTTTCCACAGTTTTTTTGTGATCCACACAGTTAAAGGCTTTGGCATAGTCAATAAAGCAGAAATAGATATTTTTTCTGGAACTCACTTGCTTTTTTGATGATCCAGCGGATGTTGGCAATTTGATCTCTGGTTCCTCTGCCTTTTTAAAATCCAGCTTGAACATTTGGAAGTTCACGGTTCATGTACTGTTGAATCCTGACTTGGAGAATTTTGAGCATTACTTTTCCAGCATGTGAGATGAGTGCAATTGTGCAGTCGTTTGAACATTCTTTGGCATTGCCTTTCTTTGGGATTGGAACGAAAACTGAACTTTCTCAGGCCTGTGACCAAGCTGAGTTTTCCAAATTTGCTGGGATATTGAGTGAAACACTTTCACAGCATCACCTTTTAGGATTTGCAATTGCTCAACTGGAATTCCATCACCTCCACTAGCTTTGTAGTGATGCTTCCTAACTAAGGCCCACTTGATTTTGCATTCCAGGATGTCTGGCTCTAGGTGAATGATCACATCATCATGATTATCTGGGTCATGAGCTTTTTTAATAGTTCTTCTGTGTGCTCTTGCCATCTCTTTTTAATATCTTCTTCTTCTGTTAGGTCCATACCATTTCTGTCCTTTATTGTGCCCATCTTTGCATGAAATGTTCCCTTGGTATCTCTAATTTTCTTCAAGAGATCTCTAGTCTTCCCCATTTTATTGTTTTCCTTTATTCTTTGCATTGATCACAGAGGAAAGCTTTCTTATCTCTCCTTTCTATTCTTTGGAACTCTGCATTCAAATGGGTATATCTTTCCTTTTCTCCTTTGCCTTTAACTTCTCGTCTTTCCTCAGCTATTTGTAAGGCCTCTTCAGACAACCATTTTGCCTTTTTGCATTTCTTTTTTGGGGGGATGTTCTTGACCACTTCCTCCTGTACAATGTCATGAACCTCTTTCCGTAGTTCCTCAGGCACTTTGTCTATCAGATCTAATCCTTTGAATCTATTTGTCTCTTCCACTGTATAAGCTTAAGCGATTTGATTTAGATCATATCTAAATGGTCTAGTGTTTTTCCCTACTTTCTTCAATTTAAGTCTGAATTTGGCAATAAAAACTTAATGATCTGAGCCACAGTCAGATCCTAGTCTTGTTTTTTCTGGCTGTATAGAGCTTCTCCATCTTTGGCTGCAAATAATATAATCAATCTGATTTCGGCATTGACCATTTGATGACGTCTATGTGTAGTCTTCTCTTGTGTTGTTGAAAGAGGGTGTTTGCTATGACCAGTGCGTTCTCTTGGAAAAACCCTCTTAGCCTTTGCCCTGCTTCATTTTGTACTGCAAGGCCAAATTTGCCTGTTACTCCAGGTATCTCTTGACTTCCTACTTTTGCATTCCAGTCCCCTATAATGAAAAGGACATCTTTTTTGCTTGTTATTTCTAGAAGGTCTTATAGGTCTTTATAGAACTGTTCAAATTCAGCAGCATTATTGGTTGGGACATAGACTTGGATTACTGTGATATTGAATGGTTTGCCTTGGAAACAAACATAGATCATTCTGTCATTTTTGAGACTATACCCAAGTATTGCCTTCTGGACTCTTTTGTTGACTATTACGGCTACTCCATTTCTTCTAAGTGATTCTTGCCCATGGTAGTAGATATAATGATTGTCTGAGTTAAATCCATCCATTTCAGTCTATTTTAGTTTGCTGATTCCTAAAACGTTGATGTTCACTCATGCCATCTCCTGTTTGACCACTTCCAATTTACCTTGATTCATGGACCTACGATTCCAGGTTCCTATGCAATATTGTTTACAGCATTGCAGTTTACTACATCACCAGTCATATCCACAACTGGGTGTCCTTTTTTTTTTTTTTTTTTTCCTTTGGCTCCATCTCTTTATTCTTTTTGATGTTATTTCTCCATTCTTCTCCAGCAGCATATTGGGCACCTATCAACCTGGGGAGTCCATCTTTCAGAGTCATTTTTTTTTTTGCCTTTTCATACTGTTTGTGGGGTTCTCAAGGCAAGAATACTGAAGTGGTTTGCCATTCCCTTCTCCAGGGGACCACGTTTTGTCAGAACTCACCATCACTGGTCCCTAAGGCTCCAGTTGCACAATAACCAGAGTGGAGGATGAGAACGTGCTGCTCCCTGTAGATTCTCCCTGAAACTACACGCTTCCAACCAGGGTTCATCAGTCCTTCAGTGCTAAGCTTCCCAGGTGGCTCAGATGGTAAAGAATCTGGCTGCAATGCGGGAGACCTGGGTTCAATCCCTGGGTTGAGAAGATCCCTTGGAGGAGGGCAGGGCAACGCAGACCAGTATGCTTGTCTGGAGAATCCCCATTGACGAAAGAGTCCATGGTGTTGCAAAGAGTCAGACTTGAATGAGCGACTAAGCACAGCACATTCAGCCCCTGGTATTCAGAAGGCCTGTGGAGTTGTAAACAATACCTACCCTCAAGAAATGTCCTGGGCTAGGCATTGGAAAAAGAGTTCAAAAAGGGCCCACTTTCCAGAAGGTAAGTTCATCAGGTACATGGTATGCACATAGTTTAACAGAAAAAGGACGTGATACAATGCCTTAAATCGCTACTTTTTAATGAAATGCAGATCAAAACTACAGCAAGGTATCACCCACACCAGAGTGGCCATCATTGAAAAGATTACGGAGAATAAATTCTGGGGAGGCCGTGGAAGAAAGGGAACTCTCCTGTAGTGTTGGTGGGAATGTAAATTGGTACAGCCACCGTGGAGAGCAGTATGCTGCTGCTGCTGCTGCTAAGTCGCTTCAGTCGTGTCCGACTCTGTGCAACCCCGTAGATGGCAGCCCACCAGGCTCCCCCATCCCTGGGATTCTCCAGGCAAGAATACTGGAGTGGGGTGCCATTGCCTTCTCCAGGAGAGCAGTATAGAGGTTCCTTAAATAACTAAAAAGATGGCTACCACATGCATGATCTGTTAATTCCACTCTGGGTATATATCCACAGAAAATACTAATTTGTGATAATAACTGCACCTCAACATTCACTGCAGCACTGTTTGCAACATCCAAGACATGGAAGGAACCAAAATGTGCACTGACAGATGAAAGATTAAAAACATGTGGTATATACATATAATAGAAGATCACCCAGCCATAACAAAGAGTGAAACGATGCTATGTGCAGCAACGTGGAAGGACTTAGAGATTATCATAGTAAGTGAAACAAGTCAGACAAAGCCAAATATCATATGACATGTAGAGTCTAAAATTTAAAAAAATTGATACAAGTGAACTTACTTACCAAACAGAAAGAGACCCACAGACTTAGAAAACAGACTTATGGTTATCAAAAGTAAAGGGTGTGGGGGTAAATTAGAGTTTGGGATTAATATGTACATACTTTCTATGTATAAAATAGGTAATCAAGAAGAACCTACTATATAGCACAGGAACTCTACTCAATATTCTCTAATAACTTATATGGAAAAGAATCTGAAAAAGAAATGAATATATGTATGTGTATAACCGAATCAGTTAGCTGCAAACTAACACAATATAAATCAAACATAATATAAAATAAAAATTAAATTTAAAAATATTCCATGGATTATTTCATTTTCACAAGATATACAGTAGCTTGTTATTTCTAAGATACAGAACAAAACACATAACTGATATGTGAAAAAGCTAAATGAATTTGACCTAGGTCATCTATTCAGTGATTTACATTCAATACCTAGTTAATCGAGGACTTGCTGTATAACACTTTTGTATCTGATTTTATAATCAGAGATATTTTAAACTTTGAAACTTGTGTATATTTCAATTCCATGAAATACATTTCTTTTTCATATCATATAAAATATAATATCTATAAATTGATGGGAACAAATTTGTAAACTATCTTCAAAGCCATACCGACCAAATCTTGTGTTCATAAATAACTAGGCCATATAATTCAAAGAAATTTAAAAAATAATGATATGGGTGAAGATTTGGAAAGAAGAGAACCCTGGTAAACTGTTAGTGGGAATATGAATTGGTGCAGCCACTATGGAAAACAGTATATAGGCTTCTCAAAAAATTAAAAATAGAACCACCATATTTCTGTGTGTTTATGTGAAAAATGAAATCACTATATTGAAGAAGCACTCCTGTGTTTGCTATAGCATCATAACAAAACCAAGACAGACGAACAGCCCCAGTGACCACTGAAAGATGAATGGATAAAACAAAATGTGATACACATATACAACAGAACAGTAACCAGTCATAAAAATTTAGAAAGTACTGTCATTTGCCACAACATAGATGGAACTTGAGGGAATTACACTAAGTGAAATAAGTGAGACAAATAAATTCAAATACTGTCTGATTTCACTTACAGGTAGAATCTTTTAAAAAAAAAATTAAACCGATACATACTGATATTAGATAAGTCATCGATCGGATGCCAGATTTGGGAGGGGTGTGTGTAAATGGGCAAAGAGGGTCAAAAGGTATAGAATTCAAATTACAAGCAAGTCCAGGGATGTAATGTGCAGCATGATATCTATAGTTAACAATACTGTACTGTATACTAGAAAGTTGCTAACAGAGTAAAGCTTAAAAGCTCTCATCAGAAGAAAAAATACTTTGTAACTATGTGTGGTGCTGGATGTTAACTAAGCTTATTGTAGCAATTATTTTGCAATCTATACATACATCAAACTATTATACACCTAAAAATAATGCAGTATTATATGTCATTTAAATATCTGTTAGAAAGAAAAAAAAAATCAGACAAACCCCAACTGAGGGATTGTCTATAGAATGCTTGATCAATATTCCTTAAATTGTCAAGGTCATGAAAGACAAAATCTGAGAACCCGTCACAGCCATGAGAAGCCTAAGGAGTCTTGACAACTAAATGTAATGTAATGTCCTTGGAATCCTGGGGGAAAAAAGGGACATGAGGTAAAAAGAGATTTGAATAAAGTATGGACTTTAGTTAATAAAAATAATGTCTCAAAATTGGTTCATTTATTGTGACAAATGTGTTCTACTAATGAGAAGTTAATAATAAGGGGAACTAGGTACGTGGTACACAGGAACTATTTATACTACCTCTGAAATTTTTCTATACACCTAAAACTATTCTAATTTTTAAAAATTTATTTTTAAAAGTTCACATGCATTTCGAGTCATAAATTCTGCCTCTAGGAATTTTACTCTAAGAAAATACTGGAAATAGGCATAAACATGTTAAATACACATAAATTCATCTTTGCAGCATTGCGGAAAGCAGAATGAGAAGAATAGGAAGAAAGTCAGAAATTTCCAACAGGAGTCAGTAAACTCAATCATGGTACATCATGGGATGGAATACCTTGCAACCTTTTTAAATTGTGGAAGAATATTTTTAATGATGAGAAAATTCACTGATATACAATTACATTTCTGCATGACTATTACACTTCAAAGAAAACATATTGAATAACTCTGAAAAACAATAATTTTACCATTCTCTCTTAGTGAATGGCTTTATCATTCAGATGTGTGGTTCAGATTTTCAGACTGGAATGCTAGTAAAAACTGACAGTCAAAGCATTAAACTGTAGAACATGGTTACTTCAACTTTTTATGTTCAGCCCTTGGCTATTCTCCCTTCAGCCACATCTGTAAACTATGGCTTAAGGAAGTGAGGATTAATATAATTAACAAAAGAGGCCAATATTATGAGCATCATGAAGGAAGAAAATGAAAGAGACAAATTGATAATTTAAAAATTGTCTAAATATTTCTTAAATAAACCAAAACTTAATGAAATTTTAAACTTAATTACGTAAAATAGAAAGAATCTAAAAATCTACTCATTCAAAAACATTAATTACTGAATAAATAAAATTTTAACGAAGAACATTCTGTTTCTTGACTTTGGTTAGGGTCCATGTATGTGTTTACTTTGAGAAGATTTACTGATCTACAAGCACTTTTCTGTATTTATGTTAACTTAAGTGAACACATTTAAAATCAAAATATTGAAAATTAAATATGGTTGCAACTTCTTTGCATGGTGTGGATCCCAGGTGAAGAAGAAAACATTGAAGGAATTCATATCAATTTAAGACACAAAGAGCTCAAAGATTTATTCCTTAAAGTGCAATTACAAAAGAAAAAGTTGTGTGAACGGGATATGACAAACAACATCTATTTAGAGAGCTTAAAAGAAATTACTTTTCTGTGATTAATGCAACTGCAAGTCCTTAACAAGATAACTTTCTATGATGATGGAAATGTCCAAATCTCCATTGTCCAATGCAGTAGCTGCTAGCCACGTATAGCTACTGAACATCTGAAGGGTGGCTGGTGTGATTAAGAAACTAATCACTTTAATTTAATTTAATTTTAACAGTCATACGTGGCTAGTGACTACTGAATGCATAGCACAGCTAAAGTAAGCAAAGTGAAACCAAATATTTAGCCTTTATTTTCAAGTTAATAAAGCCATAAATACTGGAAAAAATAAAATAAAATCCTACCCTTCAGTCTCCATGTCCTCTAGTCTGAACTGCCTTGTTACTGCTGATAAGACCTGCATGGCTGACCATTTACTCCCTGAATGAAGAGAAGTGACATCGCTTATAAGTTCAAAGTGACATTGCCAGTGAGCTTTACTTTCTAATGGAACAAGTGCTTTCTAGTTAAAGGGGTTTCTCAAAAGGTCTAATGATTTACTGTCATGAAAATATGTTTTGTCATTGTTTTTTTCTCTCTCTTTTTAAAATCAATAATATGCTACAACTACTAGAAAGTTATTTACTTGTTCGTAAAAATATTGGGACAATAATCTCAGGCTCGATTAAGCTAGAAATTTGGTTATAAATGTCCAGTGATCCAATCATACACTAAATAATTTACCATTTGACTTTGTCTCTCTACTATGACCTACTCTTATGTTATGTAGTAGTACTGAATATTAAGATATGGTATTGTGATACCTATTTAATTTTCTGTCTTCTTCACAAATCATAAGTATCAGAAGTCAGAATCATAAGTATCAGAAGTCAGAATCATAAGTATCAGAAGTATCAGAAGTTAGTTGCATTTTATTTGCTGTACACATACGTAGTCTAGTAATATTTTCTGGCTAAGATGAATGGAATAAATCATGAATATTACTAAGTTAACTACATCACTTTTTGTTGTTGTTTAGGCACTAGGTCATGTTTGTCTCTTTTGCAATCCAATGGACTGTAGCCCACCAGGATCATCTGTCCACAGGATTTCCCAGGTAAGAATACTGGAGTGGATTTCCATTTCCTTCTCCAGGGGATCTTCCTGACTGAGGGATAGAACTGGAGTCTCTGCATTGCAGGCTGTTTACCACTGAGCTACCAGGAAAACCAACTAGGTATATCACTAGAGGGGTGAAAAACCAAGGACATATGTAATTGTAATTTCATTTAAATTCATTTGGTTACACACATAGGAAACAACACACTCCTCTCTAATGCCCCTGTTGTATGAAACAGGAGAGGGAAAATAGGCTACAAGCCTAAGGCAAAATGTGAGAGCTGAAAATTAGAAATTTCCCCAAAAGAGGTATTTTATATGTTTGTATATATAAACCCTTCAGATAGAATAGGGGTCTGACAATTTTATTTAATGGCCAGATAGTAAATAGTAAATATTTTAGGTTTTGCAGGCATAAGATCTACATCCTTGTGAATCTCTCCCTCACCTTGCCTTTAAAAACCTTTCCCTGAAATTCGTGGAGGAGTTAGTGTCTTTCTGGGATTAGCCACCCATACTCTGGGTTTGTAGTAAAGGCTGCACTCTCCTTCACCACAGCTCACTGTCAGTAGATAGACTTTACTAGTGTGGATGAGTGGATCCCAAGGTTTAATTGGGTAACTCTTTCTGGCTTACTGAGTGAATTCTCCATTTACATCTTTGCAGCTGCATCTTACAGGCTTAAGAACATCAGCTCACTACAGAGCACTTAAACAGAATGCATGCATTATCTCAATACCTTCAGACATAGTCAGTACTTACATATTCAAGCACAGAATATACAGTCTCCTAGAGAACTTTAGTTTTTCAAGAAGCACTGTAAGATGGTTCTAAAATAACCCTTTAATTTTGAGAGAGGGAAATGTCTAGGAAAAAAAATAGTGCTACCTGCAGAATAATAATATAAAAAAGTGGCTCAACAGAAATCAGTCTTCTTTTTTTTTTTCCTTTTAGATTGCTAAAACTGTCAAAGTGGTTAAGGTAGCCTACAATTTTTCTTTTTGAAGAATTTTGTCCAGTCTGACAAGTAAATAAACATTTAAGTCTCTCTCTGCTTTTATTGTTGCCTAAACAAGAAACGGAAAGTTACAGTTGGTTTACAACATATTAGTTTCTTTCTCTATATGAAACACACCTTGAGAACACTTTATAGATGAATTGTACCTCTGAAACTGAACAGAAAATGGTGGACTAGCTTCAGTTTTGAGGAAATGGATAATATGTCACAGTTCCTGCCCATGGGAAAAATGAGAGCCCAAAGGAAAACTAGTGAAAATCCTTTTGTTTCTAACAAGGATAAAATATGAAATCAATATTTTTACTGTACACAAAATATTTAAACCATTTTAAAAAATTCCTAAGTCATAAGAAAAATGCTATCATCATCAAAGAATGCTTACAGAATTTCATATTTCAAAATGAACTTCTCAGATTTCAAACCATATTATTTATCAAAAAAATTATTTTTAAGATTGCTTGTTATCACACATTTTTCTGATTATCTATTCCTTATTATTATTTACTGTTGCCATTAGTTATTATTATTTTTGAAATAAACATATAATATTCATGGAAATCTGCTTTATATATTGTATAGATATAGATATATAATTTTCCTTTCATATCTTATAATCTGTAAAATGCCAGGTCAATTTAAAGACCACGTAAATGTTAAATGTTCCTATCACAGGAGTATAAAGTACAAGAGGTAAATTTCCCCAAACTTCAGAATAAAAACATAATCAACTGGTGTCAATTTATGGAACTATAGCAAAAAATTTCAGCCAAAAAGTTTTAAATTGGTTATTTAAAATGTATTTTTCAAAAAACACAGAAAAAAAGTTTAAAAACATTGCTAGTTATCTAATTACAAATTTGAAAATGATACAAAAACTCATATGATTTTTTCTTTAGACAACAGCTAAGCTCTACTGTAACTCTTTTTTAAAGATTAATTAAAAAAACGCTTTTTTCTTTTATAGTGTTTAAGTTACAAATGTATGATAACATATTTACAGGAGACTTGGCAGAACAAAGTTACATATAGTGCCACTACATGTTATAGTTACTTATATTACAATTTTTTAAAATTTAAATTTATTTATTTTAATTGGAGGCTAATTACTTTACAATATTGTATTGGTTCTGCCACACATCAACATGAATCTGCCATGGGTGTACACGTGTTCCCCATCCTGAACCCCCCTCCCACCTCCCTCCCCGTACCATCCCTCTGGGTCATCCCAGTGCACCAGCCCCAAGCATCCTGTATCGAACCTGGACTGGTGATTCGTTTCTTATATAATATTATACATGTTTCCATGACATTCCCCCAAATCATCCCATCCTCTCCAATTATTTTTAAGTAGATAAATTGAGATTTTTAGTTGGAGTTTCAATATCAAACTCTCAAAAATTAATCAAATGAATAGACGGAAAAGTAGAATAATACACTAGATCTGAAAAGCACCAATTCAACATAATTCCTACAAGATTCACTCAACAGCAGGATACAAATCCTATTCAAGTTCCCACAGACTGTAAATCAAAAAACACTGGAACATATTCAGAGTCAAAAACAAGGTGCAAAAAATTCATGGTCTAAAGGTTTTGAAATCATACAGAGTCTGTTCTCTTATCACTGTTGAATTATGTTAGAAAAATCAATATAAAAAGATATTTGAAAATACTTCACATATTTTCAAGTGCATTGTGACATTTACCAAGAGATCTTTGATTTAGCCATTGAAAGCCTCAATAAAGTTAAAAGACTGAAAAAACACAGAGGGTGCCTGCAGAAAAGAAAGCATTTAAATGACAAACTAGAGCTATTTCAAATCCTGAAAGATGATGCTGTGAAAGTGCTGCACTCAATATGTCAGCAAATTTGGAAAATTCAGCAGCGGCCACAGGACTGAAAAAGGTCAGTTTTCATTCCAATCCCTAAGAAAGGCAATGTCAAAGAATGCTCAAACTACTGCACGATAGCACTCATCTCACACACTAGTAAAGTAATGCTCAAAATTCTCCAAGCCAGGCTTCAGCAATACGTGAACTGTGAACTTCCTGATGTTCAAGCTGGATTTAGAAAAGGCAGAGGAATCAGAGATCAAATTGCCAACATCTGCCGGATCATGGAAAAAGAAAGAGAGTTCCAGAAAAACATCTATTTCTGCTTTACTGACTATGCCAAAGCCTTGATTTTATTGTGTGGATCACAATAAAATGTGGAAAATTCTGAAAGAGATGGGAATACCAGACCACCTGACCTGCCTCTTGAGAAATCTGTATGCAGGTCAGGAAGCAACAGTTAGAACTGGACATGGAACAACAGACTGCTTCCAAATAGGAAAAGGAGTACATCAAGGCTGTATATTGTCACCCTGCTTATTTAACTTCTATGCAGAGTACATCATGAGAAACGCTGGAGTGGAAGAAACACAAGCTGGAATCAAGATTGCCAGGAGAAATATCAATAACTTCAGCTACGCAGATGACACCACCCTTATGGCAGAAAGTGAAGAGGAACTAAAAAGCCTCTGGATGAAAGTAAAAGAGGAGAGTGAAAAAGTTGGCTAAAAGCTCAACATTCAGAAAACAAAGATCATGGCATCTGGTCTCATCACTCCATGGGAAATAGATGGGGAAGAGTGGAAACAGTGTCAGACTTTATTTTCTGGGGCTCCAAAATCACTGCAGATGGTGACTGCAGCCATGAAATTAAAAGACGCTTACTCCATGGAAGAAAAGTTATGACCAACCTAGATAGCATATTCAAAAGCAGAGACATTACTTTGCTGACTAAGGTCCAACTAGTCAAGGCTATGGTTTTTCCAGTAGTCATGTATGGATGTGAGATTTGGACTGTGAAGAAGGCTGAGCGCCAAAGAACTGATGCTTTTGAATTGTGGTGTTGGAGAAGACTCTTGAGAGTCCCTTGGACTGCAAGGAGATCCAACCAGTCCATTCTGAAGGAGATCAACCTTGGGATTTCTTTGGAAGGAATGATGCTAAGGCTGAAACTCCAGTACTTTGGCCACCTCATGCGAAGAGGTGACTCATTGGAATAGACTTTGATGCTGGGAGGGATTGGGGGCAGGAGAAGAAGGGGACGACAGAGGATGAGATGGCTGGATGGCATCTCTGACTCGATGGACGCGAGTCTGAGTGAACTCCGAGAGTTGGTGATGGACAGGGAGGCCTGGCGTGCTGCAATTCATGGGGTCGCAAAGAGTCGGACACGACTGAGCGACTGAACTGAACTGAACTGAATATCAAAATGAGAAATTAATATCAAAGAAACTTTAAACAACTCATGTATGTGGAATTAAATGTCCATTTTAAAATTATGGCTCTATCTAAGGAAGCCATAACTAGGAAAATATTTGCAACAGAATATAAATGAAAAGAGAATTTATCAGAATTTGTTACATGTAATTGAAGCTGCTCATATGCAAATAAATACATGTGGAATCTTGAACAAGGTGTGAAAACAAATAATGGATAAAATTTCATGAAATTTGAAAACATCTGTATTTTAATCAATAATACTTTATCACATGTCAATTGTCTGTTTTCTTTTTTTAATGTTTTTCAATATGCACGATTTTGTCAAGTTTAGCTGGACAGGAATTTCCAGTGAATCCTGATATAAGAATTTCCCTACTTTCCCCATTTCAAAAAAATCATAAAATATTAGGTTACAAAAACTGAAAAGTCTGGGCTTAATAAGCAAAAGTTTCTAGATGTAATTTATTCTGAAAAATAATTGTGCTTATAATACAGTGGGTTTTTCCTATACCTCCTGTAGTTGCCATTTGGGAACTTACTAGAGGAACATAATTTTTCTCAATTTAGTTGAAATTTAAAGACTAAGCACATATACTTTTGATAATTATCTTTTGCTTTATTTTGGTCTCTGTCTCATATACTAACATAAGCTCATTGAAAGTACACCATTCTTAAAGGAAAACTGATATTCAACGCTTTCTTCAATACTCTTTGTATACAACTCATTGTCTAAATTTCTCTTTGCTAAAATTAACCCTGGGCACTTCACTGTTGTGAAGGTTAAAATTATTTTGAATATATTCATCATGTATTTTCTATATTTAGGATATACACTCCTAATCATTATTTTTTCCTATTTATAAATTATATTTAAGTATATTTTCGTTCTAATTATCAGTCTCACCACTTATGCTTTAAATAATGCCGAGGGAAAAAATTGCTTAAAAATGTACATTTAGAGCAGCAGTACCAGCTGGGTACGAGACAGGCTGATATTTAGTCTTTCTGAGAACATAATAGATACATAACATGACAAGTCAGACATCTATTCTATTCTGACAGAAGCATTATTCTTCAGATATATCTTGGGCCAGCTTCCCTCCAAGTTTTCAGTGTCAAAAATTTAGGCTATATAACCTAACTCTCTCCCATAGAATTCACAGGCTCTGAGACCACCACAGAAACAAAGCACGCTTTTCTCTACTTGCCTCTTTGCCATCTATAGACTGTCGTGAAACTTGACATCAGTGCCGGCAACAAGTGAGAAAAGAGAGAAGAAAACTTCTTATTCCTTCCTCTTCCCAAATCTATCAAACATAAGTCTTTGTTATGCTGCTTTAGTCAACTTATGTCACTCTTATTTGTGGGACAGGTAAAAATAAATACGGTAGTGATTACTGAGAGAAGGCAGTGGCACCCACTCCAGTACTCTTGCCTGGAAAAGGATGGAGGAGCCTGGTAGGCTGCAGTCCATGGGGTCGCTAAGAGTCAGGCACAACTGAGAGACTTCACTTTCACTTTTCACTTTCATGCATTGGAGAAGGAAATGGCAACCCCCTCCAGTGTTCTTGCCTGGAGAATCCCAGGGACGGGGGAGCCTGGTGGGCTGCTGTCTATGGGGTTGCATAGAGTCAGACACAACTGAAGTGACTTAGCAGCAGCAGCAGCAGCAGTGATTACTGAAATAGAATCATAAACTAAACATCAATCTTTAATCTTCAATTACGAAAAGATGTCCATAAAATACTCATTAAGAGATCAAGACTCCTTGGATACTCTATGAAATGAGCTCATTTTTTCCTTATGGGAAGTAAAGAGGATTGCCCAAGCATAACTTTTGTTCTTTTAAGGAGTAAGTGTATGATTGGCTATGTGTGTACATTTCCAGATCTTATATACTAGCCCAAAGGAAAAGAAAACACATTTTGAAGAATTTATTTGGAAAATATGTATTTGATTAGAAATGATGTTTGCTTTCTTTAAAAATAGTTCTTATACCAAATAAAGAGAAATCTGCCTTTTAGGGTACCAAATGTGGTAAGAGACTTGTGATTCTTTATCACCTTAAGTCTTTGAAAAACGTTAGGTATAGGGCCAGATACTTTCCTTTTGACCTTTGAATTGTACCCTATAAGCTGTAAAAAGACTCCCTTGTAAGGCAAAGACACCTCTATGTGATCTACCCTCAAGCATCAACAATGCTGGAATGGTTAATACTACTGGGGAGCTCCCCTTAAAGGAGAGAGCTTATGGAAGTATAACGTACCCACCTTATTGCCTGTTGCTTTATTTGAAGGGAATATAAGTTCAATTCAAAATGTAGGCTCACATAAGAAAGAAGGGGCAGCCCCAAGTTTCCAGAAATGAAATACTTTCTCTTTCACAAATGAAGAAACATAAACGAGAGGTTTCTTCAGGACAGCCCCTAGCCCAAACATTTCCCCAAGTCTAAAATTTCTCAAAGACAAATGAAATATTTTGTCTATTTAACAGTTAAAAAAAAAAAAAAAAGAACTGTGAGAAATATACCAGAAATGGCAATCCAGTACGGAAAAAAAGTAAATTCAACTAAGATTTTTAAAGTAAGTATTTTATAGATGGTAACTTGGAGAAGGAAATGGCAACCCACTCCAGTGTTCTTGCCTGGAGAATTCCAGGGACAGGGGAGCCTGGTGGGCTGCCGTCTATGGGGTCACACAGAGTCAGACACGACTGAAGTGACTTAGCAGGAACCTAAGGAAGATGAATAATTTTCCATGCAATGAATTTTTTTTCTACACATAACTGCTAAGCAAACAACTGAAACTGAGATCCTGATATAAGAGAAATAAAGGCTCCAGTCCCAGGAAGACTATAGTCAGACTCTACTGCATTCAACTAAAAACATATCCACAACAAAATGTGAATTCTAGATATAACTTAGAAACAGAACTATCCCTTCTTTCCCCAGCTCCAACACCTTCCCTCTCACCATAAGTCTTTCCTATTTCAGGTCAGGACAATGGTGTCCACCTAGATACACAAATTCCCAAACTAGAAAGCATCTAATTATTCTCTTCCAATAACCATCTACCAGAACTCAAAGAATATGTTTTGGGTAACACTTAAGTTTTTATTACCATAACAGAAAAAATTGGTGATCATCAACTCATTTCATACTCTTATAAAATAGTTCTTGTAGATGCCATAAATGCATTTAGTATATCAATAAATAAATTTATGATATTTTTGTGAAGTTGTCAATTTTTAAACTAAAATTCTGTTTCCATCCACATTTCCCCTAAAATAGTCACATTCAAATCTTGATTTGTATGAAATTAAAATATCTGTTAAAGTTTGCCAGGCTTAGAATAATATTTTTTAAGGTATTATAAAATAAATGTTAGATTAATTTATTTTTATGAATTAATTATGTTTTATTTAATCTTCATGATTTACATTTTAAGTGTTAATAATAACTAACACAAATGATACCCTAAAATCAATTAATGTTGTATGAGTAGGAAAAGTACTTGTCCAGATACAGTTCTGAAAATGATATTATATCATTATCTTTTTTGAGTTAAGAATCACATTTTTCTAAATATTTATACTATACGTTTGCAAAAGATGCAAATGCATTTGTATTTGCATTATTTTTCCTTGTCAGTGAAATACATTTTCTTCTTCTTTGATGACACAGAAAATGAACAACTCCAATTCATGAGTCATGAGCTAATTATTTTTAAAAGATAGCTTTAGAATATAGCTTCAAGTAAGTTTCCTCTAAAAAATAATGAGTTACAATCTCTTAGAACCTTAGTCACTAAAGTATATACTTCTGAGAATAGAGACAAAGTATGAATTTGCCTGGAAACACTCAATGATATCTTTCATTATTGACAAACTAATTATGTTGTACGTGAAGTGTCTAAAATTTTACTAAATGGCTTGTGGAAGCTCTAAGACTGATCATTACAAATTCTCCCTTCCACCAGGAGAATGTAATGTTCTATGTGCTGAGGTATAAAATGAATCATTTGACATTTGAATTTGTAACTGTATTGGCAAAATTGATTCCAGCTATTTCACATGAGAATCCAGAATTTTTCCCAAAAAATGGAGACATATGAAATGAAATGTGTTAGTCACATTATTACATACAGAACTAGAGAGAACAACTTTAAAGCAATTTATGGGAAACAAAAAAAACAAACATAGGTGTTCTTTTGACAACAAAAGCAATATGAATCACTGGTCAGACGTATGTTAAAAGATAATTTCCAGGAAAACGTAAACCTATGTCTCTCATACAGGTATAAAAGAGAATGCACATTATAGGTTTTATTTTACCTATATGAGATGGGGGAGTCAGGAAGATGTTCTAATTGAAGGAAGGGAAAAATCGAAAGAACAAAAATCCATATGGAGTAAAAGAATGTTGAAATGCGGACAAAACTAGCTTTTCCACAGAAGAAAAGTACTCAGTTAAAATCACTCCTGGACAGAGAATAATTTATATATCTACCGGTTACCTACAACTTACAAAGAGTTGCAAGTTAGCTCAGAGACAATAAACAGAGCTAGAATCTGATAATCAACAAGGGAAATATAAGAAGAATGCAAAGTTTTACACTGAATACATTTTTCTTCTACATATAACTTTTTAATAAACAATTACAAACTTAGATTAATATAAGGAAAGGCTCAAATTCAAGTGAAACTACTGTTATCCTGTACTTCATGGGAGAACACATCTAAAACAAAATATAAATTATAGACATATTTTTTAAAAAAAGAACTATTTCCAGAGAGATGTTGTGGGGAGGGGGGTGGGAGGGGGGCTCATGTTTGGGAACGCATGTACACCCGTGGTGGATTCATGTCAATGTATGGCAAAACCAATACAGAATTGTAAAGTAAAAATTAAAAAAAAAAAAAAAAAAAAAAAAAAAAAAAAAAAAATCCCTCCTTAAAAAAAAAAAAAAAAAAAGAACTATTTTCCTCAGCTCCAAGACCTTTTTTCTCAGCCCAAGTCTTTCTTACTTCAAGTGAGGGTGGCATTGTGCACCCAGCTCCTCAGATCCCCGACTAGGAAGCGTTCACTTCTTCCGTTTCAGTCACAATCTACTCCAAATCTCAGACAATTCCATTTGCATCACCAAGTCCTGAGAGCTGAATAACATCCTGAATTGATCCTTTTTTTTTTTTTTAATTTCCACTATCCCAACCCCAGTTTGAACATTATACTCTCTCTTCTGGTTTATTGGAAACCCCTTACTAGCGCCTAGCCTCTGTTCTTACTTCCCCACAACCCATTCTTCTTAAATCAGTCAATGTGTTCTTTTGAAAACTCAATCAGATCAAGTCCCTCCAAGCTTAAACCAATAGATAGCATTAGGATATAGAATAAAATCCAAATTCCTTTTATGAGGCATCTCAAGGCCTCAGAATATCTGTCCCTGCCGATGCTTCTAAATTCAGTTCTTCCCATTTGCCCCCTCATTCAACTTAGTCCATATTTATTGAAATTATCTTTATCCTTTGACCACACCAGCCTGACTCTCATCTTTACATGAACTTTTCCCTTTATTTGGCTCACTCTTGCCCCACATTTTTGAATGCCTGGCTCCTATTTTGTCTTTCAAAGGCAATTTCCTCAGAGATAATTTCTTGCTACATTCAATGTAACATAATGTTCAAGAACACTGTTTTATTTTTTTTCTTTCATAGCAACTTACTGCTGAGTAAAACTAAATTATTTAATTCTCTGACTATTACCTATTCTCCTGCCCTACTAGGCCAATTGCCTAATTTCAAGGATTGTATCTTGTTCATGAGTGTACAAAAATACACAGTAAGATTCTCATACTGTTTTCATCAGTCAATATTAGTTGAGTGAATTATACTTTTTTCTCTTTCTTCAGGGTAGTAGATAAACTAGATTTTTCTAAAGGACGATGAGTTGAAATTTCTAGAATTTGTATGATAGATAAGTTTGGACTATTGAGGGAAGTCTGGTTTAGAGAAAAGAGAAACTTAGATCTGCAGGTATGTTAGCTTTAGGGCTAATGGGGAAGAGGAATTAGATTCATTTTCTATCAGCATCTAATTCAAGATTTTAGCTGGAGTTCATTTTTAAAGAAATCAGAATAAAGTCAATGCTGGGGAAATGCTGATCATAAGAGAAGCCCTGCTACACAGCAGTGAGAGTTGGAATCACTGACTCCAGTTTAGGCTGTGTATACATCTGATGAAGAAACATCAATCTTCCTATTTCTTATAGGGAGATAACAGTGTTATATTCTTATTTTTACTGTATTTAGCTGTATATGCTCAAGGAGATTATTTATGAGGATATGCTTTGATAAATGAAATCCTGTGCTAACACGAAGCACCACTGTCATTAAAGCCATCACTTAACCCTGCAATGGGAGCCACAAATGCCCAAGACTTCCACAGAGTGAAAATATATGCCTGCAACTAACAGTAATAAGGCAAGCTTCCTTTAAAAATGATATTTGGGGAGTTTTCAATTACTATGAAGTTATGCCTCCAGCCAAACATCATCCAGTTCCCTAGAATCATCCACATGTCTTCTGAAAAGGTTTCCTCATTTGCCTCATTCTTCCAGCTTGACTGATGGCTCCCACCCAGTGTAATCACTATCAAAAGCCATATGTTGGTTCAGGCAACAACAGACCTTCATAGATCATTTGCTGGATTCTCCCTTTGCATAAAGATTTGTTTTCCTTTGTTTCTAGCAATAATACTACCCAGCACTGTATAAAAACTAGTTACCATTGACTGGATAATTGCCAGGTGTCAAGCACTGTGCTAAAAGCTCAACTTGCTTTAATAATGATAAGAACATTTGATATAGACACTGTTATAAGTGTTTTGCAGGCATTATTAACTCATTTATTTCTCAAAAAAAAAAAAAAAAAAAAAACCCTGTGAGACAGATACAGTCTTCCCAAATTTACAAATGAGAAAACTGAAGCATGTTAATGTTCCAGAATATAAGAGCATTCACAGAACTAGTAAGTGGTGAAGCTGTGATGGGAGCTCTTAAAAGTCTGGCCATAATGCTGTAAAGCAGCTATTGCCTTTCACAGAAACACACTGAGATTAATTCTCAAAATTCTGAACTGACTGGCCCTATTGCATAGGCAAAGACTATGTGAGAGACCAAAGCCTCTGTTAAAATAACAAGATTAGGTTCAATATGGAATCACTCACATGCTAAGCTCATGTCAGTGAACCCAAATTTACCTAACTTTCTTACTGGGCTCTCCAAGAAAAGGAAGGTCCAGGTCAACCAATCAGAGCTTTCCTGCTTGCCTGCTTATCTAACCCTAATCCAGCTCCAAGACTTACCCCTCATTCCATATAAGGAAAGGGACTCCACTTTAATTCTTTTGCAGTACACCTTCCTTACCCTGCTCATTCTGGTCTATAAAAATCTCTCACCTTGTACTGCTCTTCAGAGCTCCCTTCCACCTGCTAGATTAAACAGTACCCAAGTCATGAATCACTGAATAAAAGTCTACTAGGTAAGCAAATTGTCTGTGGAGAATTTTCTTTTAACAACTCTACAGTGATCTTTTCCAAATCCATGATCTCAGCTATTTTTCATGCCTCATGTGCTTTATATTGCGAGAGAACACTGTGATCTCAGTTTCCCCAGGAAAGTGGCTCCTCTCTGCCTAATCATAAGGGAAAGCAGGGCTAGAATCAGTAATGTTTCCCAACAAATAGTACTAACAGTAAAGTGTTTTAATTTCAGCTCATTATTCATTCTAATCTCAATATTTTCAGGGACAAATATTAAGCAAGCTGTGTGGGCATGACACACATTTCCATTAGAATCCTAACAGGATCCCTGTATAGGACTTCCCCCTCAAAAACAGCTCCCCTGTTCCTCGTCTAGTGAATGTTAGCATTTATGATGTGTCTTGTTTTACCTCTGCATTCCTGGTTTGAGATTCCTTTTTGGAAAAAAGGTTACTAAGAGTTCCTAGAAATAAGAATTATGAACTCCCCAGGGTACAAATGGAATAGAAAACTCACAAATTAATCCAATATGTAATTTGTTTTTTCCTTTTCCTCCGAGATAATAAAAATTAACTGTTCTCACAAATATAATAACTGAATACCCAAGACAATATTATTGAATAGTACCACCTTAATATATACATAATAGAACATTCTCTTGATTATTTTTGCTGTCAATTAAAAGTTATTAAGTATTAAGAAAATTATATTTTATTTTTATTCTAACATGTTTTATGATTCCTGCTTAATCACATCTCCTTCTAAAAAAATGTATCTGCCTTTTTTAGAGACAAAGCCTACTATGTCCATGTTTTATTTTATACATCACAGTTGATACCTTGCTGGGTCATATTTATTTGGGCTGGACTAAGGAACTTGATGGAGAAGGCAATGGCATCCCACCCACTCCAGTACTCTTGCCTGGAAAATCCCATGGACGGAGTCCATGGGGTAGCTAAGAGTCGGGCAGGACTGAGCGACTTCCCTTTCACTTTTCACTTTCATGCATTGGAGAAGGAAATGGCAACCCATTCCAGTGTTCTTGTCTGGAGAATCCTAGGGATGGGGGAGCCTGGTGGGCTGCCATCTATGGGGTCGCACAGAGTCGGACATGACTGAAGCAACTTAACAGCAGCAGCAGCAAGGAACTTGAACCCATAGACCGGCAGAATTCTATGCTTTGTGGAGCCTAGTTCAAAAACAGGCTTCACCAGTCATATCTTTCCCTGGGAATCTGGAAGGGTATAATTAAGAGATGAGATAGTTAGAAAAGGTAACAAAGGAGCTTTTGAATATAAAGGCAATAATTACTCTCAAACCCTGTACTTCTCCTATGGCAAGATTTTTCAACTTTGGCACCATTGATATTTGGGACTAGAAAATTTTTATTTTATATTAGAGCATAATTGATTAACAATGTGTTAGTTTCAGGTGTACAGCAAAGTGTTTTATATACACACACACACACACACACACACACATATTTATTCTTTTTCAATTTTCCCCATTTAGGTTATTACAGAGTCTTAAGCCAAGTCCCCTGTGCTATACAGTAGTTCCTTGTTGGTTATCTATTTTAAATATAGCAATATTATTATTATTTTAACAAGGGCTGTTACCTGGTACATTGTACCATGTTTAGCAGCACCCTTGGACTCTACTGACTGGAAGCCGATAGAATATCCTTCAGTCCTGACAATCACAAATGCTTCCTGACACTGTCAAATGTCCCCTATCAAAATCACTTTCAGCTGAGAATCACTGCCCTATGGATCTTGAACCAGTAGATCAATATACATTAGAAATCAAAAGGAAAATTTTCGTAGCTGTCATTATGGTAAAGACCTCTCTGGTGACTCAGACAGTAAAGAATCTGCCTACAATGCAGGAGACTGGGGTTCGATCCCTGGTTGGAGAAGATCCTCTGGAGAAGGGTATGGTGACCCACTCCAGTATTCTTGTCTGGAGAATTCTGTAGACAGAGGAGCCTGGCAGGCTGCAGTCCATGGGGTTGCATAGAGTCGGACACCACTGAGCCACTAACACTTTCACTTTCTTTTCATGGTAAATCCAGAATACAGCTTGGAATTAGAAATTGGGATTTCTTTTAGGACTTCCCTGGCGGTCTAGTGGGTTAAGAATGCAGGCTGGAGTCTTAAAATTGCAGGGGGCGCAGGTTCAATCCTTGGTCAGGGAACTAAGATCCCACGTGCCCTATATGCAGCCAAAACAAACAAACAAACAAAAGGGTGTCTTTCATTCCCTCTGAACAGAAATGACTGAGAAACAGAAAGAACAAGAGAATGAGAATATGAATGAATGGCAAATTCTTGGCAATCCAGCTCCAGTTTCCTCAATCATGTTAGTCACTTATTCCCAAATGAAGGAGTTACTCTGAGGAGAAAAGAGGAAAATGCTTTCCTTTCCCCAAAAGAGGCAAGGCCTCCTATTTTATACACGAAATTAAATTACTAGTTAGAGAAAAAATGTGTGCTGTAGAAAGGGAACAAAAGACAGTCTACAAGAAGTAAACTATGCAAATAGGCAAGCTGGACAATGAAGACAGACAATCAGAGTCAGGTGCGTTCCAGAGGTCGGAATGGGGAACAGAGTGGATGGACGTAGAGTATCAAACACTCAGAGAGGCAGCAAAATACTTCTCCGAGTGCTTAAGTTTTCAGTTCCAGTCTAAGTCCATATGTCATTGTAACAACCATTTGTCCCCTGAATTAAGCTGACTAAATTCTTCCTCTTTGCAACCAAAAGGACCAGATTCAAACACTGATACTGCTATCATTAGTGTGAAGAGAAAAGTAACTAGTCAATAACGCCGATCCAAATCTGATCCCATGTAATTTTTTAAAATTAAATTTTAATAGCTAAAAGCAGCCTTGGTTTTTTGGTGGATTTTTAAAGCAGTTTTGAAAGAAAAAGAACACCTGGCATTTTGTTTCATTCTTTACATTCACCAAGACCTTAAGCAGCTTAAGACCATGAGATAACTTCATTTCCTCTACTGATTTTTCCCTTTTAGTTGGGTGCATATCTAGTAACTTCAGTTATTTATATTTCTCTATCACATTTTTGTGAAAACTGCTTTTCTCTGTCAGAGTTTGTATCTACTTCCTACACCTTTAAAATAGTTTATTTTCTTCTACAGTTTTAAGTTCCTCAGAATACCTTTTCTAAACTTTCTGAATTGTAGCGCTGTTATCATGGTTTCTAACTGGAAGGGAAAAACAACAACAACAACAACAACAAAAACTACAAAGACAAACAGGCTTCAAGATTCATATTTTTAAAACAATGACCAGGTATCACCATGAGAACCACAATGATATGGCAAACTAAACAAAGAGGACTTTTCCTTACCCACTCTCCTCAATGCATTAAATGTACTACCATTACCTCTTTTTTTTTCTTCTTTGTGTTATTAATCCATCTTTATGACGGCAAACATAAAAAAAAAAACTTCATTATTTGCCATTACGCACCTTAAGCAATGAGTTAACTAAAGAAGTGAACATCCCTATTATTTAAAATCGCTACTGAAAAAAAAAATCACTACTGAAAAGTATAAGTAAATGAAGTTGGAATATGAGTATAAGAATTTTAATAACATGAGAAACATTAAGTATAACCCAGTTCATCTCCACTGTAGATGGAACAAATACATCTCAGAAAACCTTGCTCAAGGCCAAACAGTAAGTAGTTCTGATGGCTGAGCCCTGGATCATTTTACTCTAAATATCCACCACTCTTCTGGCTCTATCGTTATAATACACTATCTCTACATCTTTAATGAGTCATACATAGCCACCAAGTTACTAAAAGTTACACTGAAGTCTTTTAAGTTTTCTAGCAGGCAGGTTCACATTGAACCATCCTAGACATCATGAGGAGAGAAACAGAAACTAAAGCTAATATTTATTATATATTTATTATCCACACTGTGTCAGGTATTTGGCTAAGAAATCTACATGCAAATATCCCATTTAATAACCAAAAGATTTGCAATATATGAAGTAGGCACTGTAACTTTCTTATTCAGGGTTCAGCTGTAAAGAATAGAATCTTTCTTTGATAGCTGAGGAAGAAAAAGCTTGTAATCAGAGCAAGGGGGAAACAATAGACCCCAGCCTGAGGTTCTGCTCACACCAGGCTGCCACAATAGTTATTGCCCCTGCAATGGTGGGAAAGTAGATTCTCAAGTCAGGAAGTACCACTAAGCTGGTGGCTCCAGCCATCACTTCTGCTGCCATCTGCAGCAGAAAAATCCCAAAGCCAGGTCCCAGCTACAATATGTGACTTGCAGGAATAAAATCACACCTAGAACCATAGCTATAAGGGAGTTGGGGAACACCCTGGAGAGACTGGAAAGGCAAGAAGTACGGGAGGCACACGAGAAAGCAGCTTGAATGAATCAATCAAAGTGAAATACAAACAAACTTCCAGAAAACTCCACATGCTTTTGAAACAATGTTTTATCCTTGGGATCAAAATTCCAAAAGGTATAATACTCTCACTTCTATAATAAAATAGTGAAAATTAATTTGAACACAATAGCACATTGAAAGTAGAGAAAGGGTTCTCTAGGAGAAAATGGCAATCTGGAAAAAAGGAAAAAGAACTATTTTATTTTCTGAGTTAATGTCATGTTAATATAAGTCTAACTTTTGGAAGTAACTTGTAATTACAATCATTTATTTTATTTATTATTTTGCGCTTTCACCAAAATGAATTTAGTACAGAGTTAGGTCTTGGATAGCTGCCATCCACACTAAAATGAACTGTAATTAAACTTGTTATTAGTGTTTTTAAGAGCATGCTAATGTTTCTCATTAAACACTGGATGGATTGTTTCTCAGCCTATGTTCCATGGTGGATACATTTTATTCTGTCTGTGTTGGCCCGGATGCTAGCAAATGACATGGACTGTCCTCCCGGAATACTCGTGGAAATGAAATGTGTGCATCCTGAGGCAAACTTGGTGAGCACTTAATGAAATCAACAAAGACCCTCCTTGCCAAGGGTGACTTTAAGTGTGTGTAAATAATCCCCACCTCCATAAGCAGGATCAGGTGATTTTACCAGCAGTGATTTTAGGTGATAAAACACCTCTGGTCTGCTGTTCCCATTGAGGGAGATTGTTCTTAGTTTCATCCTTGCAACAAAGCTAAGGATTATGCTTCTTTAGGGAGTCTCTCGTGAAGAGATGATGTTTCATTTGCTCTCTTGCCATCCATCACTGGGTTCAGAATTTTTAGTTCAAAATGACCATTGTTCACTCTTTCAGATTACTTCTTGTTTACTAAGTGTGTGTCTGGTCTGCACTATCATCGATGGAGCTCATTCTGTTTATGGTTTTAGAACATTTAAACACTCATCCTTGAATGAAGAGTAGCAAAAAGTTATTTGCATTTCCCCCAAAGAACACCAACTAGATGAATGATAGATCCTAGAGCTCAGATTATTAAATACTCAGCTGTCCTTCTGGATCATTAAGGGGGCAAATCCCTGTCCCTTGACAGGGACAGAGGTAGTGTATAAAGGGACCCGATTTTCCTGGTTAAGCCCTGTGAATTTCATTTTACAGTGTATGCAAGAATTACCAATGATTTTATTTTCATTTCATCAAATTACATTCAACCTCAAAAGCTTATTGGGCTGGTAGGAACTTCTGATCTCTGTCACGACTGGGTGTATCACTTTCAGAGTTCACCCATAATTTAGGACGTTTTAGCGAAAGAACTTCATCTTGTAGTCTTCTGTGGCCACAGCTGAAATCCTCTTTATACAAGTCTATAATCCAATGGCTATTTGATTTTTTGCCCTGTATGCACCTGGGGATGTATGCTAAGATTAGGAGCCTCTGGAAATCTACCTTCAAACTGCTCTCATTCTTTTCAAAATCCTGTCACCTTCATGGTGCATCCCCCAAAATTTCAGTTCTAAACATAGGCAGTTAGTACCATCTTCTTAGGAAGCTGGACCTTTAAAGACCAAAACCCAGGAGAAGACCATTATCTTCCAGGAAATTTCCGCAAGTTAACATTGAAGTACAAGCCTCTCTGAGACAAAAGAGCATAAAACATGCTAAGAGAGTTTTGTGAAATGTGACTGGGGAGAATTCAGACAAGGAGAAAAAAATTAAGAATTCTTTCCATACAGTATTCTGAATACTTACCATGTGGAAGGCACTGTTTCAAGTGCTATATTTGAATGATTTTTACTAAACTCTCAAGATAACTCTCCAGTGAGGATTAAATGAAAATCAGTAATATGTGCCAAGCACTGTTCTAAGCACATTTTAAATATCATTATTTCATATAAGCTCATAACAACTCTATCAGGTAGGAACTACTGTTATGACCAAATGAAGAACTATGGCATATAAAGATTAAGTAAGGTGTTGAAAAGCAGCCAGTATACCTTTAGGGAAGTTTATTTATTTATTTATTTTTAAATGGGACATTGGGCCTTAAGCACGTAGAAAATAGAAAAAAGATAAAGACATTTTATTTTTTTATAAGAAAAGTATTTTCCCATCTCTTTCAGAATTTTCCACAGTTCATTGTGATCCAAAAAAAAAAAAAAAGAAAAGAAAAGTATTTTAAAGTTATTCTATCCAGGGCTACATGAATGGCCAGAGTGGACAGCGTCTCTGTGCCAAAAGATATGATGTCATAGATCAGAAAATAATGATCACTTTCAGGTGTGAGGTAGGTTAACAGCTATTTTGTCTCAATGGCCATTAAAATGAATACAAAACTGACTCATCATAGCAGTGATTTCACTATTCATACTTAATTACATAGTTACCCTTATAAAACACTAAAGAAAACATGAGGCAATCTAAATAAATTATGTAAAATTATAGGTTCCACATAGATTTAGAAAAAAAACAATGGTTGCTGCTGCTGCTAAGTCACTTCAGTCGTGTCTGACTCTGTGCAACCCCATAGACTGCAGCCCACCAGGCTCCCCCGTCCCTGGGATTCTCCAGGCAAGAACACTGGAGTGGGTTGCCATTTCCTTCTCCAATGCATGAAAGTGAAAAGTGAAAGGGAAGTTGCTCAGTCGTGTCTGACCCTTAGCATGGACTGCAGCCTACCAGGCTCCTCCATCCATGGGATTTTCCAGGCAAGAGTACTGGAGTGGGGTGCCACTGCCTTCTTTGAAAAACAATGGCAGTGGTACCCAATTCCTGAAGTTTAGATAATTCTGCTCTTGGTGTTGGTGGGCAGGGGTGCTAGATATGTGAAAATATGATGGGGGATTAAGGACACATGGCAGCACCTAAAGGAGGCTGGGATCACCCCTGTCAGTGGAGGTAGCCAGAGACATCACCATACATTCACTTGGGAAAAGGGGAGATCATTTTGGCCAAAACAGAGTTAGTGAACTACAACAAACTGCAGATGACCCTAACAAAGTAAACAATTATGGTGGAAATACCTGCAAAGGCCAAAGTATGAGAAGCTTGAATATTACCTTTTTTTGGGGTGGGGGAACTGTGGTGTTGGAGAAGACTCTTGAGGGCCCCTTGGACTTCAAGGAGATCCAACCAGTCCATCCTAAAGGAAATCAGTTCTGAATGTTCATTGGAAGGACTGATGTTGAAGCTGAAACTCCAATACTTTGGCCACCTGATGTGAAGAGCTGACTCATTGGAAAAGACCCTAATGCTGGGAAAGATTGAGGGCAGGAGGAGAAGGGGATGACAGAGGATGAGATGGTTGGATGGCATCACCAACACAATGGACATGGGTTTGGGTGGAATCTGGGAGTTGGTAATGGACAGGGAGGCCTGGAGTGCTGCAGTTCATGGGGTCTCAAAGAGTCAGACACAACTGAGCAACTGAACTGAACTGAATATTACCTTTAGACTTGCTTATATAGTTTACAAAGGCTCACTGTAGACATCATCTTTTTTTTTTTCAATTTTGCATATAAAAGTGATACACGGTCCTAATGAAAATTTTAATCGGTAATTAAATATATGAAAATGAAAGTGTTGGTCGCTCAGTCATGTCCAATTCTTTGCAACCCCATGGACTGTAGCCCGCCAGGCTCCTCTGTCCGTGAGATTCTCCAGACAAGAACACTGGAGTGGGTTGCCATGCCCTCCTCCAACAGATCATATAAATTAAAAAAAATAATTTGCATTTACTTCTACTAGGTAACTGCTTTAATAAAATAGGGTACAGTCTTCTAAACTTTGTACATACATGTGTATGCATGCAAACATATATTTAAATTCTCAGAAAAAAATTATGTTTAATCTAAAACCCCTCATAGCTTGCTCTCATTTAATAATCCATCTTGGGCATTTTTCTATGTTAAGCCAAGTAGATTTATCTGCTGTAATGGTTACACAGTATTCCACTTTGCAGATATAGCATTATTGGTTCAACCAAGTCTTGGTTGATTGAAATTTGAGTTCACTGGCAATTTTGGAGAAACAATAAAGATTTTAAAGAAAATAAATTGTTTAAATATAACCATTAACAATTTTGCATACTAAAAATGGTAATTGTTCTCTGATCTAGAATAAAATATCCTATTGCATAGATGAGCTGTCCACTCAGGGCATTCATACAGACTTGTCTGGAAAACTTTAAAAACTTAAGGCATTGTGACAGAAGATGATTTACCAAAGGAATCTTTAACTGTTTTTCTAATTACAGAATCCCTCTGAAAATCAGATCAAAATCTGCATACAGTAATTCCTCTATATATATAAATTCCTTTCTGAGAGCACATTTGTTAAGTTTAATTTTATTATTAAGTCCAATAAAGTTAGCTTCTGTGTGTGTGTGTGTGTGTGTGTGTGTGTGTGTGTGTGTGTGTGTACATGCTTGGGCACACTCACTCAGTCCTGTCCAGCTCTTTGCAATCCCCTGGACTGTAGTCTGCCAGGGTGGAGTAGGTTGCCATTTCCTATTCCAGGGGACCCTCCCAACCCAAGGATAGAACTCGTGTCTCTTGCATGCCCTGAATTTGTGGGCAGATTCTTTACCACTGCACCACCTGAAACCCTAAAGTTAGGCTAGATGTGCAATTAACACAGCTGGCTATTAGTACTGTACAGTAATAGGCTTAAAATACTCTTCACACAATTACATATAAAACAAACATGAAAAAGAAAACATGTTAAGATTAAAGAAAACATTTAACTTTACAGTACAGTAGTAGTACAGTGTAACAGCTGGCACATGGGGGCTGGCACTGGGTGAACAGGCAGGAAGACTTACTGATCGGAGAGAGAGGAGATGGGAGAGCTGAAGAAGCGTCAGCACCGAGATGGAGGGGAAGCTGCAGTTTCACTCACGCCTGATGTGGATGGCACAAGTTCTGGTTCCTTGCTGGATTCAATTCTGTCTACCGTTTTGAAAAAAATGATCCAGTGATGTCTGGGTGGTAGCTCCTTTATTTTTCTCATCATAGATAACACAGTAGCACTGGACTGCATTCTGTAAGGTTGCTGCAACCTTCATGTACCGTGGTACATTCTGGGCCTGTGTCTCAAAAACTAACAGTGCCTCCTCAAATAAAGAAAATCCCCTTGCCTTTCCCACACTGTGAACCTCTTAGGTTGTCTAGTTCTTCTTACTCTTGTTTTTCTTTGTCCTTTCTCTGGGCCTCTAGTTCCATCAAGTCTTTATGATTAAGCTCCTCTTGATGCATAGTAACAGTACTGCACAGCAAAGTACACAAAATCACAAGTGGTAGAGGATGCATGCGAATGACAGTGTACATCAGCCACGCGAACTAACTTATGTGCATGGACATGGGAACACGCATTCACATTTGAAAGTTTGAAACTTCAAGGTTCATGTGTAGGGGGTTTACTTTACTTTCTTCCCAGAAAACTGTAGTAGTTTCCACTCAGCTTCAGGGATTGAACCCTTGAAGCTTTTAAGTGAAGAAGTATTATATTGTACCATGTATTATAGAGAACCAAGATTGCAGACAGTGAACCAAGATTGCAGACAGTGAAAATAGCTGATTATTGCAAGTGCTTAATTATGGTAGCAAAAATTAGAAAAAAGGGGGAAAGAATGATGAGAAATTAAGAAAAACTAAACACAATTTGATAACTGATTGCACAAGAAGAGTAAGGGGGAGTGTATACTTAAAAGTGATTGCAAACTTTTGATTTGGGGTGAAACAATGATGGCTTTAATTGTCATTTGACAAGTTGGTCATGTCAGAAAAAAGATAGAACCAACAGGAAGGTTGGAAGGAAAAGAGGGAGGGAGAGGAAGAAAGGAAGAAGAAAAGAAAAGGAAAATAGTTTTAATGTTACATGGTCAAGAAAATAGGCAAAGTAGTTACATAATTAAGGCAAATTATTTTTAAAAGAACCAGGACCCTACAAGAATCTGATACAAAGGGAGAATACTGCTGCATGGAAGGGAAAGGCTCTCCTTCCAAGGGGACATTTTTATTTACTTAAAATATCAAGATGCAATAGAATCCTCTTCTAACAAGTGCTATGAACCATTAGGTTTCAGGGAGGTCAAACAAAGAGGGTCCTACAAACTAAACCTGCATTCTCTGAAAGAAATGTAAATTGAGACAAGCTGAAAGGAAACCACTTCATTGATCTAAGGCTATCAATAATTCACAGAGAATGATCAAAAACTGGCCACCCTACTTGATCTGTAAATCAAAGCTGTACCACATAGCACTACATTGCTCCTCATCAGCATTTTTATACATTACAATGCAAATTTTACTCTGTGCTTCCAATAATAAAATTTAATATGGGATCTGGTTGCAGTTTCTAAGAACAAAATCCCATGAGGGGTTCTAAATTATTAAATGCTATTTAAAAATGCAAAATGTTCGTTTTTCTTCCTTCAAAAAACCTTTTCATATTTTGTTTAGAACTAAATGGATGGTATTAAGGTTACAAACTAATGATTAAAAATCACAAAAGCAGATAAAATGGACCTGATTCAGGTAGCTATGAGGAGAGTAGTGAGGAGATAGGGCACAGAGGGCTTCAGAGTTTATGGCTCATCACCATTTGTTGGAAACAATCAATAGGATATATGACTCTGACAAAGATGGGAAACATTTTGAGCCATTACTTTCACCCTCTCCCACAGATGAATGGTATATAAGTAAAGAAGTGTGGGTTTGTGTATTTTCCAATGACTTACAGATTTAATAAAAAAGGAAGAAAATTCATTTATTCTTTTTATGGGTCCCAATGTATGGATGTTCATAGATGGAGTGTAAGAAATAAAGCATCACATCATTACTGACCATTTTTACTTTAATTGCATGCTTCTAACAGCACATTTTCATCAAGAGGCTTTTTAGTTCCTCTTCACTTTCTGCCATAAGAGTGGTGTCATCTGCATATCTGAGGTATTTGATATTTCTCCCGGCAATATTGATTCCAGCTTGTGCTTCTTCCAGCCCAGTGTTTCTCATGATGTACTCTGCATAGAAGTTAAATAAGCAGGGTGACAATATACAGCCTTGACATATTCCTTTTCCTATTTGGAACCAGTCTGTTGTTCCATGTCCAGTTCTAATGGTTGCTTCCTGACCTGCATACAGCTTTCTCAAGAGGCAGGTCAGGTGGTCTGGTATTCCCATCTCTTTCAGAATTTTCCACAGTTTTTTGTGATCCACACAGTCAAAGGCTTTGGCATAGTCAATAAAGCAGAAATAGATGTTTTTCTGGAACTCTCTTGCTTTTTCCATGATCCAGTGGATATGGCAATTTGATCTCTGGTTCCTCTGCCTTTTCTAAAACCAGCTTGAACATCTGGAAGTTCACAGTTCATGTATTGCTGAAGCCTGGCTTGGAGAATTTTGAGCATTACTTTACTAGTGTGTGAGAATGAGTGCAACTGTGCAGTAGTTTGAGCATTCTTTGACATTGCCTTTCTTTGAGATTGGAATGCAAACTGACCTTTTCCAGTCCTGTGGCCACTGCTGAGTTTTCCAAATTTGGTGGCATATTGAGTGCAGCACTTTCACAGCATCATCTTTCAGGATTTGAAATAGCTCAACTGGAATTCCATCACTTCCACTAGCTTTGTTCGTAGTGATGCTTTCTAAGGCCCACTTGACTTCACATTCCAGGATGTCTGGCTCTAGGTGAGTGATCACACCATCGTGATTATCTGGGTCATGAAGATCTTTTTCGTACAGTTCTTCTGTGTATTCTTGCCACCTCTTCTTAATATCTTCTGCTTCTGTTAGGTCCATACCATTTCTGTCCTTTATCAAGCCCATCTTTGCATGAAATGTTCCCTTGGTATCTCTAATTTTCTTGAAGAGGTCTCTAGTCTTTCCCATTGTGTTGTTTTCCTCTATTTCATTGCAGCCATGAAATTAAAAGATACTTGCTCCTTGGAAGAAAAGTTATGATCAACCTAGATAGCATATTAAGAAGCAGATACATTACTTTGCCAACAAAGGTCTGTCTAGTCAAGGCTATGGTTTTTCCAGTGGTCATGTATGGATGTGAGAGTTGGACTGTGAAGAAGGCTGAGCACCGAAGAATTGATGCTTTTGAACTGTGGTGTTGGAGAAGACTCTTGAGAGTCCCTTGGACTGCAAGGAGATCCAACCAGTCCATCCTAACGGAGATCAGTCCTGTGTGTTCATTGGAAGGACTGATGCTGAGGCTGAAACTCCAATACTTTGGCCACCTTCATGCGAAGAGTTGACTCATTGGAAAAGACCCTGATGCTGGGAGGGATTGGTGGCAGGAGGAGAAGGGGATGACAGAGGATGAGATGGCTGGATGGCATCACCAACTTGATGGACATGAGTTTGGGTAAACCCCAGGAGTTGGTGATGTACAGGGAGGCCTGGCATGCTGCGATTCATGGGGTCACAAAGAGTCAGACACGACTGAGCAACTGAACTGAACTGAACAGCACATTTGTTTGAATCATTTTTTTAAACTTCTGTTCCTTTTAGTAATATTTCTCTCACTAGCAGGATTCACTATGAGATAATATTAACTATTTCTCAAGTACTTGCTATATTATAATATGCAAAGTCTCCAAAGGTGTTTTAAGGGCCAGAAATTTGTTTAAATCCAACATGTCTTAGCACTTCCAATTGCTCTTCTTCACCTCCCACTACCTCATAGTCAGCAATGAGGTGATAAGAGCTGCACCCAGAAAGTTTTCTCCCAAAACTGCTGTTAGGTTACCTAGTGGAGGAAGTGACATTGTGCATGTCTCACATCTTATGAAAGAGCTATTATTATACCCTCAGATCAAAAGAAGCAGATTTGGTTTTTTACAGTAATGTTTTCAGATTAAAACAATTACAGAAATCACTGAGTACAGGTACTTTCAGTAAGTAAACAAGTTTGTGACCTTTCCTGGGTGCCTGAGGTACCATAGGCACTAAAAATAGCTGGGGATGAGAGAGATGGTGTCAATTTAATACTGTAAAGCTATGAAACTATCCACAAAATTGCTCTTTCTTCTGACACCATCTAAAGAGTCTAGGCATTTTGCTAATCACCCTCATTTTTGACACAAATCACAAATTCAGAGATCCCCAGACCACCCACAAGTTACATAATTTTATAGAAAAACTGACAGATATCAATGAAAGTTGGCAGTTTCCCTGGTGGCTCAGATGGTAAAGAATCTGCCCACAAGGCAGGAGACCCAGGTGTGATCCCTGAGTTAGGAAGATCCCCTGGAGAAGAGAATGGAAACCCACTCCAGTATTCTTGCCTGGAGAATTTCATGGACAGAGGAGCCTGGTGGGCTATATTCTTTGGGGTCACAAAGAGTTGGACATGACTGAGCAACTAACACTTTTCACTTTTTCATTGAAAGTTATTGTACTTATGGTTATAGTTACAATGGAAGGATACAGATGAAAACCAGACAAGGGAAGTGAGGCAGTTGGTAGAGTTTAGAAGATCTGCACGTATGGATCATACAGCTGTTCTTTCCTGGTGAAGTCATGAATAGTATTAACTCCTCTCACCAATGATGTGTGCTAACAGACATGAAGAATTAGAACTCAGGAAACATCACGTAAGCTTTGGTTTCCAGAGTCTTAACGGGGGCTTAGACACAGACCTAGGTGACTGTCTCCTAGAAGACTGGGTCGGGGAATTCCATAAAACACATTATTGGGAAACCAAAAAAATTGGAAGATGTACTGTAGATTAAAGGATTATATTCTTGTAAATTTATAAAGCTGATAACTGTACTATGATGCAAAAAAAGTAAGAGTATATCCATTTTCTTAGGAAACACACACTGACATATTTAGGGATAAAGGGTAGAACTACATGTGTAACTTACCTTAAAATTGCTCAAAATATTATATGCATAGGTAGTATATATATACATGTACACACATAATTATTTATATACATTGTGTGATAGATACACAGGCATAAACACACATGTACATGTATGTACATATATATATGCACACACATAATTATTTATATACATTATGTCATAGATACACAAACATATACACACACGTACATATATGCACACATATATGTGATGTGTATAAATGTGTGTGTATATACACACATATATGTGTATGAGTGTGTGTGTATATATATATATATGAAAGAGAGGGTGACAAAGAAAGAGAGGAAAATCTGGAGAAAGAGAACAGATGACAAAGTAAATTGGCTACAGTGTTAAAATAAATAAATTTGGGTAGTCTGCATAAACAATAATTTTTCTTCATACTATTTTTAATTTCAAATTTGGATAATTTGAAACTTTGATATAGTACAATATAGTTTAAAAAATCATCTAAAAATGGAGAGAAAACACTGTTCTATTTCCAATCTTGTTTCAAGATGAGGCAACAAAATATCCGTGTATGAGTGAGGCTTTCGGTTGCAGGGAGTGATAAAAACTCAAAGGCACTCACACACTAAATGGAAATAACAGAACAGGAGCAACATCAGGCACTTTGAGTCTATGAATTCCAACTACGTCACAGAACTTCACCTTTGTCTCTTTCTCAAATCCTATTTCCTATGTTACCTATTTCCTCTTTAACCCTCTCAGATACTCAAAATTCTTGTGATAATAAACATGGGTCTCTACTGACTCCTAGATTCAAGTGATGCTTATGGCTAGTGATTTCAGCAAGAAAATTCAAATAGTTCCTAAAAATTCCAGAAAACAAAACAAAAAACAAATTCTCTAGGCTTTCAATGGTTTTGCTTAAGCAAGTAGGATGAAGCACCATGGACAGTGTGTGCTGCTCTGATTAGCCAGGTCTATATCACATGACTGCCTATGAGTCATGGCAGGGTGAGGGCCATGGGTGTCAATCACACAGAAACCATGTGGTTTAGAGATGGATGAGTGGTTCCCAAAAGCAAATGAGGAGTTCTGTTATTATACAAGAATAGGCAAACAACAAAAAGGAAAATCCCCATGACAACCATTCAAAGGATTTCACTACCCTATCAAACTCCATGTTCCCTTATCTCTTAACACCTTTCCTTACAGCAGTGTCTTTTGTTGAGTCTGGGAAATAGGGTTTATATTACAAGGCTGCCCTCAGGAAGAGCTCAAGGTCTATTTACAAGGTCTACTTACAAGTTCTATAAAGACCCACTCTGTGAACACAGTAGCCTGGGGGCTGATGGGGTTGACACCACAGGACCTGAGGAGCAGGCAAACCATTAACTCCACAGGCAGAGGCACTTGAACAGTTCTTCCCAGTGAAATTTATGACATTCAAGAATTCACAAGTAGTCTTAGAATTTTCCTCTTAAATGGGGAGTCCATAAAACCAAAGCTTCTGGATGAGACGTACAGGTAGTTTATTCCAGTCGAAAGTTGTATTGATTTTAACATGCACTGGTATTACATTTAACACACAATGAGTACATAATATATGAATATTTAATAATCATTCAAATACATTTAAACTATCAAATATGCATGAATAAATATCTATATACTACCAGAAAACAGAATACATTTGCCAAGAGAGTTGATACCCTTTGTTTAGTAGACTGAAATATTCATCTCAATACTACTAAAAGGATGTAAACTGATTTAAACAAAAACAACTTTTTGAATTTATTATCACTGAACAAAAATTGTTGCCTGACATATCAGTAAACAAAGGATGTTGCAGCCTCAAGCCATCACATTGCAGCAGCCTGAGAGTGAGCCCTGAGGGAACTTAGGATGTTAAAGCACAGGATATGGGCCCCAGATATTGAAGTGCATATTAAAGGAATGGTTTTCAAGGAGCAGTCTGACTTTTGCATCTTCACATACAAAGAAAAGAAGCAGAACAGATTAAGAAGAGCTGGCAAGAATACACAGAAGAACTATACAAAACAGACCTTAATTACCTAGATAACAACAATGGTGTGGTCACTTACCTAGAGCCAGACATCCTGGAGCATGAAGTAAAGTGGGCCTTAGGAAGTATCACTAGAAATAAAGCTAGTGGAGGTGATGAACTCCAGCTGGTGCTATCTAAAATTCTAAACAAGATGATGATATTAAAGTGTTGCACTCAATATGTTAGCAAATTTGGAAAACTCAGTAGTGGTCACTGAACTGGAAAAGGTCAGTTTTCATTCCAGTCTCAAAGAAGGACAATGCCAAAGAATATCAAAACTGCCATACAATTGCCTTCATTTCACATGCTAGCTCAAAATCCTTTGAGTTAGGCTTCAGCAGTATTTGAAACAAGAATTTCTAGATGTACAAGCTGGGTTTCAAAGATGTAGAAGAATCAGAATTCAAATTGCCAACATTTGTTGGCAATGGGAAAGTAAGACCATTCCAGAAAGACATCTACTTCTGCTTCATTGACAGTGCTAAAGCTTTTGACTATGTGGATAACAATAAACTGGAAAATCCTTAAAGAGATGGAAGTATCAGACCACTTTATTTATCTCCTGAGAAGCCTATATGCAGGTGAAAAAGCACAGTTAGAACTGGACATGAAATTACTCATTCAAAATTGGGAAAGGAGTGCCAGAAGGCTGTATATTGTTACCATGCTTTTTAATGTATATGGAGAGTATATCATATAAAATGCCCAGCTGGATGAATCACAAGCTGGAATAAAGACTACTGGGAGAAACATCAGCAACCTCAGATATGCAGATGATACCACTGTAATGGCAGGAAGTAAAATGGAACTAAAAACCCTCTTGATGAGGATGAAAGAGGAGAGTGAAAAAGTTGGCTTGAAACTCAACATTCAAAAAACTAAGACCATGGCCTCCAGTCCCATCACTTCATGACAAACAGATGGAGAAAAAGTGAAAGCAGTGACAGACTTTATTTTCTTGGGCTCCAAAATCACTGGATGGTGACTGTAGCCGTGAAATTGAAAGACACTCCCTGGAAGGAAAGCTATGACAAACCTAGGCAACATATTAAAAAGCAGAGGTGTCACTTTGCTGATCAAGGTCCATATAGTCAAAGCTACAGTTTTCCCAGTAGTCATGTATGGATGTGAGAGTTGGACCATAAAGAAGGCTGAGAGCCAAAGAACTGATGCTTTCAAACTGTGGTGCTAGAGAACACTCTTGGACAGCAAGGAGACAAGCCAGTCAATTCTAAAGGAAATCAACCCTGAATATTCATTGGAAAGACTGTTGCAAAAAAAAAAAAAAAGACTGTTGCTGAAGCTCCAATACTTTGGCCACCTGATACATAGAGCTGACTCACTGGGAAAAGACCCTGGTGCTGGATAAGACTGAAGGCAAGAGGAAAAGGGATGACAGAGGATGAAATGGTTGGATGGCATCAATGACTCAATGGACATGAATCTGAACAAACTCTGGGAGATAATGGAGGACAGAAGGGCCTGGCATGCTACAGTCTGTGGGGTCATAAAGAGTTGGACATGACTTAGCAATTTAACAACAACAATACAAAGAAAAATGCTGTATTCCTCAACTTTGAGATACCTCATTTTCTTTAAATAACAGTAATCTTTTGATGTTCCAACTGCCGGCTCTTTTTTGAAAACCCCTATATATCCCAGTTCCTCCCTTACCTCTTGCCAGCAGTCTCTCAGAGCTATCTGAGATGTTGTATCCCTGTCTTGAATTCTCAGGTTTGCTTATCAAATTAAACATGCTTCTCAAATGTAAGGTTGTGCACTTTTTATCAGTCGACATTGTTAACATGACACTTTTGTAACATAAAAAATGATTTAAAAACAATTCTTCAGAGAGATGTTGTGGGGAGGGGGGTGGGAGGGGGGTTCATGTTTGGGAACGCATGTACACCTGTGGGGGATTCATGTCAATCTATGCCAAAACCAATACAGAATTGTAAAGTAAAAATTAAAAATAAATAAATAAATTTAAAAAAAAAAAAAAAAAACAATTCTTACAGAGTTCATTTGTTGGCAGCAGAGCCAAAAACCTGTTATTAGCAACTAGTAAAATGTTTTTCCAAAGCAGAAACTAGTAAAATAGTTTTCTCAACAAATAACCACCAACTCTAATCTGCAATGCACTAACGTGTTTCTTTTTTCCACAAAAGAACACTTAAAAAATCTCTACCTAAATGCCAGATATGATAGCATATGATAACAGTCACTGGCTTTACAGAAGTAATTATCCAAATACTGTCTTAGAACTAGGGAAACAAAATTACTCTTATCTCCAACTAAAACATTTTTGTCTCAAACATTTCATATTAAAGGTCCCAAAACAACAGTGCTTAAGGGGAAAAAAAGATTAATGAATAACAGTAAACAAAAATTTTGTGGTTAATAAAACATAAGGGCAAATTTTCCCACCTGACAATTGATGCTATGAGTATTTTTCCTCCATCTATAACTACAAAGTTAAGAATATATAATCCTGATTTCCTTTTTCTCCATTTTAGCTAAGCTCTGGGGCAATAAACAAGAATATTTGTGGAACTGGGGAAGTTTGGAAAAATGATCAATCTTTCATATTTTTCTAGCCAGTTCCCATATTCAGTATCCTAAAATTTACATTTCACCTGTCGCTTCATTCAGCATCTCTGCAAGACTTCTGAAAGATGCTCACTAATCATTTTCAGTGTGGAGACACAGATGAAAAGAGTAGATAAAAAAAGTCCTGGCACTGTGATTTGGTACAATAGGAATGGTGTCTCACCCAGAACATAATTTTAATTCAATAAATATATTTATTTTACTGGACCTATCACTTACATGCTATGGTCAAAGTCCCCTTGTAACTAAACAATCCATATGCTCAGGCAAACGATGGCAAGCTACTCTATGTACAAACTTTAGCACTGAGTATAATGAAATTGTTGCCATCTCTACATTGATTGATGACACATGAAGTGGACTGTCACAAAGAACTCTCTCCTTTAGTCAGAACAATGGTAATTAGCTTAGGCAAATAAATAGATTGGTTTCCTCCAAGATCTTATTTGTAGTACAGAGAATACTGAACATTCAGAACAATAAGAAGTGAAGAGAAGATACTGAAAAACAACTGAAAGGATAAAAAGAAATTTGCAAAATTCACAGGGATATTCATAATGAGAATGAACAAGCATGAGTTCACTATTATACTTTGTGAAATAAGCCTGGCAGAGAAAGACAAATACTGTCTGATATCACTTATGTGTGGAATCTAAAAAATAATACTAAAAATGTATATAGTAAAAGAAAAACAGGCTCACAGATATAGAAAACAAACTACTGATTACTAGATAGCAGAGGTAATAAGAAGAAGTTAGGGGTATGGGATTAACAGATACATATTACTATACATAAAATACATAAGCAAAAAGGATATACTATATTATATGTAATAGGAAGTTACAACCATTATCTTGTAATAAATTTTAATGGAGTATAATCTATAAGAATACTGACTCACTATGCTATACACATAAACTAACATAACATTGTAAATCAACTATTAAAAAGTTATGTAGCTGCTTAACTTGTTTTAGAAACCCACAATAGATAGACCTTTTGTAGGCATGAGATGAAGGACATCATCAAGTTTCAATATTTGCCTTTTTTAATCAAGACTTCTGAATCTTGCTTCCTTAAGGACAATTTCTTGGCTTTATTTTCTTTTCTACCCATTTTCTTTTCTTAGTGACTTCTTTTTGTCTCAAGGCTTTCAACTTACCTTTTCACTAAAATCTTTCAAATATATATCTCCATCCGAGATCTCCCAGCTGATCTCCAGACTCAAATATTCTATTTGACCTTGTCATTTGGATGTCTCACTGACATCTCAAGTTGAATATGTCTTAAAAAGAATCTTTACTCCCACTCCATTCCAACCCATTCCCCCAAAAAGAATACCAAGAATCTCGGAGACATTCTTCATTTCTTCTTTTCTGGAACTCCCATATTCACTGTCAGGTTATATTTGGAATTAATTTTCTTTTCTCCATCTCTTCTTCCACCACCTCTGGTCAAGCTTTGACATGCCACCCATATGTTCTGCAGTTATAAAAATCAAACTAAGCCACATCATTCCTTCACCTATCACTCTACCATGTATTTCTATTGTATTTATGATAAACACAAAAGTAAGGAAATGCCCCCTCAAAATCCTACAAAGCAAGCTACTGCTTGCTTTTCCATTTAAATTCATCAAGTGTTTCCTTCCTATGCTCAAGTTATGCAAGTCTCTAAATTTCTAGAACATGTTATTGTCTTCTAGAGGCAGCATCTTTATAGCCCAAAGTCTCTCTGCTACGAGCCTTATTCTCCAGACTCTGTGTCTTTCTGGTTTCTTTCATTATCACCTCCTTCTACAAGCATGTCCTGACCATTCCATCTGAAACAGCCGTTAATTAACTCTCAGTCACATAACCTGGTTTACTTATTTCATGGTTCAAATCATAATCAATCATTATTTCCATTAGTTAAATATAAGTCTGTGTCTTCCACACAAGAATGTATGCTCTGTGAATGCAGAATATTGTCTGTTTTGTCCTCTCCTTTCCCCCGGGTCTCTGTCACCTAGCAGGGGCTTAGTACATATTTGTTGATTAAATGAAGAGACTGCATTTAAGAATTTGGGTAGACCAATAGCTCTAATAAGTCACCCCCACATCACAGTAGTTTAGCCCCCAAATAAATTTATTCCTGGCTCACATAAGAGTCCAAAGCAAGTCAGTGGAGATGGTAGATACCGCAACATCCTCAATGTATAGCTGCTGATTTTTTTTTTTTCCTAGGAAATGACATCCAGCTGGCAGATGGATGAGAGAAAGAGAGAGAGAAAACGAGAGAGGTAGCTGTAAAGGCACTATCTCTGTTAAATTTTCTCAGCAAAAGCAATACATGTTACTTGTGATTCACATTTTAACATCCAGAACTGCTCACACAGCCCCACACAAATGCAAAGATATATGCAACTTAGCCTCTTGTTCGGGGAGAAACAACAAGCTTACTGAACAGCCAGCTGGTCTTCTCTCACTCCATTACATGGCTATTTGACTACATATGTTGGCATCTTCTGTCTCCATCAAGATATGGATCTATTTTTACATCTACTTATTTATTTATGGCTGTGTTGGGTCTTCATTGCTGTGAGAGCTTTTCTCTAGTTGCAGTGGGCAGGCTGCTCATTGTGGTTGCTTCTCTTGCTGTAGAGCATGGACTCTGGGGTGTGGGGGCTTCAGTAGTTGCGGCATGCGGGCTCACTAGCTGCAGGCTCTAGAACACAGGCTCAATAGTTGTGGCACACTGGCTTAGTTGCTTTACGGTGTGTGGAATCTTCTCAGGTCAGGGATTGAACCCATGTCTCCTACATTGGCAGGCAGATTCTTTATCACTGAGCCAGCAGCGAAGTCTGAAGATGTCGGCGATTCTGATTCTCTCCTGTACTCAGCATTTAGGCCAAAACTATATAAGGCTTCTATTAAACACTTTGTAGGTTCTCTTGATTAATTGATTAAAATGAATATAACAAGGATGAAAACATACATAGCTTGCTGGCAAGTAAACAATTCCAGAATAATCAATATATCTGGGTTTAAACTACATCCTTGAGTAAACTATACTTGCTTTGTAACACTAAAGTAAATTTTCCTGAACCTCATGTTTTTCCTGTCAAAGGTTTCTTATATTATCACTATATCACAAAAATAAGTGGACTTTAATGACAAAGCATAATTTTAAGTATTCTAAACTATGCAATTCCCAAGTATTCTTCTAAGCTTACATTAGAACCAGGATATATAAACCCTTTTCCTTTTAACAAAAGCTGAAGGACTATATTTTTATACTGCATTCATTATTTATATAGAAATACAGTGATTGAAGCTTATATAAGGACTTCTTAGAAATAAAATAACTGAAACGAAAATAAAATCTGTGTTTGAAATTGAAACTATATCCTTTTTATGCACTCATATATCAAGACTTTTTTCAGGCAAGTTTTTGCTCCATTTAAAATAAATCTGATGGAAATTCTCATTGTTCAATGTCCCCCAAAACAACCATACTCTATCTTTTAATATCAGAAAGGTTCTATTTACTGAGTAAAATTATCCTCTATTAATATAACACTGTTTAATTGGTTATATTACAATCAGCATTTATGATATTGAACAACACAATAATTTCATTTCTATTAACAATGAAGTTCGTGACATTGTGCAGGAGACAGGGATCAAGACCATCCCCATGGAAAACAAATGCAAAAAAGCAAAATGGCTGTCTGGGGAAGCCTTACAAATAGCTGTGAAGAGAAGAGAGGCAAAAAGCAAAGGAGAAAAGGAAAGATATAGGCATCTAAATGCAGAGTTCCAAAGAATAGCAAAAAGAGATAAGAAAGCCTTCCTCAGCAATCAATGCCAAGAAATAGAGGAAAACAACAGATTGGGAAAGACTAGAGATCTCTTCAGGAAAATTAGAGATACCAAGGGAACATTTCATGCAAAGATGGGCTCGATAAAGGACAGAAATGGTATAGACCTAACAGAAGCAGAAGATATTAAGAAGAGGTGGCAAGGATACACAGAAGAATTGTACAAAAAAGATCTTCCGAACCAGATAGTCATGATGATGTGATCACTAATCTAGAGCCAGACATCTTGGAATGTGAAGTCAAGGGGGCCTTAGAAAGCATCACTACGAACAAAGCTAGTGGGTGACGGAATTCCAATTGAGCTGTTTCAAATCCTGAAAGATGATGCTGTGAAAGTGCTGCACTCAATATGCCACCAAATGTGGAAAACTCAGCAGTGGCCACAGGACTGGAAAAGGTCAGTTATCATTCCAATCCCAAAGAAAGAAAATGCCAAAGAATGCTCAAACTACTGCACAATTGCACTCATCTCACATGCTAGTAAAGTAATGCTCAAAATTCTCCAAGCCAGGCTTCAGCAATACGTGAACCGTGAACTCCCTGACGTTCAAGCTGGTTTTAGAAAAGGCAGAGGAACCAGAGATCAAATTGCCAACATCTGCCGGATCATGGAAAAAGCAAGAGAGTTCCAGAAAAACATTTATTTTGCTTTATTGACTATGCCAAAGCCTTTGACTGTGTGGATCACAATAAACTGTGAGAAATTCTGAAAGAGATGGGAATACCAGACCACCTGACCTGCCTCTTGAGAAATCTGTATGCAGGTCAGGAAGCAACCATTAGAACTGGACATGGAACAACAGACTGGTTCCAAATAGGAAAAGGAGTATGTCAAGGCTGTATATTGTCACCCTGCTTATTTAAATTTTATGCAGAGTACATCATGAGAAACGCTGGACTGGAAGAAACACAAGTTGAAATCAAGATTGCCGGGAGAAATATCAATAACCTCAGATATGCAGATAACAGCACCCTTATGGCAGAAAGTGAAGAGGAGCTAAAAAGCCTCTTGATGAAAGTGAAAGAGGAGAGTGAAAAAGTTGGCCTAAAGCTCAACATTCAGAAAACCAAGATCATGGCATCTGGTCCCATCACTTCATGGGAAATAGATGGGCAAACAGTGGAAACAGTGTCAGACTTTATTTTTGGGGGTCCAAAATCACTGCAGATGGTGACTGCAGCCATGAAATTAAAAGACGCTTACTCCTTGGAAGGAAAGTTATGACCAACCTAGATAGAATATTCAAAAGCAGAGACATTACTTTGCCGACTAAGGTCCTTCTAGTCAAGGCTATGGTTTTTCCTGGGGTCATGTATGGATGTGAGATTTGGACTGTGAGGAAGGCTGAGCGCCGAAGAATTGATGCTTTTGAACTGTGGTGTTGGAGAAGACTCTTGAGAGTCCCTTGGACTGCAAGGAGATCCAACCAGTCCATTCTGAAGGAGATCAGCCCTGGGATTTCTTTGGAAGGAATGATGCTAAAGCTGAAACTCCAGTACTTTGGCCACCTCATGCGAAGAGTTGACTCATTGGAGAAAACTCTGATGCTGGGAGTGATTGGGGGCAGGAGGAGAAGGGGACACCGAGGATGACATGGCTGGATGGCATTGCGGACTCGATGGACATGAGTCTGGGTGAACTCCGGGAGATGGTGATGGACAGGGAGGCCTGGCATGCTGTGATTCATGGGGTCACAAAGAGTCGGACACGACTGTGTGACTGAACTGAACTGAACAACTTAAAATTACTTTGCATGATTATGGTAACTTACTTTCTTTATTTCATTACTGGCATGTGATTCCTCATTTCAGAACCTAAACTACAATATGTTTCAAACATACTATAGAAAAGTATTCTTAAAAGGTTGCATATCAAAAAAAAAAGAGAGAAAAGATTTATACTGTGATTTTTTAAGTGCTATAACTTTCAGAGGACAGTCACATGGTACTTCATATGATCCTTACTAAAAGCCTGAGTTAGGTGGTATATACAGATGGAACATTTTTTCCTGTGTTCATCTCACAAATCAGGGAAATTTTGCTCAAAGAGAATAGGTGACTTGCCTTGCACTTTAGCATGTCAACAATAAGTTAGCTCTTACCGTTTGACAAAACACACTAAAACTTGTTAATAGTAGAAAATATTGAATATGCTTTGCTCATGAGTCTTTGGGTTAATAATCTAATCTGGGCTCAACTAGGTGATTTGTCTGAGCTTGGCTGGGATTACGCATATGTCTGCAAAAAGGAACAGGAATGGGCAAATTTAATTCAGATGACCATTATATCAACTACTGTGGGAAAGAATCCCTTAGAAGAAATGCAGTAGCCCTTACAATCAACAGAGGACTCCAAAATGCAGTACCGCCTTACCTGGCTTCTGAGAAACCTGCATGCGAGTCACAAAACAACACTTAGAACTGGACACAGAACAACCGACAGGTTCAAAACTGGGAAAGGAGTACATCAAGGATCTATATTTTCACCCAGCTTATTTAACTTATATGCAGAGGACATTGTGCAAAATGCTGGTCTGGATGAATCACAAGCTGGAATCCAGACTGCTGGGAGAAATATCAACAACCTCAGATATGCAGATGATACCTCTCTAATGGCAGAAAGTGAAGAGGAACTAAAGAGCCTCTTGATGAGGGTGAAAGAAGAGAGTGAAAAAGCTGGCTTGAAACTCAACACTCAAAAAACTAAGATCATAGCATATAGTCCTATCACTTCATGGTAAAGAGAAGGAAAAAAGTGAAAGTAGCAACAGATTTTATTTCTTGAGCTCCAAAATCACTGAGGGTGATGAATGTAGCCATGAAATTAGAAAACACTTCCTCCTTGGAAGTGAAGTGACAAATAGATTCAAGGGATTAGATCTGATAGAGTGTCTGAAGAACTATGGACAGAGGTTTGTGACATTGTACTGAAGGAGGAACAGACAGAGCTGGACTCCATCTTAGGCCTGTTCATGCTGATCATGCTTGGCCACCTCTCCAATGGACTCTGAACTCTGTGCTTAGTGCCTATGGAAACTACAATAGAAGGATAAGACCCCCTCTGGACAGGGGAATCTTGAAGATCACATCTAGGTTACTCATCACCTAAGAGAAAACATATCTAATCACCTCTGCCTCTGGACAGATCATAAATTCTTTCTGTATCTATAGGGATGTAACTGCAGGCTTACTGATTATTAACTGTTAGAACACCTAACATATGAATGATGGGGTCATTGTGATTGTATTTAACCCTTCCTTTGTTTTATGTAAGTCTCAAGGAAATTGAGGTAGTGGGATCGGACACGTACACATTGGGTATAAAAGATTTTTACAAATGCTGGCCGGGGTCCTTGGCTAAGAGGAGACTCTGCCTTGGGCCCGCCAGTGTAATAAACTGCACTCCACTATCTGCACTGTCTTTTTGAGTGAGTTTGTTTCCTGGAATGCGTGGCTATAACAGTACAGGAGGCTGTGTTCAAGATCATCCCCAAGAAAAAGAAATTCAAATAGGCAAAATGGTTGTCTGAGGATGCCTTACAAATATCTGAGAAAAGAAGAGAAGCTAAAGGTAAAGATGAAAAGGAAAGATAAACCCATTTGAATGCAGAGTTCCAAAGAATAGCAAAGAGAGATAAGAAACCCTTCTTCAGTGATCAATGCAAAGAAATAGAGTAAAGCAATAGAACAGGAAAGACTAAAGATTTCTTCAAGAAAATTCGAGATACCAAGTGAATATTTCATGCAAAAATGGGCACAATAAAGGACAGAAATGATATGGACCTAACAGAGGCAGAAGATATTAAGAATAGGTGGCAAGAATACACAGAACTATACAAAAAAGATCTTCATGACCAAGATAACCAAAATGGTGTGATCACTCACCTAGAGCCAGACATACTGAAATGCCTTAGGAAGCATCACTACAAACAAAGCTAGTTGAGGTGATGGAATTCCAGTTGAGCTCTTTCAAATCCTAAAAGATGATGCTGTGAAAGTGCTGCACTCAATATGCCATCAAATTTGGAAAACTCAACAGTGGCCACAGGACTGGGAAAAGTCAGTTTTCATTCCAACCCCAAAGAAAGGCAATGCCAAAGAATGCTCAAACTACCACACAACTTCATTCATCTCACATGATAGCAAATTAATGCTCAAAATTTTCCAGGCCAGGCTTCAACTGTACGTGAACCGAGAACTTTCAGATGTTCAAGCTGGATTTAGAAAAGGCAGAAGAACCAGAGTTCAAATTGCCAACATCTGTTGGATCATCGAAAAATCAAGAGAGTTCCAGAAAAAGATCTATTTCTGCTTTACTGACTATGCCAAAGCCTTTGACTGTGTGGATCACAATAGACTGGAAAATTCTGAAAGAGATGGGAATACCAGACCACCTTACCTGCCGCCTGAGAAATCTGTATGCAGGTCAAGAAGAAACAGTTAGAACTGGACATAGAACAACAACAGACTGGTTCCAAATCAGGAAAAAAGTACATCAAGACTGTATATTGTTACCCTGCTTTTTTCAGTTATATGCAGAAAACATCATGCAAAATGCTGGGCTGGATGAAGCACAAGCTGGAATCAAGATTGCCAAAAGAAGTATCAATAACCTCAGGTACCCAGATTAAACCACCCTTATGGCAGAAATTGAAGAGAAACTGAAGAGTCTCTTGTGAAAGTAAAAGAGGAGAGTGAAAATTTTGGCTTAAAACTCAGCATTCAGAAAACTAAGATCATGGCATCCAGTCCCATCACTTCATAGCAAATAGATTGGGAAACAATGGAAACAGTGAGAGACTTTATTTTGAGAGGCTCCAAAATCACTGCAGATGGTGATTGTAGCCATGAAATTAGAAGACACTTGCTCCCTGGAAGAAAAGCTATGACATGACTAACCTGGACAGCATATTAAAAAGCAGAGGCATTACTTTGCCACCAAAGGTTCATCTAGTCAAAGCTATGTTTTTTTCCAGTAGTTATGTATGGATGTGAGAATTGGACTATAAAGAAAGCTGAGCACCAAAGAATTGATGCTTTTGAACTGTGGTGTTGGAGAAGACTCTTGAGAGTCCCTTGGACTTCAATGAGATCCAACCAGTCCATCCTAAAGGAAATCAATCCTGAACATTCATTGGAAGGACTGAAGCTGAAGGTGACACTCCAATATTTTGGCCAACCTGATGCAAAGAACTGATTCATTGGTAGAGACCCTGATGCTGGGAAAGATTGAAGGCAGGAGAAGCAGGGGTCGACAGACGATGAGATAGTTGAATGGCATTTCCAACTCGACAGACATGAGTTTAAGTATATTCGGGGAGTTGGTGATGGACAGGGAAGTCTGTTGTGCTACAATCCATTAGGTCGCAAAGAGTCGTACACGACTGAGGAATATTATTTTCATATTATTCATTGTTAGGGTATAAAAACACAAATAAATTTTGTGTGTTGACTCTGTATCCTGAAGCTTTGCTGAATTTCATTTATTAGCTCTAACAGCTCTGTGTGTGTGTGTGTGTGTGTATGTGTGTGTAATTTTTAGTGAAAAATGAAAAATGAAAGTGCTAGTTGCTCAGTTGTGTGTGATTCTATGTGACCCCATGGACGGTAGCCCACCAGCCTCCTTTGTCCATGGAATTCTCCGGGCAAAAATATCGGCGTGGCCAGCCATTTCATTCTCCAGGGAATCTTCCCCACACAGGGATCGAATCTGGGTCTCATACACTCCAACCAGATTTTTCACCTTCTGAGTTACCAAGATTATTTCACCTGCTGAGATCATTTTACTCCTTTCTTTTCCATTTGGATGCCTCTTCTTTCATGTTTAATTGTTCTAGCTAAGACTTCCAGTACAAATTTGAATAGAAGTATATGTCCTTTTTTACTCCTGAATTTAGAGGAAAAGTCTTTTAACACTAAATCTGATGTTAACTGTGGGGTTTTCACATATGGCTTTTGTTACACTGACATGGTTTCTTTCTTTCCCTAGTTTATTGAGGATTTCACCATGAAATGGTACTTTATGCTGTCAAATGTTTTCCCTGCATTAATTGAGATGATTTTTTCCCCTTCATTCTGTTAATATGATGTGTTATATTGGTTGACTTTCATATACTGTACCAGGCTTTCTTTGCAGGAATAAATCATACTTGGTCATGATGTACAGCCTGTCTAATGAGCTGTTGAATTCTGTTTGCTACTGTTTTACTGAGGATTGTTCTTGTTTAGTCACTCAGTTGTCTGACTCTTTGGCAGCCCCATGGACTGTAGCCCATCAGGCTCTTCTGCCCGTGGGATCTCCCAAGCAAGAATACTTGAGTGGGATGCCATTCCCTTCTCCAGGGGATCTTCTTTTCCCAAGGATCAACTCCACATTCCCTGCATTGGCAGGAGGATTCTTTACCACTGAGCCATTTGGGAAGCCTTTCCTGGAGGTATTTTTTATCAGTAACCATAAGGGATAGATAGAATTTTTGAAGCGCTTCATCTGGCTTTGGTATCAAAGTACTGCTGGCCTCATAGAATGAGTTAGAAAGTGTTAATTCCCTCTTCAGTTTTTGGAAAAGGATGGAGCTTATTCATTCTTTAAATGTTTGCTATACCATAATGGTTAAGCCACCTGGTCATGGGTTGTTTTTCTTTATTAGGCAGCTTTTGATTACTGATTAAAACTCAGAAGTAGTTAGAGATCTATTCAGGTTTTCTGTTGCTTTATGGATCCATCTTGGTAGGCTATATATGTCTAAGAATTTCTCAATTTCATCTAGATTGTTCAATTTTTGACGTACAGTTGTTCATAGTAATATTTTATAGTTCTTTTTATTCCTGTAAAATTGGTAGTAATATAAATTTCATTTCTGATTTTAGTAATAGGAGTATTATCTTTTTCTTTCCTAGTTAGTCCAGTTAAGAGCTTGTCAAAAACCTATTTCTTATTTTCAATGACTTTCTCAGTTGTTCTTCTACTCTATTTCATTCCTCTCTGGTCTAAGCTTATTATTTTATTTCTTTCATTCTCCCAGCTTTGGTCTTAGTTTGTCCTTTTTTTTATTTTTTGTTAAGGTTGAAAGTTAGGTTATTGATTTGAGATCTTACTTTTTTTTAAATGTAAGTATATGTAGCAAAATATATTTCCCTTGAACACTATTTTGTTGCATCCCATGAGTTTTACTACCTTGTGTTTGCATTCTTGCCTTCATCTGATTAAAGTCATTTTTAAAAATTCCCCTGTACTGTTCCCCTGATTTACTGTTTGATTCAAAAGTTGTCTAAGAGTATACTGTTTAATTTCCACATACTTGTGCATTTTTCTTCTTTTTTTTTGCTAATAATTTCATTACACTGTTATAAAATGACACTTTTATTTCCACCTTTTAAAATATATTATGACTTGTTTTGTTGTCTAACAAGTAAATGGTCTATCCTGGAAAACATTCTGTGTACATGTGAGGAAATTTTATATTCTGATTTTGTTGTATAGAGTATTTCTCACATATCTATTAGGTCCAATTGGTCTAAAATGTTCAAATACTCCATTTCCTTATTGATCTTTTCATTTTTCTATCCATTAGTGAAAGTGAAATATTAATGTCTCCTACTATAATTGTAGACCTAACTGTTTCTACCTTCAATTTTTTCTATACTAGTTTCATGTATTTTAGGAACTCTGCTGTTTGGTACATATATATTTTTAAGTGTTATGTATTCTTGGTAAAATGATCATTTTTATCAACCTATAATGCCCTCCTTTGTCTCCTGTAAGAGTTTTTGACTTAAAGTCTATTTCATCACATATTAATTTAGCTATCTTTGTTACTTATTTGGTTATTATGTGTGTGGAATATATTTTCTATTCTCTCACTTGTAACCTATGTATGTCCTGAGATCTAAAATGAAACTCTTATAGACAGCATGTAGTTGTATTTTGTCTTTTGTATTATTTTAATTTATTCTGCTAATCTGTGACATAAGAATCTGAGACATATGAATGGTGTGCATTGTGGTTAAAATTATATTAAAAGATAAAATGTATTTCAAATTATAATATAAGGCATAGAAAAGTACAATATTACAATCAGAGAAAATATCACACTAAAAGGAAACAATATAAGGTAGTACTATAATATTTTAACCTAGGAGTATGAGTGAAAATTATATGTAAATACAGGGAATAAATTGAACATGTAACTAAAGAATGATATGCTATGCAAAAAAAAAAAAAAGTTGGTTTTACAAATGCATGGATGAATTCACATTAGGAAATCAACTAATACAATCCAACACGGTAACATACTAAAGGAGTAAAAATATGTGGCACCTTTTTAAAGAGTAAAATAATTATAACATTCAGCATCTATTACTGATTTGATTAAATAAAGAATAAACCTGTGTTCATGCAAAACCAACAGACTATACCAATTTAAATGGGAAAGTCATTAAATGAAAAGTGCTGGGAAAGACCCATGGTACTACTAATTTTACTCAACATTATTCCAACATGTCTAGAAAATGAAATACCAAAGAGTAAGAAGCAATGAATTTTTTATAGAGCAGCAATTAAAAAACAAAAATTTATGTACTGGAAAAAATGATTTAAATAGCAAAAAACTTCAAAATATACAGAATTAAAATTAACCACAAAATACTCAAACCAATGTGAAGCAAGCTATATAGATTTTTGACAGATACATCATAAGCCTAAACAGGAATCTTAATAGCATAGGAATGTAATTTCTCCTCAAACTTATTTATGAATGTAATAATTTTTAATCAAATTTTCAGTGGGATTATATGAAGGATGTTTGGCAATTTTAATTTAGTGTTGACTTCTAAACAATGCCTGTACAAGAATAGCAAAGAATATTAAAAAGTGGTTATGCCCAATAAAGTAACAAAAGCTACAATAATTAAGCATGAAATTTGTGTAGACATAGAAACATAAATGTCAATAAGACAGAAAACAAAATAAGTATCTACCTATCAGAAAATTTAATCTTATAAAACATAGGCCAATTTTCTAACCACCAAAGAAGAATAACTATTGAATATATTGCAAATAAACAGTTGGTCATTCATTTTGAAAAAATATGCATGTTCTTACACATACACTCACACACACACATATCTCAGTTCTTTTCTCATGCCATAAAATTTATGAAATTCAGATGAATGAAGTTTGAAAAGTAAAAACTAAAACCATATAATTTTTTCTTAAGTTACAGGGATATTTAGGGAGACACCATAAGGCGTCTCTTTAAAAAATACTTGGAATGAGCAAAAAGTCAGATGTTCCACTGGGGCTTCTCAGGTGGCACTGGTGGTAAAAAGCCCACCTGCCAATGCAGGAGTCTCAGGAGGTGCAGGTTCGATCCCTGGGTCGGGAAGGTCCTCTGGAGGAGGTAACAGCACCCACTCCAGTGTTCTTCCCTGGGAAATCCCATGGACAGAGGAGTCTAGCAGGCTACAGTCCATGGGGTCACAAACAGCTGGACATGACTGAAGCAACTGAGCATGCATGCTGCTGCTGCTGCTAAGTCGCTTCAGTCGTGTCAGACTCCGTGCGACCCCATAGACGGCAGCCCACCAGGCTCCCCTGTCCCTGGGATTCTCCAGGCAAGAACACTGGAGAAAAACACAGGTTGCCGTTTCCTTCTCCAGAGCATGCATAATGGACCCGTGGTGGATTCGTGTTGATGTATGGCAAAACCAATACAATATTGTAAAGTAAAAAAAAATAAAAAATAAAATCTGAAAAATATAAATAAATAAAAATAAAAATATTATAAATTAACAAAAATAATATTTACCTTGTAGGATTATTGTGAACTGATGTAAATGAAGTTTAATATAGAATCTCATAAACTGTGAAAAATATCTGTTACTTCTCTTCCACAAGTCACTTCTGCATTTCTATGATGTGCACAGGAGATAATTTTCTGAAAATAAGGTAACTGTTGCCACAGCAACTGAAGAGCAAACAAATAAAATCTGTGTTGGCATCCTGGCTTAGAGAGATCCCTGCATCCCCAAAACAAAGACCTCCTCTTATATTAAGAGTTTTAACTCATTTATTTTTGTATCCAAATGCTTTTATTATTTATTATATAATATACATATATTTAAAAACTGATTACTTAATGCAAGTAATGCTTTCTACTTTATATTTACCATCATAAATTCCTGCAAAGAATTATTACTACATTTCTTTAAATCTCATATTCATCATTATTGCTTCATTTTAACACAAAAACTTTAGTTTCTACGCTCCCTCAATTTGTTTTGATTTGTTACTGTATGGATGGCTTCACACACCATGTTTCTCTGCCCTCCACTAGAAAAACTAATGGGTATTGCATCCCCATTGGATAATTTGTTTGTCACTCATGTTAGAAAATAACTGAGCTTGCTCTAACTGTTGTATGTGTCCTGAAAAGTACATAATATTAAACTTATCAGGTTAATTATTTTTTAAGTATATAGTTCAGGAGTGTTAAGTATATTCACAAAATTGTGCAATAGAATTCTAGAACTTTTCCATCCTGTGGCCCTGCAATTCTTCACCAACTAAAGCCTGATTCCCCTGGCCAGTGCTTTCAGCAGTCATCTTTCTACTTCCTGTTTCTATGCCTTGGAGTCCTTGAGATACTGCATATGCGTGGGATTATACAGTATTTGTCCTTTTGTGACTGCATTATTTTGCTTAGTGTGATGTCTTTCAGTTTACCATGCTACAGTATGTAACAGAATTTCCTTCTTTTTAAATGCTATATATTTCATTTTATAGTTATATAACATTTCACATATTACATAATATTGTATGTACATTCCATTATACATTTAAAATATATGTATACTAATAATGTATGTGTGTATATACATTATATACATATATAAGCATTATATACATATGAATTATATGCATAATGTATATAATACATATAATTATATACTGTATATAATGCATATTTATATAATGTAATATATACATTATATAATAGTGTATGTATGTTCCATATTTTATTAATTGACCTATCAGTTAATGCACGAGTTTCTTCTACCTCTTGGCTATTTTGAATAATGCTGCCATAAACAATGATGGGCTGGAATCTCTTCAAGATCATGATTTGACTGGAGGTAGGATTTCTCCCTCATATGGTAACGCTTTACAAATCATTGACGAACGTACACTCATAAAAATGGCTTTTTTCTTGTGTTTATTTCAGGCTGACATCTGTACATGTTATTGGCATACTACGTCTGTCTTGTTTTCACTCCGCTACTCCTCTGCCACCTCTTGTTTGCTTAGTTTCTGCGATGTTTCATTTCTTCTTGCCTAATGTGTATAACTTTGTTCAGATTTCCTGTATCTTCTGATATAACGGAGATTAACTTTGATTACTACATTTATAACTTGCTGGGCACGTACTTGTCTCTTCTGAGTTATAACTGGATAGACGGATTTTGCAGGCAGTTTGCTCTTCCATAATATGTGGCGTGGATGTAGGATAGAGGAAAGTTAAGAGCTGTTTTTGGCACTGTGGGTATTGCTTTTGTTGATAGACTAAATCTCTATTATTTTTCCTGATGACTTAGATACCTTCTGACAACATGCACTCCAACTGGATATAGCTCTGCTTCTTGGGAGAGGAAATCCACTGCCCACCCCGCCTACCATCATTACTTTGAAAGCTATGACTAACTAAAGAACTTAGACTGTGAGCAGAAACATTCAAATCCTCTCGTTGACATCTATTTTTACACTTTTATTCCCATCAACAGTTCATACGAATCCCTCACACTCAATACAGTAAAAGAGGGGGGACACAATGCTTCCTTCTTTTGAGATTTAAAGTTATTACAATTTTCTGGATTTTATCAACTCATCAGTGCAGATGCAAAATATGGTATCTATGACTAAATACAGGACAATACCACCCTGAAACTCCCTGTATATCCTTGGTCACTGCTATGATCTGAATGTTTGTACCCCAAAAGCACACCTAAATTCATATATTAAAATACCAGAGCCTTAGAAAAAAGAGCCTTTGGGAAATGTTTAGGTCATAAGGGTGAAGTGCTTAAGAATAGGATTAGCATTCTTATAAAAGAGATTCCATCTAGCTTTCAGCCCTATCTGCCACATGAAGATACAGTGAAGAACAGTCACTCAGAAGAGTGTCCTCACCCAACAATAATGGAATGTAATCAATGACTTGCATCCTCTAGAACTATGAGAAGTTTGTTTTTCATAAACTACCAGTCTATGGTACTTAGTTATAGCAGCCCAATGGACAAAGATGATAACTTTCAGTAAATTATCATAATAGATGCTCTACTTTTTATTTGACAGTTGTTATTTTTTGTATTCATTTATCTGTGTGCAATTTTATTTGTAATGGTGGGAGAAGGGTTGTCTAACCTTCCCCATTTCAGTTCAGTTCAGTCACTCAGTTGTGTTCAACTCTTTGCAACCCCATGGACTGCTGCACACCAGCTTCCCTGTCTGTCACCAACTCCCAGAGTCTACTCAAACTCATGTACATTGTGTCGGTGATGCCATCCAACCATCTCATCCTCTGTTGTCCCCTTCACCACCCACCTTAAATCTTTCCCAGCATCAGGGGCTTTTCCAGTGAGTCAGCTCTTCACATCAGGTGGCCAAAGTATTGGAGTTTCAGCTTCAGCATCAGTCCTTATAATGAATATTCAGGACTGATTTCCTTTAGGATAGACTGGTTGGATCTCCTTGCAGTCCAAGGGACTCTCAAGAGTCTTCTCCAACATCACAGTTCAAAGGCATCAACTCATTGGTGCTCAGCTTTCTTTATGGCTCAACTCTCATATTCATACATGAATACTGGAAAAACCATAGCTTTGACTAGATGGGCCTTTGTTGGCAAAGTAATCTCTTCGCTTTTTAACAGGTTGTCTAGGTTGGGCATAGCTTTTCTTCCAAGAAGCAAGCATCTTTTTATTTCATGGCTGCAATCACCATCTGCACTTATTTTGGAGCCCCTCAAAATAAAGTCTCTCACTGTTTCTATTGTTTCCCCATCTACTTGCCATGAAGAGATGGGACTATATGCCATGATCTTAGTTTTCTGAATGCTGAGTTTTAAGCCAAATTTTTCCCTGTCCTCCTTCATTTTCAGCAAGAGGCTCTTTAATGCTTCTTTGCTTTCTGCCAAAAGGGTCGTGTCATCTGCATATCTGAGGTTCTGGATATTTCTCCAGACAATCTTGATTCTAGCTTATGCTTCATTCAGCCGGGCATTTCACATGATGTACTCTGCATATGGGAGGCCTTACAAATAGCTGTGAAAAGAAGAGAGGCGAAAAGCAAAGGAGAAAAGGAAAGATATAAGCATCTGAATGCAGAGTTCCAAAGAATAGCAAAAAGAGATTAAAAAAAGCCTTCTTCAGCGATCAATGCAAAGAAATAGAGGAAACAACAGAATGGGAAAGACTAGAGATCTCTTCAAGAAAATTAGATATACCAAGGGAACATTTCATGCAAAGATGGGCTTGATAAAGGACAGAAATGGTATGGACCTAACAGAAGCAGAAGATATTAAGAAGAGGTGGCAAGAATACATGGAAGAACTGTACAAAAAAGATCTTCAAGACCCAGATAATCATGATGATGTGATCACTAATCTAGAGCCTTAGAAAGCATCACTACGAACAAAGCTAGTGGAGGTGACGGAATTCCAGTTGAGCTGTTTCAAATCCTGAAAGATGATGCTGTGAAAGTGCTGCACTCAATATGCCAGCAAATTTGGAAAACTCAGCAGTGGCCACAGGACAGGAAAAGGTCAATTTTCATTCCAATTCCAAAGAAAGATAATACCAAAGAATGCTCAAACTACTGCACAATTGCACTCATCTCACATGCGAGTAAAATAATGCTCAAAATTCTCCAAGCCAGGCTTCAGCAATATATGAACCGTGAACTCCCTGATGTTCAAGCTGGTTTTAGAAAAGGCAGAGGAACCAGAGATCAAATTGCCAACATCTGCTGGATCATGGAAAAAGCAAGAGAGTTCCAGAAAAAATCTCTTTCTGCTTTATTGACTATGCCAAAGCCTTTGACTGTGTGGATCACAATAAACTGTGGAAAATTCTGAAAGAGATGGGAATACCAGGCCACCTGACCTGCCTCTTGAGAAATCTGTATGCAGGTCAGGAAGCAACAGTTAGAACTGGACATGGAACAACAGACTGGTTCCAAATAGGAAAAGGAGTATGTCAAGGCTGTATATTGTCACCCTGCTTATTTAACTTCTATGCAGAGTACATCATGAGAAACGCTGGACTGGAAGAAATACAAGCTGGAATCAATATTGCCGGGAGAAATATCAATAACCTCAGATATGCAGATGACACCACCCTTATGGCAGAAAGTGAAGAGGAGCTAAAAAGCCTCTTCATGAAAGTGAAAGAGGAGAGTGAAAAAGTTGGCTTCAAGGCCAACATTCAGAAAACGAAGATCATGGCATCCAGTCCCATCACTTCATGGGAAATAGATGGGGAAACAGTGGAAATAGTGTCAGACTTTATTTTGGGGGGCTCCACAATCACTGCAGATGGTGATTGCAGCCACGAAATTAAAAGACGCTTACTCCTTGGAAGGAAAGTTATGATCAACCTAGATAGCATATTCAAAAGCAGAGACATTACTTTGCCGACTAAGTTCCATCTAGTCAAGGCTATGGTTTTTCCTGTGGTCATGTATGGATGTGAGAGTTGGACTGTAAAGAAGGCTGAGCACCGAAGAACTGATGCTTTTGAACTATGGTGTTGGAGAAGACTCTTGAGAGTCCCTTGGACTGCAAGGAGATCTAACCAGTCCATTCTGAAGGAGATCAACCCTGGGATTTCTTTGGAAGGAATGATGCTAAAGCTGAAACTCCAGTACTTTGGCCACCTCATGCGAAAAGTTGACTCATTGGGAAAGACCCTGATGCTGGGAGGGATCGGGAGCAGGAAGAGAAGGGGACGACCGAGGATGAGATGGCTGGATGGCATCATGGACTGGATGGACGTGAGTCTGAGGGGACTCCGGGAGATGGTGATGAACAAGGAGGCCTGGCGTGCTGAGATTCATGGGGTCGCAAAGAGTCAGACATCACTGAGGGACTGAACTGAACTGGACTGAACTCTGCATATGAGTTAAAGAAGCAGGGTGACAATATACAGCCTTGATGTATATTTCCCAATTTGGAACCAGTCTGTTGTTCCATGTCCAGTTCTAACTGTTGCTTCCTGACCTGCATACAGATTTCTCAGGAGGCAGGTCAGGTGGCCTGGTATTCCCATTCTTGAAGAATTTTCCACAGTTTATTGTGATCCACACAGTCAAAGGCTTTGGCATAGTCAATAAAGCAAAAGTAGATATTTTTCTGGAACTCTCTTGCTTTTTTGATGATCCAGCCGATGTTGGCAATTTGATCTCTGGTTCCTCTGCCTTTTCTAAATACAGTTTAGACATCTGGCAGTTCACAGTTCATGTACTGTTGAAGCCTGGCTTGGAGAATTTTGAGCATTACTTTCCTAGCATGTGAGATGAGTACAATTGTGTGGTAGTTTGAACATTATTTGGCATTGCCTTTTTTTGAGATTGGAATGAAAACTGACCTTTTCCAGTCCTGTGGCCACTGCTGAGTTTTCCAAATTTGGTGGCATATTGAGTGCAGCACTTTCACAGCATCATCTTTTAGGATTTGAAATAGCTCATCTGGAATTCCATCACCTCTACTAGCTTTGCTTGTAGTGATGCTTCCTAAGGCCCACTTGACTTCTCATTCCAGGAGGTCTGGCTCTAGGTGAGTGATCACACCATTGTGATTATCAGGGTCATGAAAATCTTTTTTGTACAGTTTTTCTATGTATTCTTGCCACCTCTTCTTAATATCTTCTGCTTCTGTTAAGTCCGAACAATTTCTGACCTTTATTGTGCCCATCTTTGCATGAAATGTTCCCTTGGTATCTCAAATTTTCTTGGAGAGATCTCTAGTCTTTCCCATTCTTTTGTTTCCCTCTATTTCTTTGCATTGATTGCTCAGGAAGGCTTTCTTATCTCTCCTTGCTATTCTAAAGAACTCTGCATTCAAATGGGTATACCCTTCCTTTTCTCCTTTGCCTTTTTCTTCTCTTTTCTCAACTATTTGTAAGGCCTCATCAGACAACCATTTTGCCTTTTTGCATTTCTTTTTTCTTGGGTATGATCTTGATCACTGCCTCCTGTACAATGTTATGAACTTTCATCCATATTTCTTCAGGCACTCTATCTGTCAGATCTAATGCCTTGAATCTATTCATTACTTCCCCATTTAATTATACATTTTGAGGAAAGAGGAGTAAAGCCCCAAATTCCATATAGCATTTGTTCTTTTTTTTTGTGTGTGTGTGTGTTATTGTGATTACGTCTTATACAGAATTGTAAAGTAAAGTAAAACATAAATAAATAAATATATTAAAAAAAAAAGAAACACAGCATTTGTTCTTAGAAATTAAGTTTCCGTTTCGAATACATCAATCTCAGACAAAATTCTAGAATGACCTCAAAAGAAATGGGTTGTACTTATTACTATTTTCATATAGACAAGTTTGCACTTCTATAATTTTTGCTTTGAAATATTTAGAAAATAAATTGTAGAAAGGTCAACAGTACTTTCCTGAGTAAATATATGACGTTGATCCTAAATTCATTTTTACACGTGCTTGACCTGGACAATTTCAATTGCCCTCCACTACAGGCATAGCCTGGAGATATTGTAGGTTTACCTTCAGACCATCACAAAAAAGTGAATATCACAATAAAGTAAGTTACACAATACTTTTGTTTCTCAATGCCTATAAAAATAACATTACTTCATACTGTAGTCTATACCTTCAGTTGCATAAAGTATGCAACTATATTATATAAAAATGTACTTGCATTAATTAAAAAATACTTTGTTGCTAGAAAAATGATAACCACTATCTGACAATGTAAGACTGGCACAAACCTTCAAATTGCAAAAGAAACAATATCTGCAAAGCACAATAAAACAAAGTACAATAAAACAAGATATATATGCCTATATGTCCCCCAAAAGCTTTACTTGAAATAGTTTAGTTCATATATTTACTAAAGCCTACACCAACTTTGAGAATATCACATTCATATCTCTTGGCATTAGGAATGAAATATTTATTATCACTTTCATCTTTTATTAGTTTGAAATCTGACATTTCTATCTCAGAAGATACTTAAAAGTAAGCTCTCCACTATTTTTTAAACTTTTCTCATACTATTTAAAAAATGTAAACTTCATTAATGAAAAAGAGAAGAAAATTAGGTAATTGCTCTACTTAATATTTGTATAATGATTTACTATTATATTTGCTTGCATGTAACTCCTTTTAGAGTTTAATTAATCCCACTTAGTGTTTAAGTATCCTATATATCTGCCAACTGGAGTTCAATTTCTAGTTGCTGTTTATTAGCAAGATAATTGGGCTTATTACTTAAGCATGGTGCCTCCCTGGCACTCAGCCCAGATGGGATATTTTATATGTATTATGTCTGGAAAGGAAAGTATACATTTCCTCAAAAGCAGATGTTTAAACAACATTAAAACCTTGAATTTTTTTTTAAATCACCATAATGCACCAAAGTGGAGCTAATGTTATGTTAATGTAGAGGAACCAAATGCATTAAACTCATGAGCTAGAACACCTTCTTTTAAACTGTTAAGTTTATGTTTACTATTCTCAAATAATTCTATGGTTTTATTTATCTACACACATTGATATTAATAATTAATAAATATTTCTGAAGGTGTTTTACATTTCAAGCTTAGTTGGTTGAACTGTTTCATCTACTTATAACTATTTTTCTGAAAAATAATTTTCAAACTCTTACTAAGTTTTCTTGTTAAATATCTGCCAACTTTCCAGTTTTAAGTACATAATTTATTTTGAGATACACAAGTAACAGATTACCAAAAGAAAAAAAAAGACCCCAAGTAAAGTCTTGGAGAAAATTATGTTAAAGTTCACCTCTAGGAATTAAAAATGGAGGACTGACATTTCAGCTGTATAATTTCTTCTTTGCCAATTCCATCTCAACATTATATGACAAACTAGATTTTGAGAACAAGCTTAAAATAAAAATTATGCTAAAAATGAGAGTACATAAGGATGAGACCTCAATATACTTTAGCATGGCCCATAAAACTCAGGGTAATCATATTAAAGCCAAATAACTCAGGGAGAAAGGACTTAAAAAGACTAGTATGGGTCTAGATTCAGTTGTCAAAAGAATGTGTCACTATGCACAGATATATAATGCCTAAGACATTTCAGTGAATTTCCTAATATAACAAGCACTTATTAAACTGTAAGTTCTTAGAGGATGGGAAAATATTAACTCATCATTATATTCCCAGCATTGAGCAAAATATTAGAATACTGGAAGAGACTTATCAAATGATTGCTGAATGGATAAACAAATGGTGAGGAAATTGATAAATCTAGCAGTGGTACATTGAACAGCTACTTCTTAAAAGCTTAACTGACTTGTAATAGAACTCAAATCACCAAAATGAATGTCATTTTTACCATAAAATGAAATCCTTTTAATTGTATAATACCACACGACCATTTTAAGCTGCTGCTGCTGCTGCTGCTGCTGCTGCTGCTGCTGCTGCTGCTAAGTTGCTTCAGTCGTGTCCGACTCTGTGCGACCCCAGAGACGGCAGCCCACCAGGCTCCCCCGTCCCTGGGATTCTCCAGGTAAGAACACAGGAGTGGGTTGCCATTTCCTTCTCCAATGCATGAAAGTGAAAAGTGAAAGTGAAGTCGCTCAGTTGTGTCCAACTCCTAGCGACCCCATAGACTGCAGCCTACCATAAGCTGCTGCTGCTAGGTTGCTTCAGTCGTGTCCGACTCTGTGCGACCCCAGAGATGGCAGCCTACCAGGCTCTTCTGTCACTGGGATTCTCCAGGCAAGAACAACGGAGTGGGTTGCCATTTCCTTCTCCAATGCATGAAAGTGAAAAGTGAAAGTGAAGTTGCTCAGTTGTGTCCGACTTCACGATCCCACGGACTGCAGCCCACCAAGCTCCTCCATCCATGGGCTACACACTCTCAAAGCAAAGAAATAATGGAAAAGGCACATTTTAATAATGAGGTCTCAATACATAACAGTAATATGCATTTGCAAAAGCATCCAATGTAATAATAATTTGCAATTAAAAAAAAATCTTTTAGAAACCCACTTTACTATTGGTGAGATGGAAACAAAGCTTGAGAAAGAATTTATTTATCTTTTCTCTAAAAACCCATTTGCCCTTAAAATGCAATGATTCTTTTGACCATTGTGCTGCATTTATATGTACAAAAAAAGAATAAATCTCTCTTTTCTCTTCTCTTATCTTCTTTCTCTTCTTCATAAACTCAGAAGCACAGAAGATAAATATAACATAGGAAGTTGGAATAAAATGTCTCCCTAGGACTTTTAAAACACTTCATCAAAATGAAATAGAATTTCTCTTATCCACTATGTGTTTCTTCTCTTCTTTGGCTTTAATTTTATTTTTGTATGCCCTTGTTTCTATGAGCTTAAAATATCAGTAAGACTCTGTATGACACCTACAGTTTAAAAATGCAAAAAGTAATGGTACCTTTTTCTCAAAGCTCTTTTGTATACTTTAATCCTTAGATTTCTGTCATACCTAAGCAGATTCATACCACATACAGTGTGGTTTTACATCATCAGTGATCTTTGATAATATGTAATAATAGTTTTGTTTTTTTTTAACACATGGACTGATCCAGAAAACAAGTAGGCTGAATACTGAAGACAGGGATTAGGAGGCTCAGACTAGATTGTGAAGGATTAATGGGCACCAAACTTAAACTTTCCTACAAAAGAGAAGCAGTAGAATAATAGACTTAAATTTAAAATTGGTCTGATATATGACTGTATAAAGTGTCAATAGGTACCTCAACTTCACATACATGTCCTGTAAGTTTGGTAGGTCTCTTACTGGCTTCTATAACATGTTAGACAGACAGACCATGGCATGGAATAGCCAAGTAAAATGTGTTTACCAGAAGTGTGCTATATGATGCCTTACTCTATGCATCCTGGCACACCACTGGTGACTCATATTTGCTGAAGAACAGTTTTCATGTCGTGGCACTTGTGGTAATTTAAGCCTTCTTTTTCAAGGGGGGCAAAGATCCCAGAATAACAAGGTGACAAGCATAGCAACTCCTGATAAGTAAACCTATGCAGAAGCTAGTCTTACTCATCTGGACTAGGCAATATGAATGAAAGAAAATATCTGAATTTAGATACATTGGGCTAAGACATCATTCACTGTGATAATGGGTAATTCTCTAAGCCTCTGTTTGCTCATCTTCCTGTTATGAAAATTAAATGAGAAGATACACAAAAGTAGATGTAATAAAAATTGAAAAGTTCAGTAATGGTCTTCAGCAGCATCAAGTAGCATTCATGATGTTTACATTATGAAATTTCTACTACTCCCAAGGTATTGAATATATCATATACAAGGAAACATTTCAAACCCAGGATAATCTTTTTTATTGGAGGAGAATATTTATCAAATGAAATGAAGAGAATGGATTCTGTGCCACAACATTTAAATACAGTCATTTGTTACCTGGTTTTATTCCTCTAAGTCACAATTCTAAAAGCCTTTCAGCTAGGAAATAAACTTTCCAGAAAGTTAATAATGAGAGGTAACAGTCAGGATGAATATACAAAACACAGCTAGCCTAACAGAGTATGTCATTTTTTTCCAGTTGTGTTTAGATATTCCAATAAATAGCCTGCAACATTAGTATTATTCTTATAACAAATAACATATGGTTGCATAATCTACTAGTGGCATTCACCTTCAGGATGACTTACATGCATCATAACACAGTCTGTAGTAAAAATAAAATTGTCAAATGGTATATGAAGAGAATTATTTACATTATATTGTAACCATTGCACTTGCTTTATAACTGTTATTTTCATACATGTGATGAATTGTAATAATAAACTTGGGAGACAACTGTAGCGTCTCTTGAAAATCTTTTTTTTTTAAATTCAACAAATGCTAAAGGATCTTCTTTAGACAGGAAACCAGGAAAAGTTGTATAAACTCAAACCCAAACAACAAAGTAAATAGCAATGGGATCATACTTATTAATAATTATCTTAAATGTAAATGGGCTGAATGACCCAACCAAAAGACAAAGACAGGCTGAATGGATACAAAAACAGGACCCCTATATATGCTGTCTACAAGAGACCCACATCAAACCTAGGGACACATACAGACTGAAAGTGAAGGGCTGGAAAAAGATATTTCATGCAAATGGAGACCAAAAGAAAGCAGGATTAGCAATACTCATATCGGATAAAATAAACTTTGAAATAAAGGCCATGAAAAGAGACAAAGAAGGATACTACATAATGATCAAAGGGTCAATCCAAGAAGAAGATATAACAATTATAAATATATATGCATCAAACATACGGGCCCCATGATATGTAAGGCAAATGCTAATAAGTATGAAAGGGGAAATTAAAGTAACATGATAATCAGTTCAGTCGCTCAGTCGTGTCCGAATCTTTGCGATCCCGTTAATTGCAGCACACTAGGCTGCCCTGTCCATCAGCAACTCCTGGAGTTCACTCAGACTCAAGTCTGTTGAGTCAGTGATGCCACCCAGCCATTACATCGTCTGTCCTCCCCTCCTCCTCCTGCCTCCAATCCCTCCCAGCATCAGGGTCTTTTCCAATGAGTCAATTCTTCGCATGAGGTGGCCAAAGTACTGGAGTTTCAGACTTAGCATCAGTCCTTCAAAGAAATCCCAGGGTTGATCTCCTTCAGAATGGACTGGTTGGATCTCCTTGCAGTCCAAGGGACTTTCAAGAGTCTTCTCCAACACCACAGTTCAAAAGCATCAATTCTTCGGTGCTCAGCCTTCTTCACAGTCCAACTCTCACATCCATACATGACCACAGGAAAAATCATAGCCTTGACTAGACGGACCTTAGTCGGCAAAGTAATGTCTCTGCTTTTGAATATGCTATCTAGGTTGGCCATAACTTTTCTTCCAAGGAGTAAGCATCTTTTAATTTCACGGCTGCAGTCACCATCTGCAGTGATTTTGGAGCCCCCAAAAATAACGTCTGACACTGTTTCCACTGTTTTCCCAACTATTTCCCATGAAGTAATGAGACCAGATGCCATGATCTTTGTTTTCCGAATGTTGAGCTTTAAGCCAACTTTTTCACTCTCCACTTTCATCTTCATAAAGAGGCTTTTTAGTTCCTCGTCACTTTTTGCCATAAGGGTGGTATCATCTGCATATCTGAGGTTATTGATATTTCTCCCAGCAATCTTGATTCCAGCTTGTGCTTCTTCCAGCCCAGTGTTTCTCAGGATGTTCTCTGCATATAAGTTAAATAAGTAAGGTGACAATATACAGCCTTGATGTAGTCCTTTCCCGATTTGGAACCAGTCTGTTGTTCCATGTCCAGTTCTAACTGTTGCTTCCTGACCTGCATATAGGTTTCTCAAGAGGCAGGTCAGGTGGTCTGGTATTCCCATCTCTTTCAGAATTTTCCACAGTTTCTTGTGATCCACACAGTCAAAGGCTTTGGCATAGTCAATAAAGCAGAAATAGATGTTTTTCTGGAACTCTCTTGCTTTTTCCATGTTCCAGCAGATGTTGGCAATTTGATCTCTGGTTCTTCTGCCTTTTCTAAAACCAGCTTGAATATCTGGAAGTTCACGGTTCAGGTATTGCTAAAGCCTGGCTTGGAGAATTTTGAGCATTACTTTGCTAGCATGAGAGATAAGTGCAATTGTGCAGTAGTTTGAGCATTCTTTGGCATTGCCTTTCTTTGGGATTGGAATGATAACTGACCTTTTCCAGTCCTGTGGCCACTGCTGAGTTTTCCACATTTGCTGGCACATTGAGAGCAGAACTTTCACAACATCATCTTTCAGGATTTGAAATAGCTCAACTGGAATTCCATCACCTCCACCACTTTTGATCATAGTGATGCTTTCTAAGGCCCACTTGACTTCACATTCCAGGATGTCTGGCTCTAGGTGAGTGATCACACCATCATGATTATCTTGGTCATGAAGATCTTTTTTGTACAGTTCTTTCATGTATTCTTGCCACCTCTTCTTAATATCTTCTGCTTCTGTTAGGTCCCTACCATTTCTGTTCTTTATCAAGCCCATCTTTGCATGAAATGTTCCCTTGGTGTCTCTAATTTTCTTCAAGAGATCTCTAGTCTTTCCCATTATGTTGTTTCCCTCTATTTCTTTGCATTGATCGCTGAAGAAGGCTTTCTTATCTATTCTTGCTATTCTTTGGAACTCTGCATTCAGATGCTTCTATCTTTCCTTTTCTCCTTTGCTTTTCACTTATCTTCTTTCCACAGCTATTTGTAAGGCCTCCCCAGACAGCCATTTTGCTTTTTTGCATTTCTTTTCCATGGGGATGGTCTTCATCCCTGTCAACTGTACAATGTCATGAACCTCCATCCATAGTTCATCAGGCACTCTATCTATCAGATCTAGCCCCTTAAATCTATTTCTCACTTCTACTGTATAATCATAAGGGATTTGACTTAGGTCATACCTGAATGGTCTAGTGGTTTTCCCTATTCTCTTCTATTTAATTCTCAATTTGGCAATAAGAAGTTCATGATCTGAGCCACGGTCAGCTCCTGGTTTTGTTTTTCTTGACTGTATAGAGCTTCTCATCTCTGGCTGAAAAGAATATAATCAATCTAATTTCAGTGTTGACCATCTGGTGATGTCCACGTGTAGAGTCTTCTCTTGTGTTGTGGGAAGAGGGTATTTGCTATGACCAGTGCATTTTCTTGGCAAAACTCTATTAGTCTTTGCCCTGCTTCATTCCGCATTCCAAGGCCAATTTGCCTGTTACTCCAGGTGTTTCTTGACTTCCTACTTTTGCATTCCAGTCCCCTATAATGAAAAGGACATCTTTTGGGGGTGTTAGTTCTAAAAGGTCTTGTAGGTATTCATAGAACCATTCAACTTCAGCTTCTTCAGTGTTACTGTTTGGGGCATAGACTTGGATTACTGTGATATTGAATGGTTTGCCTTGGAAACGAACAGAGATCTTTCTGTCGTTTTTGAGATTGCATCCAAGTACTGCATTTTGGTCTCTTTTGTTGACCACAATGGCTACTCCATTTCTTCTAAGGGATTCCTGCCAGCAGTAGTAGATATAATGGTCATCTGAGTTAAATTCACCCATTCCAGTCCATTTTAGTTTGCTGATTCCTAGAATGTTGACGTTCACCCTTGCCATCTCTTGTTTGACCACTTCTAATCTGCCTTGATTCATGGACTTGACATTCCAGGTTCCTATGCAATATTGCTCTTTACAGCATCGGACCTTGGCTTCTATCACCAGTCACATCCACAGCTGGGTATTGTTTTTGCTTTGGCTCCATCCCTTCATTCTTTCTGGAGTTCTCTCTCCACTGATCTCCAGTAGCATATTGGGCACCTACTGACCTGGGGAGTTCCTCTTTCAGTATCCTATCATTTTGCCTTTTCATACTGTTCATGGGGTTCTCAAGGCAAGAATACTGAAGTGGTTTGCCATTCCCTTCTAAACATGATAATAGTTGGAGACTTTAATATCCCACTCACACCTATGGATAGATGAACCAAAGTGAAAATTAGCAAGGAAACACAGACTTTAAATGATACAGTGGATTAGTTAGAGCTAATTGATATCTATAGGACATTTCACCCAAAACAATGAATTTTACCTACTTTTCAAGTGCACACAGAACCTTCTCCAGGATAGATCACATCCTGGGCCAGAAATCTAGCCTTGGTAAATTAAAAAAAAAAAAAAAAAGAAATCCTTTCAAGCATCTTTTCTGATCACAATGTGGTAAGATAGATGTCAACTATAGGGAAAAAAAAACTATTAAAAACAAAAACATATGGAGGCTAAACAACATGCTTATGAATAACAAACAAATAACAGAAGAAATCAAAATATGCATAGAAACAAATGAAAATGAAAACACAACAACCCAAAACCTATAGGATTCAGTAAAATCAGTGCTAAGGGGAAGGTTCATAGCAATACAAGCTTACCTCAAGAAACAGGAGAAAAATTTAAATAAAAAAATCAAATAAATCTAACTTTACACCTAAAGCAACTAGAAAGAGAAGAAATGAAGAACCTCACGGTAGGTAGAAGGGAAGAAATCATAAAAATTAGGGCAGAAATAAATGAAAAAGAAACAAAGGAGACTATAGAAAAAAATCAACAAAACTAAAAGCTGGTTCCTTGAGAAGATAAATAAAATAGACAAGCTATTATCCAGAATCATCAAGAAAAAAAGTAGAAGAATCAAATCAACAAAATTAGAAATGAAAATGGAGAAATCACAACAGACAACAAAGATATACAAAGGATCATAAATGACAACTATCAGCAACTTTATGACAATAAAAAGGACAACTTGGAAGAAATAGAAAAATAGAAATTATTTTCTATTTATCTTAGAAAAGTATAACCTTCCAAAACTGAATCAGGAAGAAATAGAAAATATTAACAGACCTATCACAAGCATGGAAATCAAAACTGTAATAAAAAATCTCCCAACAAACAAAAGCCCAGGACCAGATGGCTTCAGGGTGAGTTCTACCAAAAATTAAGAGAAGAGCTAACACCTATCCTGCTCAAACTCTTCCAGAAAATTGCCAAGGAAGGTAAACTCATTCTATGAGGCTACCATCACCCTAATACCAAAACCAGGCAAAGATGCCACCAAAAAAAAGAAAACTACAGGCCAATATCACTGATGAACATAGATGCAAAAATCCTCAACAAAATTCTAGCAAACAGAATCCAACAACATTTTTTAAAGATCATTCATCATGACCAAGTGAGCTTTATCCCAGGGATGCAAGGATTCTTCAATATTGGCAGATCAATGTGATACACCACATTAACAAATTGAAAGATAAAAACCATATGATTATCTCAGTAGATGCAGAGAAAGCCTTTGACAAAACCCTCCAGAAAGCAGGCATAGAAGGATCATACTTCAACATAATAAAAGCCATATATGATAAATCCACAGCAAACATTATGCTCAATGGTGAAAAATTTAAAGCATTTCCCCTAAATCCAGGAACAAGACAAGGGTGCCCACTCTCACTACTACAATTCAACATAGTAGTAGTGATCGCTGAGGAAGGCTTTCTTATCTCTCCTGGCTATTCTTTAGGACACTGCATTCAAATGGGTATATCTATCCTTTTCTCTTTTGCTTTTCACTTCCCTTCTTTTCACAGCTGTTTGTAAGGCCTCCTCAGACAGCCACTTTGCTTTTATGCATTTCTTTTCCATGGGGATGGTCTTATTCCTGTCTCCTGTACAATGTCACAAACCTTGACATTGTGCCAGTTCATCAAGCACTCTGTCTATCAGATCTAGTTCCTTAAATCTATTTCTCACTTCCACTGTATGATAGTAAGAGATTTGATTTAGGTCATATATGAATGGCCTAGTGGTTTTCCCTACCTTCTTCAATTTAAGTCTGAATTTGGCAATAAGGAGTTGATGATCTGCGCCACAGTCTGCTCCCAGTCTTGTTTTTGCTGACTGTATAGAGCTTCTCCATCTTTGACTGCAAAGAATATAATCAATCTGATTTTGGTATTGACCATCTGGTGAGGTCCATGTGTAGAGTCTTCTCTTATGTTGTTGGAAGAGGGTATTTGCTATGAACATTGCATTCTCTGGGCAAAACTCTATTCACCTTTGCCCTGCTTCATTCTGTACTCCAAGGCCAAATTTTCCTGTTACTCCAGGTGTTTCTTAAGTTCCTACTTTTGCATTCCAGTCCCCTATAATGGAAAGGACATCTTTTTTGGGTGTTAGTTCTAAAAGGTCTAGTATGCCTTCATAGAACCATTTAACTTCAGTTACTTTAGCATTACTGGTTGGGGCGTAGACTTGGATTGCCATGATATTGAATTGTTTGCCTTGGAAAGAAACAGAGATCATTGTCTTTTTTGAGATTGCATCCAAGTACTGCATTTTGGACTCTTTTGTTGACCATGATGGCTACTCCATTTCTTCTAAGGGATTCTTGCCCACAGTAGTACATATAATGGTCATCTGAGAGAAATCCACCCATTCCAGTCCATTTTAGTTCCCTTATTCCTAAAATGTTGACGTTCACTCTTGCCATCTCCTGTTTGACCACTTCCAATTTGCCTTGATTCATGGACCTAACATTCCAGGTTCCTATGCAATATTGCTCTTTAGAGCATCAGACCTTGCTTCTATCACCAGTCACATCCACAACTGAGTGTTGTTTTTGCTTTGCCTCTGCCTCTTCATTCTTTCTGGAGTTATTTCTCCAGTGATCTCCAGTAGCATATTGGGCCCCTACTGACCTGGGGAGTTCATCTTTCAGTGTCCTATCTTTTTGCCTTTCATACTGTTTATGGGGTTCTCAAGGCAAGAATCCTGAAGTGGTTTGTCATTTCCTTCTCCAGTGGACCACATCTTGTCAGAACTCTCCACCAAGATCCATCTGTCTTGTGTGGCCCTGCATGGCATGGCTTAGTTTCACTGAGTTAGACAAGGCTGAGGTCCATGTGATTAGATTGGTTAGTTTTCTGCTATTGTTGTTTCAGTCTGTCTACCCTCTGATGCCCTCTCTCAGCGCCTACTGTCTTATTCACTTTCTCTTACCTTGGACGTGGGGTATCTCTTCATGGCTGCTCCAGCAAAGCACAGCCACTGCTCCCTACCTTGAATGGGGGGTTTCTCTTACTTTGGACATGGGATATCTTCTCTCGACTGCTCACTGCTTCAGTGCTGCGCAGCCATCACTCGTGGCTTCCTAGGCCATTTTTATCACTCTTGCCTGGAAAACCCCATGGGCAGAGGCTGAAGTCCATGAGGTTGCATCAGTCAGACAGGACTGAGCAACTTCACTTTCACTTTTCACTTTTATGCATTGGAGAAGGAAATGGCAACCCACTCCAGTGTTCTTGCCTGAAGAATCCCAGGGATGAAGGAGCCTGGTAGGTTGCCGTCTATGGGGTCACACAGAGTCAGACATGATTGAAGTGACTTAGCAGTAGCAGCAGCAGGCCATTTTTATCACTATGCCAAGAAATTAAATATTGTAAATTCTACCTTTAAATCTTTATCATTCCCTAAGATAACTGTCAATGACCTGTATTTTAAGAAATAAACAAACAGAAAAGCCACAGAATAAAACAGAAATTTATGCTAATGAATATACACACACATGCACAGACACACACCTTATTAAAATTTCTCTTTTAAAAATATTTCTTTATTTATTTGGCTGTGCCAGGTCTTAGTTGTAGCACACAGGATCTTTAATCTTCCTTGTGGCAAGTGGGATAATTAGTTGTGGCATGGGAACTCTTAGTTGTGGCATATGGGATCTAGCTCCCTTACCAGAGATGGAACCCAGGCCCCTTTCATCGGGAGAATGGAGTCTTAGCCACTGAACCAACAGGGAAGTCCCTTAAAGTTTTTACTTACATATAAGTTTCAAAGAGTTATCCATTACCTTGAAACAATACTATCCTCACTAGCTAGTGCTCTGGTTTGAACTATTCAAATTAGTCTTACTTTCTCCTTAAATACAAAATCTGAGTCAACAAATATCAAGTGCCTTTCTAAAATGAGTATTCAATTTAGTTTAAATCATTTTAGAATAACTCAACAAAGGCATCCATCTTCCCTTTTTCTTATCAATAAAGAAGCTTAATTCAGAGATGGATAACCTCATCTCAATAGATAAATATGACAATAAACTGCTCTGAGTTTTGTCTCCCTTTCTTTCTTCATGCTCCATTAGGATGCAACAAGAAATACATTTTCATTTTTCTGGTCATTAAAGAAGAATGAATGGAGTAAAAAATGAAATTTAGCTCATTTAGATTGAGCTCAGTTCAACGAGGCTGACCTTTTCTGTTCATTTTGTTTATAAACAAATACAAACTTTATTTTGATGAAATATCTTAATCATCTCTCATTCACAAACACCAAGTCTTAAGCAGATGAACTGTAGAAGTGCCACCTCCACAGATATCCTATGCCCTTCAAGGTACCAACATAAAATCCTAGTTAACTTTAATTAAAAATATAAAAATCAGAAGACAGATATTTATATAAGTTAATTGAATGACAAAGACTCATTGCAGCTAAATTTTGGTTTCACAGTAAGCCAGCCCAGCTTGGTAAGGCATTCTTATCACACATGTAGTAGATGGACCTTTTACTTATTTATCTATTTATTTTAGATTCTAGCTCTCCCTCCGGAAGCATCTCAATAGTCAAACTATTTCCATTGTGTCAAGTATATAGCATAGACTACATAAGAGTTTGCGGCAAGAACAAACAAACAAACAAAATAATAATTCCCTGGCCAGGGAAATAAGATCCCACATGCTGTGTAATAAAGCCAGAAACAAACAAACAAACAAACAAACAAAAAAAAAAAACAAAAAAATCAAAACATCTTTGTAAAATTATTTTTTGTTGAAAATAGTTACATGAAAAAGGAGCAACTGAATTAACTTAGACTGTATAAGGTAATTGAGCAATAAACTTAAAACTTCAGAGCATAGAAAAATTACAGAGTCAGAAAACCCAAAGATGAGATCCAAAAGCCATATACACCAGTTCCACAAAATCCAGTCATGTGATAAAATACCAAAATAAATGGTTAATAATTGGTGTCAGATATTGAGGCCATGTATTAAGAACATGATAGACCACTTTATAGAATTCAGACTATGTCCTTAAATAACACAAAAAAATTAGCCAAAACTCTCAGAAAAGGGGACTCAAATTACTTAAGTCACATGTCAGTCACTTAAATTAATCTGGCTCAGTACTCCTGCTTTAAAACTATTTTAAGATATGGTGAGAAATCAGGACACCCCAAAGACATCAAGCTAAACTTTTAAGTTGATAAATATTATTCCTTATTCCTTATTTCTTTTGCCCCATCTGATTTTACTGGCATTTAAAAGGCAATGGATTAAATAAGGAAAATAATATCTTTTGAACCTATCCTATTCTTTGTTTTAATTTATTTATTTTTTAATTGAAACTATTCTATTCTTTACAGTGACATTATAATAGCAACCAAGTCTGAAGGATTAACAATTAAACCATTGAATGCCTAGTAAGTGCCATGTATTTTGTTGGAATAGGAATAAAATAATGAGAAAAAAGGCAAAGACAAAAGCAATTAACTAACAAAAACAATACAGTAAAACAGAAATCACTCTCATCCTCAAAGATTTATATCCTAAAAGATAATTAATAATCTTAAGAATATATAATCATATGAATACGTGATTATTATGAATGCTGTGAATAAGAAATAAATCATGCAGTACAAGAATTGACCTAATCAGAGACTCTTCCCTTGAACAACTCTAGACTAGACTTCTCTGAGCCTCACTAGGACCTGATCTTGAATATATCCTTAAAGCCCCAGTTTTAGAAAGAATCCTGCTAAGATTTTTTAGCCAAAATCCCTGCCTTGACATCTGGTCAAATCTGTCATCCTTCACCATCCTCTAGGTCATGTCTTATTATCTGATGAGCCTAACATGCTTTCAACCAATAATCTGGTAGTTTAGCTTAGACAGAATTGACAGAGCGGGGCCTGGCAGGCTACAGTCCATCCATAGCATTGCAAAGACTGGGACACAACTGAGCATCCTTACTCTAATTAGTTTCCTCTGAATAATTTTCATCCTCTGATACCCACCCTGCTTATTTATAAACCCCCACTTGTCCATCTTGTATTCAGTACTGAGCCAAGTTCTATACTGAGTCTCTTGTCCCCTATTGCAATAGTTCCTGATAAAAATATGTTTCACCTTTTAAACTACCCTCAGACTCTGTTTTTTCAACAATGCACACAGGTCCTGAGAAGGCAGAGGTTATTGTATCACATTGAAAAATTGTCTCTATATTTTTGTAATAGCACAAATATGTTTAATGGGATTGGCAGGAATCTGTATACTATATCTTCAGGTTAAATCAGGCCCTACCACTGCTTTGTAAATAAAGTTTTCTTGGAACACAGTCACATCATTTTTTTTTACATGTTTTCTGTGGCTGCTTCACCTCCTAAAAAAGCAGTTGGGTAGTTGTGACAGAGAATATGTATCTCACAAAACCTGAAAGAATTACTATGTGGCCCTTTGCCAAATGCTGTTATAAACTCTTAATCAGGTGTACAAAACATTGATTTTATGAGACTGCCCAACTGTGCAAAACCTTGCCTGCTTTGGGACAAATGTCATCAAGGAACTTGTGACTAACTTAAAGACTTGCTTTCTAGAAACTTACAGTTTTCTTAAAGATTACCAGAAGCCTTTGTTAAAACAAAATTGTAAGCAGACTACCAAAATATAAATTAGATTGAAATCTAATTGTGTTGCTTAAAGCAATGCAAGGGGGGGGGTCTCACATCTCTCTGCCTAAACAGTGGGTCAATCCTTCTGGGAAAAAACAAATACTTTAGAAAATATTCCCCTAGACTGCAGAAGGTATCCTACACTTCCAAAGGAGCCACAGTCATTTATTTTCCTGGAAAACATTTTAAAATTTTTCCCATGCAGGAAATTTGAATTAATAATATGATCATCTATATATTGTACAAATGCATTCAAAACAAAATTTTTCCATATTTTCTTTGCCTAGATAATGTGAGTGTGTGTGCTTATAAACTTTTTTTACAGAATTAATTTTACATAAACTTCAGGCATCACGACTCTACTTGTTTTTTAGGATTGGTTCTCTTAAAGTAAGGGTTTCCCAGGTGGATCAGTGGTAAAGAATTGACTTGTCAAGACAGGATGTGAGTTCAATCCCTGGATGGAGAAGATCCCCTGGAAGGACATGGCAACCCACTCCAGAATTCTTGCCTAGAACATTCCATGGACAGAGGAGCCTGGTGGGCTACAGTCCACTGGGTAACAAAGAATCAGACTAAAGTAAAGACATTCTTTTACATAACAAAACTATCATTATCACATCACAAAAAAATAGTTAGCAACAATTTTCCCTAATATCTAATGTACAGTCCACATTCAATTTTTTCCCATTTGAATTACAACTCTCAAACTCATGCATTCCATTTCTTTAAGTCCCTTTTATCTTTCTTCTTCCATGACAGGTACCCATTTACTTTTTTTGTTTGCTTATTTTGGTTTTATTTCTTTATACTGACTTTCTGGACAGACAAAACAGTTATTTTGAAGAATATTCTACACATCTCATTGTGGGACATTTTAATCTGCTCATTCTTCTTATATTTCCTGGAAGCTTAATTTATTAAAACATTGAATAAAAAAAAATCTCACCAGGACACAATAACACTTTTAGGGAAAAAAGGAGAAGAAACAGAAAAAGAAAATAAACACTCCAGTCTCACTGGAGGTGATTATTACATCCATTTCTTACTCTGAAAATTTCTACACAAAGGAAAATAAGCATTCAGCCTGCTTTTAGAAAGAGCAGTATTTTATCCCAAACAGATGAGGAAAGTGCTTCTTCAGAGGAAATATTAGTCAATAAATGCAAAAAGAAAAAGAGAATTAGAAAAATCACCATTCTGCAATATTCAGGGAATCATTAATTGAGGAAAGTACAATCAAGAGATGCTAAAACTATTAGATGAAAGACTGTTGCACAACCAGTCATTACCCTAGTACCAAAAAAATTCCCACCCACTTCTAGGATACTTACTCATTCAGTTCAGTTCAGTTCAGTTCAGTTCAGTCGCTCAGTCGTGTCCAACTCTATGGGACCCCATGAATCCAGCACGCCAGGCCTCCCTGCCTGTCACCATCTCCCGGAGTTGACTCACACTCACGTTCATCGACCCCGTGATGCCATCCAGCCATCTCATCCTCAGTCGTCCCCTTCTCCCCCTGCCCCCAATCCCTCCCAGCATCAGAGTCTTTTCCAATGAGTCAACTCTTCGCATGAGGTGGCCAAAGTACTGGAGATTCAGCTTCAGCATCATTCCCTCCAAAGAAATCCCAAGGTTGATCTCCTTCAGAATGGACTGGTTGGATCTCCTTGCAGTCCAAGGGACTCTCAAGAGTCTTCTCCAACAACACAGTTCAAAAGCATCAATTCTTCGGCGCTCAGCCTTCTTCACAGTCCAACTCTCACATCCATACATGGCCACAGGAAAAACCATAGCCTTGACTAGACGGACCTTAGTCGGCAAAGTAATGTCTCTGCTTTTGAATATACTATCTAGGTTGGTCATAACTTTTCTTCCAGGAGTAACTGTCTTTTAATTTCGTGGCTGCAGTCACCATCTGCAGTGATTTTGGAGCCCCCTAAAATAAAGTCTGACACTGTTTCCACTGTTTCCCCATCTATTTCCCATGAAGTGATGGGACCAGATGCCATGATCTTCGTTTTCTGAATGTTGGCCTTGAAGCCAACTTTTTCACTCTCCTCCTTCACTTTCATCAAGAGGCTTTTTAGTTCCTCTTCACTTTCTGCCATAAGGGGTGGTGTCATCTGCATATCTGAGGTTATTGATATTTCTCCCGGCAATCTTGATTCCAGCTTGTGTTTCTTCCACTCCAGCGTTTCTCATGATGTACTCTGCATAGAAGTTAAATAAGCAGGGTGACAATATACAGCCTTGATGTACTCGTTTTCCTATTTGGAAGCAGTCTGTTGTTCCATGTCCAGTTCTAACTGTTGCTTCCTGACCTGCATACAGATTTCTCAAGAGGCAGGTCAGGTGATCTGGTATTCCATCTCTTTCAGAATTTTCCACAGTTTATTGTGAACCACACAGCTTTAGATAGAAAATTTTTTGGTACCACTTTAAATTATACAATCAAACCTAACACCACTAAAAGGGAGGCAACCTGATTTTATGTCCATTTGATATGATTCTGTAAAACACACAGGGTCACCTATGAAAGGTTCTTGCCAAAATTTTTTCTTTTTACCTGAATGTAGTTAAGACTTTAGACTTAACTATCAATTCTTCTAATTAGATGCTTGATGAAAGTCTCATAATAACAACTTGATAAAAATAGTTTTGTTTCATTTTATAAGTTGCCCTTGAATCAAGGATCAATCATTCTACTAGTGGGTATGACTACGGCAGCTGACCTGGAAATTAACTGCGAACCGGCACACTGCAGAGTAAAGGACAAAGAGCTGTGTGTAAGGAACCTCATATTCCTACTCAGACAGACTTTTTTCCCCCTGTGGAAGTTTGGCTATCACAGCTTCTTCTCAGAGCCTGTTCTTCCAGTGATGAAATAAGTTTGAGTAACATACTTCTTCTCATGTTATACACCAAAACTCCATGACTTTTAAGTCACAGAAAACAGTCTTACACACACAGTTCAGTGTAGTGCTTAGGAGGAGGGGTTGAGATCCTGCCTGCCAGGCTGTGAAAGTCCAGCTCCAGTGCCGCCACATCCTTTCTAAGCTGCATTGATCCATAAAATAGAGATAAGATAATTACATTACCTATTTCATAGGGTTGTTGTGAGGATTTATTTGGTAATTGCATCTAAATGCTTAAAATAATGACTACTGCAACATGAGCATTAGATATACATTATAAAGCAAGAGAATTCCAGAAAAACATCTATTTCTGCTTTATTGACTACACCAAAGGCTTTGACTGTGTGGATCACAACAAACTGTGGACAAATTCTGAAAGAGATGGGAATACCAGACCACCTGATCTGCCTCCTGAGAAACCTGTATGCAGGTCAAGAAGCAACAGTTAGAATTGGACATGGAACAACAGACTGGTTCCAGATACGGAAAGGAGTAGTCAAGGCTGTATATTGTCACCCTGCTTATTTAACTTCTATGCAGAGTACATCATGAAAAACGCTGGACTGGAAGCAGCACAAGCTGGAATCAAGATTGCCAGGAGAAATACCAATAACCTCAGATATGCAGATGACACCACCCTTATGGCAGAAAGTGGAGAAGAACTAAAGAGCCTCTTGATGGAAGTGAAAGAGGAGAGTGAAAAAGTTGGCTTAAAACTCAACATTCAGAAAACAAAGATCATGGCATCTGGTCCCATCACTTCATGGGAAATGGATGGGGAAACAGTGGAAACTGGTGGCAGACTTATTTATTTATTTGGTCTCCCAAATCACTGCAGATGGTGACTGCAGCCATGGAATTAAAAGATGCCTACTCCTTGCAAGAAAAGCTCTCACCAACTAGACAGCCTATTAAAAAGCAGAGACATTACTTTGCCAACAAATGCCATCTAGTCAAAGCTATGGTTTTTCCAATAGTCAGGTATAGATGTGAGAGTTGGTCTATAAAGAAAGGTGAGCACCGAATAATTGATGCTTTTGAACTGTGGTGTTGGGGAAGACTCTTGAGAGTCCCTTGGACTGCAAGTAGATCCAACCAGTCCATTCTAAAGGAGATCAGCCCTGAATATTCATTGGAAAGACTGATGCTGAAGCTGAAACTCTAATACTTTGGCCACCTGATGCAAAGAACCAATTCATTGGTAAAGACCCTGATGCTGGGGAAGATTGAAGGAGGGAGGAAAAGGGGATGACAGAAAATGAGATGGTTGGATGGCATCACTGACGCAATAGACATGAGTTTGAGTAAGCTCCAGGAGTTGGTGATGGACAGGGAAGCCTGGCATGCTGCAGTCCATGGGGTTGCAAAGAGTCAGACAGGACTGAATGACTGAACTGAACTGATTACATTATTATTGTTCATCTAACATTATTCAAAATCATTATTATATTTTACTTGAAATGAGGTCTGAATTAAGACCATGATGGTGGCAATTACAGTTTAAAGTTACAAAAATTGTTGTGGTCAATGTATTTGTCATAAAAGGCATTTGAGACAATAGTTAAAACAGTGCACCAGGCTCTAGGCTGATTTGAAATCTGAAAATCATTTATACCCTCATTCTAGTTTTTATTAATATTCCTCTCTTACAGAATCTAGAAAGCTAAGCTGTAGCAAGAGATGGCTAAGTGACCTTCTTGCTAAAAGAAGTCAGTGAAAATCAACTGGTAGAGTATCTAGCAATGCTTCTAAACAAGAGAGACACAGCTAGCTTCATTCTTTTGTCCCTTAAAATGTGCCATTCTTTCTGTCTGAAACAGACAGAAAGCAGCCTTGTTGAGAATAGGAAGTCAAAACACACAATATTTAAGATGGCAAAGGGCACAGATATAAGAGCTGGATCCCCAATGACACTACTGAACATCTACAGCAGTCAGCCTGCAAGATTTCTTATTATATAAGGAAAGTAACTCCTTATGGGTTTAAACCACAATTTATCTGATTTTCCATCACTTGTTACTAAGGACAATTCTAACTGATATTTGATTTCATTTTATGTTGTAAAAACACCAAGAGGGAGGCAAGATTATTATTTTCTGTTAGACATGTAGTAAAAACATTCTTTAAAAGCCTTGTTTTGAAAAGACCTATAAAGATTATCTTAAGCTTTCACTGAGCTTTAAAACTTTATTTTGCTGAATGGGTTAAGAGATTATTATCTTGCATTCTAATCTGTATACTCTTCAACAGAAACTGTATCAGTAGCAAACTGAGATGGGCTAATAATAAATAACTTATTTTTAAGGCTATTACAATCACCATTGCCTTATCAGATGTTTAAAGACTATGAGAAAGGTCTGTTGAGTTAATGGAGTATTTGTGGGAAGATAAATAAGAATTTTAATGTGGCCTATGGATTGTAGTGAACTCTGGGAGTTGGGGATGGACAGGGAGGCCTGGCGTGCTGTGATTCATGGGGTCACAAAGAGTTGGACACGACTGAGCGACTGAACTGGACTGAACTAAACTGATGGATTGTGAAGACTTTAAGAATTGTCTAAAAGATAATCTCCATCCTGATAAAAGTAATCAATTAAGGCAATTTAACAAAAGGAAATGTTGACAATGTATAGATAATAAATGTATTCATCACTGGGTCCTGAAACATGGAGTCTACTCTCTGGTGTGCTTCAGAGAGCTGGACAATCTCTCATTGCTAAATTAATATGTTAATCCTCTTCATTTTCTTTATACTGCTAAGTAAATATAATAAAACAGGCTTGTTAAAACTCATTTTTGAATAAAATTCAAAAAACAATTCCCACTGCAGAATATGCCAAAAGAAATGCAAAGGCACCTTCTATTGCATGAAGCATCTTGCGGGAAGCTTATTGAGTTTCAGGGAAATAGTATTATAGCTACAAAGCTTCCTCTATCTTTTCCTTAAAGTTTCTGTCCTCAGTATTCTACTGTAAACCACAGATTTAAATAGAGTTGCAGAAATCCTTCTTTGGTCAACTCACTTCAAGACCTATAAATAATAGAATCACCATCTAAATACATTCACAAATCTCTTTTGATGTTAAATTTTCAGCAGTATCCTAAATCTATACACCATAAGATTTTGAAGGAATTATTTAAATTCTAGAGCACCCAAGAAACTTCAGAAAAGTCAACAAGTGCTTTGTTTTCCTGAACACAAGAACCACAATTAAGACAGCTTTTTTATCATAAGAAGATGTTATGTCTACTCTTTCCACAAATAACCCAAATAGAACTTTTTATATTCAGCATATATTATATATGCTATCCATGCTATATCCGAGAAGGCAATGGCACCCCACTCCAGTACTCTTGCCTGGAAAATCCCATGGGCAGAGAAGCCTGGTAGGCTGCAGTCCATGGGGTCTCTGGGGGTCGGACATGACTGAACGACTTCACTTTCACTTTTCACTTTCATGCATTGGAGAAGGAAATGGCCACCCACCCCAGTGTTCTTGCCTGGAGAATCCCAGGGACAGGGGAGCCTGGTGGGCTGCAGTCCATAGAGTCACAAAGATCAGACACAACTGAAACAACTTGGTACATGTGCTCTCAAGGGTGGTAAATTCAAGGAAACTTAGCCTAGCCTGCTTGCTCAGACTCTTCTTGGACATCACTCTGTCTTTGGAAGTAAAAAAGCTCCTTTACTCTGGGAATAGGGAAGGCCTCACATGATAGCCTACTGACCAGTTTCAGAAGAGAAGCAGGAGGTCAGACTGTCTTTATGCAACTACTGCTTTTCAAATTTCTTCATTTTACAAGATTCAAAGTGCCATATTTTGGGGTAGTGTGCTCAAACCCTATCAAAGTCAATTTTTGAGAGGGCCACAATTGAGTGTGTATTTAAATTGTGCATGTTGAGAAGATAGATTATTCTGGCAGATGTAGCTGGTTCAGAGACTCTAAGGTGAGAATGCAGCTGATGGGATTTTAGAAACAGAACAAGGGCACTGCAGCTGGACCAAAGCGAGCAGGATACAATATGGGAGAGATCAGGCTGGTGGGCATCCACTCGATCATACAGGCTCTGAGGAGGCGAGAGATGCTGGAGTGTCTCATGCAGGGGAGAAAGGAAAACTTAGATGCATGTTGGAAAAACCTCTCCTTGCTGAAAAGGGATACTATTATGGGACCAACTTATAGGACTGCTTATGCTGAAGAGCTTGTGTATGTAATGGGCTATACCCAAAGTTTGGTATAGAGCAGGAATCCAACAAATATTAGCTCATTACTATCTCTTTCTGTTATGATGATGCAAGATGACAATGTATGCCAAATCAATACAGAGGAAAGTGACCACATTTTTCAAATCTGTTTAAATTGCCTTGCCTTACCATAAAAGTGACACACTCTCATGTATACAATTCACAAAACCATGAAGAGCTATCATTAAGAAGAAGAGGAAAACCTGCCACCATAACTCCTTCTCCCAAAGACAACTGCTAATGGTAGTCTTTTCCTTGTAGACTTTTTTTGTGCAATGATATCCATATAACTGAGCTCACCTTATGTGCACATCTTTGTATTCTGTTACAGTTTTCTGCATTAATTAAAGTAGTTAAGATTTAAGAGTTTATTAGAGCTCACAGAATCTCTTTCCAGAAGCAATGTGCTATGAAAAATCAATATGATTGCTTGTGCACATTTAACATGTCACAAATTGAATGTGCATGTGTTCTCAGTTAAGTCTCAGTTCAGCTCTCAGATGTATGGAGGGCAAACTAGAATTTTTATACCAATTTAACAGATGGGTAAAGTGAGACTTCAGTGGCTAATGAGAGAAGCTACATTTCAAATGATTGGGAAAATTCAATTTAAAACCTAGCTCTGTTTTTTTTCTTGCCCACCAAAGGTCCCACCAAACCTTCCTATCATCTTTTCCCTCTGTTCATCCTAAAATCTCTTCTACTCCATGTACTTTGGGGCCTCAATATTGGCCCACATCTGCATATCATTAAAAATATGGACTCCCAGGACTCATACCAGATCTAATGATGCAGAACCTGCATTTTAACAATATCTTTAGATGATTCTTTAAAAATTGACGTTTGAGGAGTGTAGAAAGAGGCTAAAAGGACCAAGATAATTATATGGTGATCACTCAGTCTTATTCTACATGCTGAACACAAGAATTTATTGGTTTCATACAAAAGACAGAAAAATAGCAATTCTGAGCTAAAATAGTTCTATTTGGCTATATATTTATTATTCCCTAAAATGCAACATAAAAATGAGTCCCTAACTCACTTAGCTAAAAGCCATTAGCTGAAGGGGTCAGCAAAACTCACATTTTAAAAATAATTTTCACTTGCAGATAGACTAATTCACATGAAAATGACACATATGAATAAATTTTCATGTCAACAAGGATTTTATTAGCAAAACCCTAAATGTATTCATGAGAGATTGGTTAGGACTGTTATCGTATATCTATAGAATGGCAAACTATTTGGTCATTTAAAAACGATGCAATGTTATTGAAACAGGCTTCCCTGGTAGCTCAGGGGTAGAGAATCAACCTGTCAATATAGGAAACACAGGTTTGATACTTGGGTTGGGAAGATCCCCTAGAGAAGGAAATAGCAACCCACTCCAATATGTTGCCTGGGAAATCCCATGGACAGAGGAGCCTGGCAGACTATAGCCCATAGGGTCGCAGAGTTGGACATGACTTAGCTACTAAAAGAGTAACAGCAATAGTAACTTTATAGGACACTCTTTCAGGTGCTGTTAAATGAAATCAATCAAGCTGCTTTATTCATGTATATGTCAAACTATATTTAAAGACACAAATATGACTGTAAATATATAGAATATTTCTGGAGGAATACACAAGACACCGACAACTTATTTTTGTGAAAGTGGAGCTGAGTGACTTAAAAACAGAAGAGAAATTTACATTTTACCCATGTTTACCCATTTTGAATGGCATAAAATGTGCATATATTATCTATTCTATCATTTTAAATAAACACCTATAGAAAATTTTTTAAGTGAAAAAATTAAAAATATATATTTAAAAACACCTGCTGGATAAAAGCTTTAAAATATACCCATAGAAAAACATTTTATATATAACTTATTGTTGTGCGTTTCTCCATCTTTGCATTACTCAAATTTTCCAAAGAACACATTCAGTTTTATAACCTAAAGAGGGTTTTCTGCAGCAGATGTCTGGAGCTAAAGCCTAGAGACTGAATCCTATAAATTTAGGGCTCTCCAGCCTCAGTTGAGCCCATGGAAGAAGCGAAGAATGAAGGCAAGGGAGAGGAGAGTCATGACAGCTCCTGCCCATGGGCCTCCAGCCCTGGGGACTCTTTGTCTTCAGCTTCTCCCAGGTGGAGCCTTTTATTCTGATCAAGGGAAGTGAGGGGAGCAGTAATTATCATGAATACAATTTTTGCATGACTTAAAAGCAGAAAATAGTAGAAATGGAGCTCAATTTGCAATTTAACAATCCATCTCTACCATTTACTAGCAGAGCAACTAGTTATTTTCAAGTCTCAGTATTTATTTTAGAAGAGAGCAAACTATCTCTTCCACCGATCACCTTATAATGCTGTAAAGATTAAGAAAATACATGGGGAAATCCATTATGAATTGTAATATGCTATACAAAATTAAGTCTGTGTTATTGAGCCTGGATGCTTAATGTTTTGATATTCTCTAAATGGAACCACATCAAATATTAACCATCTCCATTATTGTTCCCCTCCAATACAATCTACATTTCAGTAATAAATGAGTCCTCCTGAATCTCAATTTGAATCTGCCTAAAATATTCCAGAGACATATCACATTTGTTTGGCATTCCAGGCTCATAGTGTCCCTGACCATTGTAAAAAAAAAAAAAAATACAGTTTTCCTTTTATTATTTTTTTATAAAAGTTCCAGTCCAAGTGTTTTCTTTACCCCTAAACAGTACCCTAAGTTTTCTGATGTCAGGTTGTTAAGAGTTTAGTTTGTGGCAAGGATAGGAAGAATCTGCTCATTCTTATGCCAAACCAATGTACATGGATTTTGTGAGGTAGAACTGGTGGAGAGGACAGATGGCTATGATGATGATGATGATGTTCTTACACTATAATCTATTCCCTTACACATGCTAGCAAGTGGCAAATGAAGCTGACCTGAAATAATCTTTTAAATGTCTCAATTTCTACCTTACCCCAGTGACACCTAAGAAGCTGTAACAATTAAAAGAAGGCATGTTCTTTGTACTCCTCCTTGATTATCTATTCTTCTTTCTCTGATGGTGGAAAACATACCCACCCTTTAAGGACCATTTCAAATGCAATTCCTTTCAAGAATCCATTTCTAGTGACCTCAATCCAATGCTACTTAGCCTTCTGTGAATTACTACTATATATTCTTATCTGTATTATGAAATGTCACATTCTCATGTGATATAACTGAGTTATATTTTCTTTCCTACTATAGAGTCTGCTATATGAGTACAAAATTGTGTCTTCTTCATTTTCCTATCAGTAAAAATATTTCATATTGAGTAGGCATTCAAAAAATTTTAATTCATCACATCATTCAGTAAGTAAAAAGTCTCCCCCAAATCCACTTCAACCTACATGATAAAACAATTCTGTCTAAAAGTGAAAAACAACTAACTACAGAAAGAACATATTTGATCAACAAAGAAATTGCCTTTATAAAGACCTCTACCTCACTGGGAATTCATTTCCTGCAGCTACCCTATTACTGAATTTTGTTCAAAAAAGAAACACCACCATTTGTACAAACTAAGGTAAATTATTCTCTAAACTTGCAATACATACAAATTAGCAGGCTATTTTCAGACAGCTAACTTTGCTTCGGTTCTTATTTGCACCTGTTTAAAAGTTCATTCTCCTTGTATTCATGCATCTATTCAAAAACCAAACGCTCAAAACAATTTAACAAATATAGAACAGGGATTTTTGTTTCAAATTGGAATCCCAAGAGAAGGGGAAAATTACAGTGACATTAATAACTAATGACTCAATCAAAAATTGATTTGAGACAAATTAACAAAGATGAAAGTCAAATTTAGACTCATTTAGTCTGTCTAGAAGAGTTGAAGGAGAATGAAAGCCAATAAGTGCTAAAATTTCGAGAGAAATTACACACTGAATTCATAATCTCTACACTTATTTTGAAATTACTTCAGTGAGTTTTTTTTTAAATACACCAAAAGGTATAGATTCTTTTTTAACCTTTTAAATATAAAGACAGTTAACATTCTTCAAGTTTCCATAGTGAGCTATTCAATAGAGGTATCTGATGCATACCTGACCCTTACATAATTTCATAGCTTTAAGCACGAGAGACTGAGTGGACTTTGAAATAGACAAATGGAGAATTAGAAACAATTTCTACCCCCTTGGCTGGTTATTGTTTTTCTAAGCTTTCCCCTGGCCGTTTGCTTGGCCATCCACTCAGGTTTTCCAAGTTGCTCAGTTAGTCATAACTACCTAAGTACTCGTGCCTAGACTTCCCTTTCGATTTTCCTAAGGAAGGTATCTCTTTCCTTACAACAAAAAGCAGTACTGACTCACTCCAGTCTGCAAAGCAATTTATTGTTAGGAAAAGGTGGAACTAGGTTCTGAAAGAGGAAAAGCCTGGGTGTCTGGCCTTCTAGGAAGCAGAAACGGATTGCCTTTTTGAGGATACAACCTGCTTGATGAATGCCCCCATTCATCAGTGAGTTTCTGGGAGAGAGTACCTGGTTATCCTAATCCTTCTCCCAAACCCATCTCCCTCAGCAAAGACAAGCTTACTTGACTTATAGTTAAGTAATAGTTAAGTACCCCCCCGCCGCGCACCGCCCCCCAGGGTTTCCCTGGTGGCTCAGAGGTTAAAGCATCTGCCTGGAACGCGGGAGAGCAGGGTTCGATTCCTGGGTTGGGAAGATCCCCTGGAGAAGGAAATGGCAACCCACTCCAGTACTCTTGCCTGGAAAATTCCATGGATGGAGGAGCCTGGTAGGCAGTCCATGGGGTCACAAAGAGTCGGACATGACTGAGCGACTTCACTTTCACTTTCACCCCACGTGTAAGGTATACGAGAGCTTCCCAGCTGGAAGGGAGAGGACAAGCGTCTACTTCCTTTCTGACCCAAGCCCCCTTCCATTTTCTCAGAACCTTTTCTCACAGGCACACAAATCTCAGATTACCAGTAAAAGAACCTTTCAGATTTAAAGTCACGAAAAATAGCTCGCACTGTTAGGTCTCCTTGCCTTCGCTCACATGGTTCACTCCCACTGGAAAGCCCTCAATCCTGGCCCGGTGAAATCCATTCTCAGTTAATCTTAGTTCAAATATCTCCTCCTCGGTTACAGTAATGGGTTCTCAGGCTCTCAGAAAGGAACTCACAGTCCTGCGCCTGAGCCTGATCTTCCGAGTGCACCCTTCCTCCCTGTGAGCATTCTCTCGCTCCGTGTTACACTTAGTCATGCAAGTGGCCCGCCGACTCCTGAGCAGAACAGTGAGCGCACTGATTACACACGACTCTGTGACCTTGTACAGCTCCACATTATGCACGGTTCACAAATGTACTCTGAATACAAAATTTTGAGGGTGAAGTCAAATTTTCCGCAGCACAAGATGGAGCAGCTCCTGCAAGGGTCATGCCAGCAACCTGAGCTGAGCTGGGAGTTCCTTCAAATGCTCGGCTTGACCAGAAATGCAGTGTATCCTGTCAGACAAGTCCCAAAGCCAAGCCAATTCCGAGCTCTGTTCTCCCTTCCTTATTTTTGAAGTTTTCCAAATAAGGCCTGAGAACTATGCAAATACCTCAGGTCACTTCAGCATAGGTGCTTCTGAGGTGCTAGAAAGTCCCCACTGGCCCAAAATCCCGCAAGAAGTGCGCTTTCCTCCTCCTGAGGTGCAGTCCTCGCCCAGTCCACGCGTGATCTTCCCTTAGATAAAGGACCTCAACTCATTACTAAGTTGCTTTAGCGTTGTCGTTTGATAGCACTAAACTGAGACGTTCCTTATAGACACTGTCTGATTCTACTCTGTGGGAATATTACATATAATTACAAAATCAGCACAAGTTTAACAATTGAGGGATGAACTGGAGGCCATTTTAAGACTTAGTTTGAATTATTTAAATATTTCCACATGATTAATATTATGATGGTCACAAATGAAGGAAAAGAAAAAAAAAGATAAGAAAAAAATGTATCAGGAACTCAAAAGCCTCTAGGCTAGACATTACCAAAAAAAAAAGATCCCAAATATTCTTACCTCTTACAAACTTAGCATATGATATGAATGCTAATGTTATAAAAAGACAATATGTAAAGGAAAAACAGAATGATGGACACAAAATATGAAGAAAATAAGTAAATTACTCATATGTGCAGGAAATAATATATGAATATCTAAGAAGGGAATACAAAAAATCTTAGTTGAAAAGAGAAGTTTGTACCCAATAATCTGATGCAAACAGCTAATTTTCCTCCTTGCTTAAGGTAAATTGGAAAGTGTCTAGTTTTTCAGAATTCTTAGAAATATGACTGCCCAATTATGTGATATTTAATATGTTAATTTTTTTGGCCTATTTGTCTCTCCAATGAGATTTTAAACTCTGAAAATAAGCACCATCTCTTTTTCTTCTGTGGTATTCTGTGATATTCTGAAAAATCTAAACATTCTAAATGGATATAAATTCAGAGGTCCTCTAAAGCACACAGGATTATTATTGCCTTATTTCCTCAAAATATTAACAATATGAATATTATTATCAATACGCAATTTTAAGATCACCTCCAAGTAACCTGAACTGCACTAAAAATCTTGTGTTTGTAGGATCCTCATTTGAAATTATCCCCAGGCAGACTACCAAGGTAGTAATAATGATAACAACAACAGCAACAATATTAAAAAGCAGTGAGAAAGCTGGGAAAGTCAGTAGAACTATTGAAAAGGAATTCAAATTCTATATTTATAGTTCATTTGAATTTAATAGCAGATTAGACTTTGAGTGGTTACTGTGTGTTTCAGCAATTCTGCTGATAAACATTAAGAGGGAAAAAGCAATTTTCTCCAGACAAACATAGATCTTTGACACTAACTACATTCTTACTGTCACATACTTGGTTTAGATTAACTCATAGTCCCTTACATCAAACAGATCTGTGGTGTTTGAGTATTAATCACCTTCATAGGAACTCACACCGAATACCTACTTTGAGGTGGCTAGTAACTCAATCAGTTATTGAGTTTTAGTCCACTTCAGTGACACAGTAATTGAACTACAATAACTCCATCTGACTGTGGAGTTAAATTTGAATAAATTAAATGTAAATAAACAGAGAGGTACATATTAATTTAATCATAGAAAAGGTTGTAAATTTTTATGTTCAAAGCAAACATACAAAGTTGAGTTTATTTTATGTTGTCTGAATCTAAACACATCGTGGGAGGAATTTTTTTTCCCCCTGACCATCTAGATATTAGTTAACCCATTTATTGAGTACCTGTTAGATAACCAAAACTAAACTAAATATGAGCCCAGATCAGGGTGGATTATAGAGGAAATGACCAAGGGTATCTTAAAGCTGGAAACCTTAAATTTTTAACAGCTTGACTCCCTATTCACAAGGCACAATAGAGCCTTAAGAACTCTTTCAAGTTGATTTTGATCTTGGAGAGTCCGGATTATGTTAACCTCATCTCAGAGCGAGACATGATTCAGACCTCAGGCATATCTGACCTTAATCCAACCTTGGCACCTCTGGTTGGATCTCAGTCAGATTCAGCAGTAAACAGTAGGTTGCTTGTAATCTCTTTCATCCTGCCCTCTCCCTTTTCCCTTTCTTCCCCACTGAAAGAGTAGTCTGCTCATGACAAGGAAAAACAAGTACATTTTCTCATAATTTACCTCTTTCATAGGCCTCTTCCTACTGGCTGTGGGCCCACATCATATTGAAAGCCTTTGAGAAATGCCTCACACTCTAGATTCTGAGTCAGCTCTTGTGACTACCTTGCAGACCTCAGTGTTGGCAGAGGCACTTCCTTTCTGCATTCACCTGCATAATGGCAGGTACTTCTCCCAGGTACAGAGCTTATCAAGTTTGAATCCAGCCTCCCCTGGCTGCTTCTGTCTCTAACAGATGGGTAGCCAGCCACGGGTTGTTCTATCTCAGCAGCCAAAATAGTCTTGGCCTGCCTCAACGTGTTGGTGTAGAATATTGGAGAAATGACCAACTGCACTGCAGCTGAAGAAGGCTGGCTGGAAATATGCCTGTTTTCAGCATAGAAGAGATTTTCACTCCACTGCGAAAAGATATTTTTAGATGATTCATGTCAATAAAAACTTGTATTTGTTTTTGCCTGGCCTAGTACGTCTTAAGGCCGGGATGGGGGGTGGGGGGGGGTGGGGAAATGGGTAGGGGAGGATATGTGAAGTTCAGAAATGGATAAACAATATAGTTTTAAACAGTCCAGAAGGGCAATATGAGCTACTAAGCATGACACTCTTATTATATTCTAGTCCTATTAAACTCGACTGAACCAAACGTTCTTCCTTTTTCTTTCTTCTCCTTTCCTGACATTTATGTTTTTGTACAATAATAATTTACTGAGAGATGAGTTTGTACTAGTTCTTCCTTTCTTTTTCCATCTCTTCATTGCAAGCTAGAAGGCAGACCCTTAGTCACAGATTTTACAGAGTGGAAAACAGAAGGTACTTAAAGTTAAAAATCTCTTTTCCTGTCTTTCATAAAAACTTTAAAGAAATTAGGCTAGTGAGTGCCTTCAAGGGAAGGAAGAAGAAACATAGATTTTCTTAAAACTAAATATATATATATATATATATATATATATACACATATACATATATATATTATAATAGAGATCAGGTAAATAAGAAAACAGGACAAAGAAAATGGGTTCCTTAAGTCTTGGGAGCAATATCTCAGGGACTTAGTTTTCAAGGTCTAGGAGAGGGTTTTCTGGTGTTTATGAGAAGGCTGGAGCCCAGGCACAGGAACTTTTGTTTTTCCCATAATTGACTTTTCTGCAAGCACAGCATCAAAGCAGCAAAATTATGACTAGAGACACCAAGGAGAGTGGTACAGTGGGCCTTTCACTGATATCATGGATGGATGACAAGTGGCCAATGGTCCTATCGATGTGTCCAATGTCATGACACTGAAGAGTCTTCAGCATTTTCCACAATTTTGGGCAAGTCAATCTCAACAATACTTAATATTACTTTTCCTATCAGCTAATGGTAGGGAATGTTCAAGTCAGAATGATTTTTAATTTTAAAAAATGGGTAAATTGAACTTTCTGGAACATCTGAGTTTATGGATTATGATTTGAGTTGGGTGTATCTTTCTGCTTATAGATGATCATGATAAAGGTCTTGAAAGTGTTAGGTAGGTAGAATAGGGAAAAGGAGTCCAAAATGGTGGTGGCTAAAAAACAAGGAAGGTCAAAGGAAGGTCTGAGGACCAGAGTGAAGACTTCAGGTAGAACGAACAGCACTCCTGGCTAAGCCCAATTTGCACAGGGCAGGCCCAGGTGGAGGCAAAAACAAATAAAAGGAGGAGCCAAAGTGCTCGCTCTCTCTCTCTCTCCCGCGTACATGTGCGCTCTCTCTCTCTCTCTCTTTCTCTCCCATGTGCGTGTGCTTTTTCTCTCTCTCTCCCTCTCTCCCCCCCTCTCCCAAGCGCTCCTCCACTCTCTTCCCTTCAAATCTTTGGGTTGGCATGCCCTCACACTTTGAGGATGGATTCTCCTGCTATCTTCTAAATAAAATAGAGTTGTAACACTGATTTGCCTAAAAGCTATAACACGGTTTGTCTAAGACCCGAGAGCTGTGACGCGCTGAGGGCTTTAATGTCCGTCACTCCAAATCTTTGTTGTGACGAGACAAAGAACCGAGGAACATACACTCGTGTGACAAAAGGATAGGGGATCCTGTGGCTTATCTTATAGATGAAGTCAGTAGCCCTTGCTCACAGAATATCCCTTCATATTTGCATTGTCATTGCACTATTTTGTCAATGATGGTTTATCAAGAAAGCTGTGGTTGGAGCCTGGGCCCTGGAAAAGCACCCCCCCCCCAACTAATCTTACAAGATGGTTGCTCTATATAGCAGAATCTTCTTCTAAATGAAAGCCATGTTGGGTAGAAAAGGGAAATGGTCCCATATGAGTTGATATTGCAGGATATATAGAAAGAAAGCCCCCTTTTTCCTACATACCAATGTCAGAGGATTTCACTCTGTCTAACTGCATTATAAAATTTTTATATCCTTGACTAGTTAGTGCTTCTAGCTCACCTAAGTTTGCAAGTGGTGCAAAATCAAGAAGCCTTGTCTGGAGAAGGACTTCAGAGGTCACCCTGCCTATCTCCCTGCCTCCAGGCAGATTAGCACCTAAACCAAGCAATTCACAAAAGTACTGTCTATTTTTAAATGGCTCAAGAATCAGCATTATGTAACTTCACTTTGGTAACAGAGTTTAATGTTTACCAAACTGTCGCTAAATCCAGCCTTCACATAAAGTAAAAAAGTAATAATAATAATAATAAGAGGAATGAGAATGATAAAATGAAATAAGCCAAAAGAAAATCCGCTCTAAAGTCAAGGAGGCTGCTTATATTAAACTGCCCATCAGTCCATTTTAAGTTTCTCTTCTTCTTGGGCAGAGGAGAGGCCGGGTATGGGCCATCTCTGGGGATTAGTACTGCCTAGACTCTGGTCCCCTACAGCAACCACAGCCAACCCCCACCCCCTGCCTTAGTTGGCTGAGTGCTGCCACTTGGCCTTCGTCACCCCATGCTCCAGTTCTTTCCAATGCATTTAGATTCCCAGGCCACTCAGTCATGCATATATTCATTTACTTTTTTCACATTAACCCTAAATATTCTTTCTAACTCTTATACTATCTAAAATTATCTTATTTATTTTGCTTATTTTTCACTCTGTTCTTCTACTCCATCCAACTTCACTTCTGCTAAATGGAAGTTTCCAGAAAACTGGGGCAGTGTCAGATTAGTTTATGACTATCTATCCTATTGATAGAGTATCAATAGGAAAATAGCAGGTGTACATCAAATATTTTTAAATGATGGAATAAATTGAATAAGATGCTGATACATTTTCCAAGCACTATACACTTGAGGATTTTAAAGATGTGTTTATGTCAGTACCTAAAACCCAGGCAAAAGTTAAACATGATCTAGTTTGTTCTAGGAGAGAAATAAATAAGGAGTTCACAGATGCCATAATCCTAATGAATCCTAATGGGCCTCCCTTATGGCTCAACTGATAAAGAATCCACTTGCAACACAGGAGACCTGGGTTTGATCCCTGGGTTGGGAAGATCCCCTGGAGAAACAAAAGGCTACCCATTCCAGTATTCTGTCCTGGAGAATTCCATGGAATGTACAGGCTATGACATCACAAAGAGTTGGACACAACTAAGCAACTTTCACTTTCAATGAATCTATCTTGTTTAATTTCTATTCTTCTTATACACATTGCTTTGACACCCAGTCCCCACTTTTGCACTGAATATGACAGCATAAATCCACAGTCTCTTAAGAAATAACAAGATTTGTCTTTGCTTACACAATCACTTGTGAGATTTCTCTGAAGGATGTCCAGAAAGAAGAAATTGTATCTGTGGCAGATACTGTGTCATCTTCCCCTTATAAAGAAGGGAAAGTACAGCTAGTCAGTCAAATCTCCAAGAAATCCAGAGTCTTAGGAATGCCCCATAGTCATACTTCAGAACAATTAATAACACCTGACATGTACATATTTCATATATCAGACATTTCACAACTTGGCCAATAAAATGATGTGAAACTTGTTTTTATCCACCCAGAAACTCCATCCAGAACTTGTTTAGCTTTAAAAAAGATCTTGTCTAGCTTAAAAAATAATCAGGAGATTATTTATAGCTCAAATCCCAGGAAGCACTTTCAATAATTTCCAAAATTGATAATACATATATTACTTTCTCACAGCCTCTGCACTGAATAAGCATTGAGAACAAGGGCAAGTTAAAAGAGGTTAACTCTTCCTGCAAACTGCTACTATCTGTGATAATTGTCTCTTGGTTGGAATGACAGTAACCTAGTGAAAACTCATGCCAATTTTAAGGAAATGGTAAACTCTTCCCAAGGGTCTGTGAATGATACATCTTGAAACATAGAAGCCTTCGTGTTGCTCCTTGAGGATTCCAGTCGCAGAGAGGCTGGTACTATAGTCAGCATAGTATTTCCTCCAGAGTGATAAATCAGTGATACAATGTGAGGGCACAGGCATCCGCCTTGAAAAGCAGAGAAACAGTGGAGGAAGCTAGGCATTTTTAATCTCCCTCTTACAGGAGATTTTATTTTCAACTGGATCCTGTTATTTTCCAAAAGTGAGACTCTAAAGTAGACATCTGATTCTTTCACTTTGAGCATGTCATTTAATTCATTACTACTCTGAACATGGGCAAAGAACAAAACAAGGAGTTATTTTGAAATTCTAACCCTGTATGCTTCAAATGGTCAGAAGAATAAATATCTTGCATAACAGTACAAGGAGTACACAAAATATACTTCTATTTCTTACATACTTTATCAACAGCCACTGCTTATCAGTTATGTAATACAGTTATGTGGACTTTCTAATAGATTCTCTCTTTTGATATATGAATTCATATTTAAGATACTTTTAAGAGTCACTTCATATGCCATCGGTTTTATCAACCAATTTTCATGGCCTAAAGCAGGACTGGATGAAGCACAAGCTGGAATCATGTTTACTGGGAGATATATCAATAACCTCAGATATGCAGATGACACCTACCATTATGGCAGAAAGGGAAGAAGAACTAAAGAGCCTTGATGAAAGTGAAAGAGGAGAGTGAAAAAGTTGGCTTAAAACTCAACATTCAGAAAACAAAGATCATGGCAACTGGTCCCATCACTTCATGGCAAATAGATGGGGAAACAGTGGACTAACAGTATCAGACTTTATTTTTTGGGCTCCAAAATCACTGCAGATGGTGACTGCAGCCATGAAATTTAAAGATGCTTACTCCTTGGAAGAAAAGTTATAACCAACCTAGACAGCACAGTAAAAAGCAGAGACATCACTTTGTCAACAAAGGTCTGTCTAGTCAAAGATGGTTTTTCCAGTGGTCATGTATGGATGTGACAGTTGGACTGTGAAGAAAGCTGAGCACCAAAGAATTGATGTTTTTTAATTGTGGTGTTGGAGAAGACTCTTAGAGTCCCTTGGACTGCAAGGAGATCCAACCAGTCCATCCTAAAGGAAATCAGTCCTGAATATTCATTGGAAGGACTGATGCTGAAGCTGAAACTCCAATACTTTGGCCACCTGATGTGAAGAACTGACTCATTTGAAAAGATCCTGATGCTGGGAAAGATTGAAGGTGGGAGGAGAAGGGGTCAACAGAGGATGAGATGGTTGGATGGCATCACTGACTCAATGGACATGAGTTTGAGTAAACTCCAGGAGTTGGTGATGGACAGGGAAGCCTGGCGTGCTGCAGTCTACAGGGTCACAAAGTCAGACAAAACTGAGTGACTGAACTGAACTGAACTGAAAGCCTTGAAAAGGGGCACGAGAATGTTTAAAAAGCATCTTTTTGGCAAATATGTTTCTATCTATTGATTTTTCCATCTTGTTTTGGCAAGGGAAATTTATCCAAACATTTGATTTATCTACAAGCTTCTTTTTTTTTTTTTTTCCCAATTGGGGTGCCATATAATATTTAGTTAAAGCTTTTGCTTCATTTTAATCATTTTGATCTCCTCTTTTGTTTTTCAAAAACTGTGATTTTGTTGGCCATCTCTTCATTGAACTTTCCTCTCCCTTGGCTTCAGCCCTACAAACATCTGGTTCTTCAGGGCTCCTGGGCATTCTGCTTAGGACTCCTTCTGAATTTAGAGATCATTTCCTAACTTCTTCCCTAATGCTCATTTTCAAAGCTGAGTGTATAAGCCTCACTTGTGACCTTCACTCCAGAACTCTAAACCTGAATTCAGTGGGTTTGAGTAAGAAACAAGGAATCTTAATTTACATGGATTCTGTGTGAGATAGACACAGATGGCCAAGATTGGGAACTCCTGTCTTGTTTTCAGTCTTTGGTGTTATCACAACGTTTTGTTTGTTTGTTCATTTTTACAAATATCTCCTTTATTTTAGATGCCTAAATCCAAGTCTTCAAGCTTCATCTCTAATCTAAGTTCCAGCCTTCATTTTCAAGAGGGTACTGGGCTCTTTCATTGGACTATGCTACTACTCTGCAAAAGAATATATTAGGTCCATAGCATATATCAGGTACTGTGTCACCCACTTTACATACATCACCTCAAAAACCCCTTGAGGTAGAAGTTCTAACTTGCATTTACCAGATCAGAAACTCTACCTCAGAGAGGTTCCAGGGATCACCCTACATTATACAACATTAAAGGAGTCTATTGACTGGATTTTTTTTTCTTTCCATTAAATAGTACATTATACACAAATATAAATTTGATTCAGAGTTTCTCCTTCCAATTGATTCATTTCCCTAAATTTCACTTTTTTTGTGCACATTCCTACAATTTTTGTAAATGTATACTAGAACATCATTATGAGTTAAAAATTGTTATCTCATGTCATGCTTCCAACAAAATTTTGAACTGAATACTACATTACAGATGAGAAAATTCAACTCAGAGAGTGCGCATATTATGTCCAATACAATGTACTGCATCCAGTGCAATGGCAGAGCTGGGACTTGCCTGAACTCTCGGCTGTCCTTCCCAACTAAAATGCCACATTTAGTAGAAAATAAGGACCCTGCCGACTATCAGGAATAATACTGAGCAGTAGTCACGGGTGCCTGACCTAACACTGGAGGCAAAATGTTAAAAGAAAATACCCAACTGTTTCATAAGATTCAACCGGTACACAGTTGAGAAGGAAACATGACACACCATGGGATTAAAACACAGCACGAAACTCACTCATTCTACTAGAGTTTTACACATTTTATCACGTGTATTATGCTGCTGGAGATGAGAAAATGAGCTCCAGGATTTTTTCAGGGTGAATAACTCTTTTTGTAATTGTATAACAGGGATGCAATCATTGCAATATTTTCCAAACAGAATCATCAGAAAACACACAATAAATATTTTGATTACAGAGGAACTAAGAGGCTTCCCTGGTAGCTCAGCTGGTAAAGAATCTGCCTGCAACGCAGGAGACCCCAGTTCGATTCCTGGGTCAGGAAGATCCACTGGAGAAGGGATAGGCTACCCACTCCAGTAATCTTGGACTTCCCTGGTGGCTCAGCTGGTAAAGAATCTGTCTGCAATGTGGGAGGCCTATGTTCAATCCCTAGGTTGGGAAGATCCCCTGGAGAAAGGAATAGCTACCCACTCCAGTATTTTGGTCTGGAGTATTCCATAGAATGCATAGAGTCCATGGGGTTGCAAAGAGTCGGACACGACTGAGCAACTTTCACAGAGGAGCCAGTGATGTCAATTGTAATATTTTAATAGAGTTCCTGATTGTGTTTGTATTTGAATCTTGAAGAAAAAATCTGATGATGATTAAGAGGTGGTCATGTGTAAATTAGAAGGGCAATTGATTTTTACTGAAAATTAACATTAGGCATGATTTGTTCATAATGTCTACTAAGACTCATTCAAAAGTTTACTATGTAAAGAACCAGTCTTGTTCAGAAAGTTTATTATGTGTTAACATGTGAAATGATTTTAGGTCTCAAACCATTGGTGAAATTATTCAATGTTGGAATCTAGTATGCCAAGAGAAAAAAAAATTATTTTTCAAAAATTCCCATTTATGCTTTCTTGTAAATCTGGAATTATCCCCCCTCCAAAAAAAAAAAAAAAAATCATGGCTAGGTCCATTGGTGCTATCTTAGTACATGAGAAGACAGATAATGTAAAATAAATTAAATAAATAAATAAATTCAATTATTTTTTCTCTTTTACAAGTAATCTTGATATAACTTATTCCTGAAAAATGGAATTATTTTCTCTCCCCCCAAAAAATAATCATTTAATTTGGGCCCCCTATCAGTCTTTCAGCATCTATTGCCATTTTACTTGATGAAGGATTTTGTTATTATAGTTGTTTATACCCAGAACACTTCAATATTGTATATGAATGGCTTGCTGGAAAGAGCTGACTTTGTCTAGCAAGAACAGAGAAGTTACAAAGGTAAAGAAAAAAAAATACATGTGGAGAATGTTCACTACCATATTGAAAATTATATGATGGGGAAAAAGAAAAAAATAACTAAGGCTGATAATACGTGTTACTAGGTTTTCCCTTCTTAAGGAAGTAGCCATGACTTCTTTTTCTTTGCATTTTGAGCAAGTAACTGTGCTTAGCAAATACTCAGTAAATACTAGGTTGAAATACTTAACAAAAATAATATGTGTATTATGTATTTTCTCAAACTGTCTTTGTAACTTGTTAATATTATTACATTTATAACTTTGCACGGTGGTGCTGGAGTAGACTCTTGAGAGTTCCTTGGACAGCAAGGAGATCAAACCAGTCAATAACTAAAGGAAATCAACCCTGAATATTCATTGAAGGACTGATGCTGAAGCTCAAGCTCCAACACTTTGACCACCTGATGTGAAGAGTCAACTCATTGGAAAAAAACTCTGATACTGGGAAAGATTAAAGGCCGGAGGAGAAGGGGACAAAAGAGGATGAAATGGTTGGATGGCAGCTCCTATTTAATGGACATGAGTTGAGCAAACGCTGGGAGATGGTAAAGGACCAAGAAGCTTGGCGTGCTACAGTCCATAGGGTCACAAAGAGTCAGATATGACTGAGCAACTGAATGACAAAATATTATTACATAAATGAGAAAAACCACTATAATAACAAATATACAAAAATGATGTATACTATGAGTTCAGTATTAGACGGACATCCATAACTATGAAAGGGCTATTAAGTGTGTGTGGTCACTTCAGTCGTGTCCGACTCTTTGCGACCCTATGAACTGTAGCCTGCCAGGTTGTTCTCTCCATGGGATTTTCCAGGCAAGAATACAGGAATAGGTTGCCATTTCCTTTTCCAGAGGATCTTCCTGACTCAGGGATTACACCTACATCTCCTGCATTGCAGGTGGATTCTTTACCACTCAACCAACTGGGAGGCCCAGCAAGGGCTATTATTAGCTTCTTTTCCAGATGAAGCAACTGAAGAACAGAGAGACTCAGCATTTTAGGGAAGTCCCACACCTGCTGCTGCTGCTGCTAAGTCACTTCAGTCGTGTCTGACTCTGTGCGACCCCATAGACGGTAGCCCACCAAGCTCCCCCATCCTTGAGATTCTCCAGGCAAGAACACTGGAGTGGGTTGCCATTTCCTCCTCCAATGCATAAAAAGTGAAAGTGGAGTCGCTCAGTCGTGTCCGACCCTCACTGACCCCATGGACTGCAGCCTTCCAGGCTCCTCCATCCATGGGATTTTCCAGGCAAGAGCACTGGAGTGGGGTGCCATTGCCTTCTTCACACCTACTCCCTGGCAAAACAAACAGTACCTCTTTTCAAAACCGTGCTCTTACTTTGCAAATTATTTGTACAAATAATTTTTAAAAATACTTTAAAAGCTCTTTCTCTTTTATTTCTAGCATCCAGGGCTGCATTTCTTAGTCTGGAGATTCCTTCAGTGAGGAATAAAGGAAAAGGAGATTCAAGCAGGCTGCCTCTGCTGATGCTATTGAAACGTCAACCTACAAACTTCTCCTCCCCGTCTCTCTGCAAATCCCTCATCTCCCAACATCATTTTCTTCTTGACCTCTTTTCTTTAAATGTGCCTCCCAGTCCCCCTACCCTCACACTCATTAAACTCACAAACTCGTCATCTCTATTCATTAAAAAAGTAGAGACCCCAAAATTTGCTGAGCTCCCCAAATGAGCATCCTTTGGAAAGAACAGAATCAAGACAGAGAACTGCACCTCTCTGTGCCACGTGAGCTGTAGTGCATCATCACAGGCGTGAAAGGAGAAAAAGTCTTTTCTTTGGCAGCACCAAAACAACTAGAGTCACTCTGCCTCTCAAGATGAGACACGGGAATATGTGACTAGTTTCTTGTCAATGTGAATCAGTCCCCTGCATTCTGAAACCAAGTGTTGTGCCGATTCTAAACATTCAAGAATCAGGCCTGCTGAGCTGTGTGAGGTAAATACAATAGCTACTGAAGGAAACAGCTATCATTTTCCTTCACAAGTGAAATGGTTTGCCCACCCTATCCTCAATTCAGAGGATTGTAGAGTTTGACCCTCAGAAGTCATCCCACTAAAAAACTGGCATGCTTCTCTTCAGAATAAATGAATGGGGATCATAGATGTTCCCTTATTTTTTATGGTGAAATATTTTCCAGGAATTAAGGAATCTTAACATCCTATGACCTATATACAACACCTTGCACACCATTGTATTTGTAAAACTTACCTCCCACTTCCAGCATCACAGAGATCTATTCACAAAAGGTAAAACTTTACTTTCTTAAAGCAAAATCCATCATCCTTTCTGTTACTCCTCCCTGTAGTTTGTCCTTAGTTTCTTATGATAAAACTATTTTCCCTAACCTTGAATGTAACAGGAGAAAGGTCAGTTAGCATTCTATGTACAAGCCAGACAAGTGTTTGGATTCTATTTTCTGCATCCCAGTTTGATTTTCTAAATGTGTTTTGAGAATTAACACAGAATTAACTGATCACTTGGCTACAGTGAGAACAATCTAATCAAATAATGAAGTGATCAGCTTTGCCCTGTTTCAAAAGGGCCACTTCATACCTGGACAAAACGTAAATGAGCTATTACTAAATTTACCTACCCTTCATTTTCTAAGGGTTTCCATTATTGTCATGGCTTGATTGTACAGACTGAACAGTACAAAATATTATCTTCCTGTTGAAAACTGGCTCATCAAGATTTCAAGCAAAAATTCAGAGATCGTTCACACACCCAACTACTTAGTACAATCATTTTTGAGATGGGTCTTCCTGTCTGTTAGGCTGTGATTATAAACGACATAGGAAGGAGTGCTGATAAAATACAATGGGGGCTGCCAAGACATTTGTTATGGAGTGCAACTGGGTAACAAGAGGAAGTCATATAAATTGAATACAAATAGAAACTAGCATGATCAAAACCAAATAATGCTCCATTATTTGGAGCTGACCAAGAAAGAGAGCCTCAGACAAATTAAGACACTGGGTGGGCTCCTCTTCTTTGTTTGAAGCTCATCATCTTCCATAAAGCAATGGATGTGTGTTGAACAGCATTAACACCCTTGCATTTAATTATGTATAACTGATTTTTCAAATGTCTTGCTTCAAGCAAATTCCTTCCAAAATTTTAATTGCTTGTATTTACCTTAGTTTTGTTTTTGTTTTTTTCATGGGTGGAGTTATTACAGTGGCAGATTAGAAAGGTAACATAGACCTTGTGTATGTGAATTTTATGGTTTTCAGGGTTTTCTTATTCATATGAGAGATAGTATGATATGAGAAAGATACAGGTAGGGAGATGAGTTAATGGTGTGCTTAATGAACATATGGAAGTACTGTTGATTAGTCAGGTAAAGATGAAGGAGGTTTCTAACTGTGACTTAACAGAGTTCTACCAAATGCCTGACTTGTTCAGCATGACCTTTTTTGCAAAGCTTATCAAATGGGAAAATACCATAAATTTGGGTGAGATACAAAGAGCATAGATTCAAGAATTAAAACCAAACCTTCCAAACTGGGACAAATGAGGTGAATACCATAAGATAACATTTAACTGAGGGAGAATAAAAGGACATTAAGCTAGAAGAGTATAGTAGGGATATTATTCGATAACTGCTAATATCAATAAGCAAACACAAATGGATTAATTCTTGTAACAATACAGTGAGGTGAGTATAGGGCTTATTATATTCCTACATTTCATGCATGCATTTTTGACAGCATATCTAGGAACTAATGTGAAGAAAAATATTTCCTTAAAAGGCAGAGCTTATATGACGGTTTATTTAATTAAGAAAGTACTTGAGAGGGGAATGGCAATCCACTCCAGTAGTATTGCCTGGAAAATCCCATGGATGGAGGAGCCTGGTGGGCTGCAGTCCATGGGGTCACAGAGAGTCGGACACGGCTGAGCAATTTCGCTTACTTACTTACTTACTTAGCAAAGTATCTATTAAAGCACTGTATAATAACTGTGTAATCAAATCATTACCAAAGAAAACAACAAAGACATTCCTATTTACTTGCTATTTGCTTTATTGAACTTGTTTAGTTCAAAAACATCTGATATTACAAAACATGCCCTTCATAAAATAACATTTTTTTATGTTTCCAAATAAAATTTTAAAAAAAGTTTTTCCTTGCCTTAAGGGCATTTATTTAACAATTCTGTGTGTGTGTTCAGTTGCTCAGTCGTGTCCAATTCTTTGAGACTTTATGGCTTGTAGCCCACCAGGTTCCTCTGTCCGTGGAATTTTCCAGGCAATGAAACTGGAGTGGGTTGCCATTTCCTACTCCAGGGGATATTTCTGGCCCAAGGATTGAACTCATGTTGTGCCTCCTGCATTGGCAGGTGGATTCTTTACCACTAAGCCCCCTGGGAAGCCCTTTAATAATTCTAACTTGTGCAACATTTTGTATGCGTGCATATGTATGTTGACCTAAAACTCAATATTTATTAGGAAATGTGAAATAAAATCTGGTATCTAAAAACCCAAGTACTGTTGTCTTGTTTGGGGAGAAAGCATTAGTGGATCCTGTCTGGGAAGATGTTTATCGCCCACCTCTCAGTCACTGGCATAGAAATCACAAGTTGTTTTTTAATTCAGTTTACTTTTTCTCTTATAGCCAAAATAGCAGGGGAGCTTTTCTGATCATCAACAAAAACTCTTAAGTATCTTTCCGTTTTTCTTCATAAATGAAACAAATGCCCTGTGGGAGGATGTTGGCTCTTTGGTCATAAATCATGTCTTTCTCTTCCAGAAGCAACTTTATGTGAAGATGCAGCCAAATTTCATTCCGAATCTCGTGTGCTTACCAATGGTGGTGGTGACATTTTCTCCTGGAGGAAATTAAATTTGCCTTCACCTCGCCCTTCAGAATGATGCGTTTTCCCTCTCAGCAACTGGTTGTCCTGGCGGACCTCCATCCCTGAAGTAAGGTGATGCAGCACTATGACATGTAGTGTGGGTTTTCAAGAGCTGTCTTCCACACTGTACACGGTAGCTTTCTACTGCTGGCCAGGGCTGCAGGAGAGCTTGTGGATAGAATACGGACAGAATTCTTTAGAGCAGGGCGCTGTTTTCACAGCTGCCTTGTTGACAGAAATGTGTTCTGAATTAAAGCTTTTTCTCACTGTGCTGCAACATGTCAAGGAGTTGTGCCAGTGAGGAGAGACCGATCCAGATGGTATCGGGAGAGAGTTCCTCCCCTTTTGGCAGGCAAGCAAAGAGTGGACTCGGCATGACCAAGAGATCAAACTGATACCAGTGAGCGTTCAGAGCTTTCTCTTTACTAATAAGGTCACTCGTTCAGCCAAAAAATGTTTGTTTACAGAGAGGTGCCCTATTGCCCTATTTCCCTTTCAGTGTGAGGGGTTTGATGAGGTGGAATCTGTCTGCTGGAGCTCTTTCCTTGTTCCATTCAGCTCAACCACACCCAGCCTAAGCACATCTTTGTGTGAAATAATGAGACCTCAGGGGAACTTGTGTATTGCTTTCCTGCTTCTAAGTTTTCCTCACAATAAATCCAGTTTTCTATTTATACCTCATGGCACTCTGCTGTGCACAGCCATACCTACCCAACACTGCATAACAGCTTGACTTTCAGGGTTGTGAGCATTTTAAATTCATTCTACTGGTTGGCTTTACCAGCAACCTAGAAGTAAGCAAGATTTTTGCGACACAAAAATCTCGCAAAAACCTTTGGGATGCAGAACAAGGGGAATGTATTTGAGGGCATATGACTTGAATATTCTTCCCTCCTTTTTCTCTTTAGATAGTTCTTGAGTTCTTCCTTTTTCTATGTGAAGGAACTGCAAAGAAAAAACTAGTCCAATTGGATTTAGAATTGGCCTGGGAAAAGAAGCCAAAAAAACTCTCAGTTCCTCTTCTTCCTTTTTTCTCCAGCCCTGAAAAAGATATCACATACACCTAGAAATTTGGTCCTCTACTTACAAACCCTTCATGCCCATTGCTAACTGAGTACTGTCTACTTGATTCATGATCATAAAGGACATAATTGTTTCTGCTCTTGGTCGATTGTTGGATGTCTCTCTCCAGTATTCATAAGATACCCCTTCTCATCTTGCCTCCAATGATACCCATCTGTATCTGAAGCAGATTTCAAACCTGTGAAGAAAATTGATAACCTGCTAGGCAGTGGGGAAAGACACCAGATAGTATCAACAGTAGAAATACTGGCCAAAATTATGGATATTGTGGTTGGGAATTTAGGTTCTCTCTATAGATATTTTGTTTTGATTTATTCTGCAAATATGTAGGAATTTTTATTATTTAAGATAAGATAAAGTTTTTACTTCAAGCCCCCTGGTTGCAAAGATAGCTGTTGCTCTGTAAATCAACACAGGATTATCTGCTTTCCTCATCAGGTTGTGAGTCTGAAACAAAATACCCTAGTCTTCACTGTAGACAGTGCCAACAATTCATCTTAATTTTGTATACTTTAAATCAGTTTTCCAAGGAAAATACATTGGAAAATATATGATATGGAGAGGAGTCATTACACAGCTAAAATCATGGAAATAAATTCTGCATATTTATTTGATTTATTTTCTTAGATGTTTATTTTCTTTCATAAAAAGGTTTTATTTTGAGAAGTTTGGTATTCACACAAATAGCTAATCATTTGCTTCTAAATGGCTCTTCATATTTTTCCAAACTGAAAGCAAGTTCTATATTTATAAGAATGTAAATATATAAAGCTTTATTTATATCCTACACATCAAGTTTAGATTATAGAATTCAGTAAAATTTAAAAATTTTATTTGTATCATGTTAGTCAACAAACATAGAGGACTGCTTGATATTTTATGTCAAGAAGCTTATTAAAAGAAGTAAAAACTCGATTATACAGAGTAAAGTAAGCCAGAAAGAAAAACACCAATACAGTATACTAACACATATATATGGAATTTAGAAAGATGGTAATGATGACCCTGTATGCAAGACAGCAAAAGAGACATAGATGTGTAGAGCAGACTTTTGGACTCTGAGGGAGAGGGAGAGGGTGGGATGATTTGGGAGAATGGCATTGAAACATGTATACTATCATGTAAGAAATGAATTGCCAGTCTATGTTCGATGCAGGGTGCAGGATGCTTGGGGCTGGTGCACGGGGATGATCCAGAGAGATGATATGGGGTTGGAGGTGGGAGGGGGGGTTCATGTTTGGGAACTCATGTACACCTGTGGTGGATTCATGTCAATGTATGGCAAAACCAATACAGTATTGTAAAGTAAAATAAAGCAAAAATAAAAATTGAAAAAAAAATTAAAAAAATAAAAAATAAAAACTGAGGTAAGCTTCATAGCTAAATTTGAAGTTGGCTAGTGTCAGACTTTACTTTTTGGGGCTCCAAAATCACTGCAGATGGTGACTGCAGCCATGAAATTAAAAGACACTTAATCCTTGGAAGAAAACTTATGACCAACCTAGATAGCATATTCAAAAGCAGAGACATTACTTTGCCGACTAAGGTCCATCTAGTCAAGGCTATGGTTTTTCCTGTGGCCATGTATGGATGTGAGAGTTGGACTGTGAAGAAAGCTGAGAGCCAAAGAATTGATGCTTTTGAACTGTGGTGTTGGAGAAGACTCTTGAAAGTCCCTTGGACTACAAGAAGATTCAATCAGTCCATTCTGAAGGAGATCAACCCTGGGATTTCTTTGGAAGGAATGATGCTAAAGCTGAAACTCCAGTACTTTGGCCACCTCATGCGAAGAGTTGACTCATTGGAAAATACTCTGATGCTGGGAGGTATTGGGGGCAGGAGGAGAAAGGGATGACAGAGGATGAGATGGCTGGATGGCATCGCTGACTCCTCGATGGACGTGAGTCTGAGTGAACTCCGGGAGTTGGTGATGGACAGGGAGGCCTGGTGTGCTGCAATTCATGGGGTCGCAAAGAGTCGGACATGACTGAACGATTGAACTGAACTGAACTGAATTGAATGTGCACAGAAATGTAAATTATTTAAATTCTTGAATAATTTTTCTGCTTCTCTATTTTTGAATCTGTTACAATTTAAATAATTTTGTAAGCTTGGATTAGATAAAACCTTAAATGCTTAAACATATATATTGGTTTGGATTTAAAGGGTGGAAATGAAACAAGTCAGTATGTAAAATTATACATTTGAGGATCTTTCTATTAACCTTGGGAACAGAATGGTAAACAGATACACATAAATAGGTTTTCTTATCATCTTTCTTGCTGTGGGCATTAACTAACCACTGGTTCTTTACCACTGATCTGTACCTCACAGATAAGGTATTATATTTGGAAGTGTTAATAGTCTCTATGAAACATTTTACATGACTACAGATATGGGCTAGGAATTGTCTACACTCCCTGAGTTATACATTTGATTGTGATAATACAGAAAGATAAGAAGTAATAATGCATAAAAATTGCAACACTTTGCATTTATAGAGATATATGCATTATTCCATTTCAATTAGACAAGTAATGAAATTTACATATTGCCATTTACCAATCTATAGAAAAGGAATACAAAATAATAAAGAATAGAAATGAATAAATAGTTCAAAAATTCTGAGTTCCTGGCAAACTTTAAACAACAGACTAATTTCACCTAGCAACTTTAACTAAAACTGAAAATATAACTTATTTTTTTTTTTGTCCATTTGCAGCTAAATGTCACAGAGTTGGGTTTACATTTATTTACCAGTTCATTGTCTTGAGGATTTTATTTTCCTCATGACAGTGAATTTTTACTTAATAATGGTTAAATAGCCTCTGGCATGAACCTTCTATTTATTTGAATAAGTTTTCCTTTGTTTCATTCTCTTTCAACAAAAATAAACATTTAACAACCTTTTGGATGTCTGGCAACCAATCCAACATAATCAAGCTGAGAACAAAATCTTTATCAGACAGAATGGAAAGCTGAGCCAATATGCAGAGAATAAGCACAGTGTAAACAAATATGTAGAATAAGTCAGGTCTCAAATTTAGGTCTGACTATCCAGCCAGTCCATTCTGAAGGAGATCAGCCCTGGGTGTTCTTTGGAAGGAATGATGCTAAAGCTGAAACTCCAGTACTTTGGCCACCTCATGCGAAGAGTTGACTCATTGAAAAAGACTCTGATGCTGGGAGGGATTGGGGGCAGGAGAAGAAGGGGACAACAGAGGATGAGATGGCTGGATGGCATCACTGACTCCTCGATGGACGTGAGTCTGAGTGAACTCCGGGAGTTGGTTATGGACAGGGAGGCCTGGCGTGCTGTGATTCATGGGGTCGCAGAGTTGGACACAACTGAGCGACTGAACTGAACTGAACTGATATACATAAATGTGTTCCTTTTGGATGCTTTTAAATGATTTTTAACTCCACTTTAATAGTAAAAATCATGGATCAAGTAATGTAAGTATTGTAACAGATTCCCCCCCCCCCCATTTAGTGATTTTCTGCCAATGTAAGTTTTCGTATTAGTTACAATGTGAAAACATTTCTTTAGTCTTTATCATCTGTTCTCGACAAATAATAGCTAATAGCTGCCACCTGCCACTCAAAAAGATGCTAAAAACCTCATATCATACAGGCACATATATACACAGATCAAAGATTATAGATTTGAGCTCATGTTGATAGCACAGAACATACAGATTCAAAAATTAGAAAGAAAGAAAGAGAAGGAAAGTATATTTGGCTATTTGGTCAGACTATGTGTGTGGAATATTGATGACAGAACATTTGGCTGTTGCTTTAAGCCAGGCCTTCCTGTTGAAATACAGGATATAGAAAATTATAGCATACTTAAAGAAATGGAAATTACGAAAACATGCATGGTTTTAATCAAAGTAGAGAAATATTACATTCTTCCAAAAAAGAAATTCTGTTGGTGGCCATGTAAACATAATCCTAATTTTGAATTTCATAACTGGTCTTCGTGTTTGACTTTATTAACATTCAGGGCCTACTTATTTCTGTAATCAGAAAAACACTGAGTACTTTGTGAGTACAAGTTTTTATTCTGGGAGAATAAAATATAACGAAAATCAGTCTCTCACCCTGTCTTGAGGAGGATCATTGCTACATGCAAGACAATAGAAATTGAGCACAATCTGGTGCAAGACTAATGTCCAAACCTCAGAACATAAGTGAAGACATTGTGACGGCAACAGACAGCATAGCAGTCGATGCAAAACCATCTTTAAAAGGACTGCTGCCTTAAAATATTTCCAACTAAAATACAGCATAAGAAACCACATTCATAAAGCAATTCCAGTTCTGTTAGATAGGTAGATAAATAGGTGAAGAAAATGAAGAAGGAAGGAAAGCAAAGGGGTGGGGGGAAAGGACAGAAAAGAAGAAAGAAAAAACAACTGGAAGGAAGGAAGCAATGTTAGCAATGTTTAAACTGTGAGATTATGTGGATTTTTACTTGTTCTTTGTACTTTACTATATATATAAAACAAACTAGACATTCTTACAAAAGTAAATTAAATAATAAATTCTAGACAAGAATTGCTTACAGTCCCTTTACCAAATATAAATAAAAATCAGTAGTTTCCTTTTTGATCTTTGTCTTTTTTCTATATAAATTAATTCACATTTTATATATGTGAGAAAATTAAAATTAGAGCTTTACATTCTTCATTTTTATTTAACAAAGAAGTTGAGATTTCTTTATTCCTTAAGATTTTCTTATTGTTGTCTGCTTTTTCTGTATCTCTTTCCTATCACCTCCATTTCCACACCATTCCTATCAAAGAGCTGAACAGTTGGGATGAGATCTTCATTCTACATCATTCACTCTCTTAATACAGACATCTATTTGTGTTTGTGAAGTATACACAATCAGTTCAGTTCAGTTGCTCAGTCGTGTCCGACTCTTTGCGACCCCATGAATCGCAGCATGCCAGGCCTCTCTGTCCATCATCAACTCCCGGAGTTCACTCAGACTCACATCCATCGAGTCCATGATGCCATCCAGCCATCTCATCCTGGGTCGTCCCCTTCTCCTCCTGCCCCCAGTCTCTCCCAGCATCAGAGTATTTTCCAATGAGTCAACTCTTCGCATGAGGTGGCCAAAGTACTGGAGCTTAGGCTTTAGCATCATTCCTTCCAAAGAAATCCCAGGGTTGATCTCCTTCAGAATGGACTGGTTGGATCTCCTTGCAGTCCAAGGGACCCTCAAGAGTCTTCTCCAACACTACAGTTCAAACGCATCAATTCTTCGGCGCTCAGCCTTCTTCACAGTTCAACTCTCACATCCATACGTGACCACAGGAAAAACCATAGCCTTGACTAGACGGACCTTAGTCGGCAAAGTAATGTCTCTGCTTTTGAATATACTATCTAGGTTGGTCATAAGTTTTCTTCCAAGGAGTAAGCGTCTTTTCATTTCATGGCGGCAGTCACCATCTGCAGTGATTTTGGAGCCCAAAAAAATAAAGTCTGACACTGTTTCTACTGTTTCCCCATCTATTTGCCATGAAGTGATGGGACCAGATGCCATGATCTTCGTTTTCTGAATGTTGAGCTTTAAGCCAACTTTTTCACTCTCCTCTTTCACTTTCATCAAGAGGCTTTTTATCTTCTCTTCACTTTCTGCCATAAGGGTGGTGTCATCTGCATATCTGAGGTGTTTGATATTTCTCCCAGCAATCTTGATTCCAGCTTGTGTTTCTTCCAGTCCAGCGTTTCTCATGATGTACTCTGCATAGAAGTTAAATAAGAAGTAACAATATACAGCCTTGACGTACTCCTTTTCCTATTTGGAACCAGTCTGTTGTTCCATGTCCAGTTCTAACTGTTGCTTACTGACCTGCATACAGATTTCTCAAGAGGCAGGTTACGTGGTCTGGTATTCCCATCTCTTTCAGAATTGTCCACAGTTGATTGTGATCCACACAGTCAAAGGCTTTGGCATAGTCAATAAAGCAAAATAGATGTTTTTCTGGAACTCTCTTGCTTTTTCCATGATCCAGCAGATGTTGGCAATTTGATCCCTGGTTACTCTACCTTTTCTAAAACCAACTTGAACATCAGGGAGTTCATGGTTCACATATTGCTGAAACCTGGCTTGGAGAATTTTGAGCATTAATTTAGAAGCATGTGAGATGAGTGCAATTGTGTGGTAGTTTAAGCATTCTTTTGCATTGCCTTTCTTTGGGATTGGAATGAAAACTGACCTTTTCCTGTCCTGTGGCCACTGCTGAGTTTTCCAAATTTGCTGGCATATTGAGTGCAGCACTTTCACAGCATCATCTTTCAGGATTTGAAATAGCTCAACCGGAATTCCGTCACCTCCACTAGCTTTGTTTGTAGTGATGATTTCTAAGGCCCACTTGAGTTCACATTCCAAAATGTCTGGCTCTAGATTAGTGATCACATCATCATGATTATCTGGGTCATGAAGATCTTTTTTGTACAGTTCTTCCATGTATTCTTGCCACCTCTTCTTAATATCTTCTGCTTCTGTTAGGTCCAGACCATTTCTGTCCTTTATCAAGCCCATCTTTGCATGAAATGTTCCCTTGGTATCTCTAATTTTCTTGAAGAGATCTCTGGTCTTTCCCATCCTGTTGTTTTCCTCTATTTCTTTGCATTGATCGCTGAAGAAAGCTTTCTTATCTCTTCTTGCTATTCTTTGGAACTCTGCATTCAGATGCTTATATCTTTCCTTTTCTCCTTTGCTTTTCACCTCTCTTCTTTTCACAGCTATTTGTAAGGCCTCCCCAGACAGCCAGTTTGCTTTTTTGCATTTCTTTTCCATGGGGATGGTCTTCATCCCTGTCTCCTGTACAATGTCACGAACCTCATTCCATAGTTCATCAGGCAGTCCTATCTATCAGATCTAGGCCCTTAAATCTATTTCTCACTTCCACTGTATAATCATAAGGGATTTGATTTAGGTTGTACCTGAATGGTCTAGCAGTTTTCCTTACTTTCTTCAATTTCAGTCTGAATTTGGCAATAAGGAGTTCATGATCTGAGCCACAGTCAGCTCCTGGTCTTGTTTTTGTTGACTGTATAGAGCTTCTCATCTTTGGCTGCAAAGAATATAATCAATCTGATTTTGGTGTTGACCATCTGGTGATGTTCATGTGTAGAGTCTTCTTTTGTGTTGTTGGAAGAGGGTGTTTGCTATGACCAGTGCATTTTCTTGGCAAAACTCTATTAGTCTTTGCATTCTGCATTCCAAGACCAAATTTGCCTGTTACTCCAGGTGTTTCTTGACTTCCTACTTTTGCATTCCAGTCCCCTATAATGGAAAGGACATCTTTTTTGGGTGTTAGTTCTAGAAGATCTTGTAGGTCTTCATAAAACCGTTCAATTTCAGTTTCTTCAGCATTACTGGTTGGGGCATAGACTTAGATAACTGTGATATTGAATGGTTTGCCTTGGAGATGAACAGAGATCATTCTGTCATTTTTGAGACTGCATCCAAGTACTGCATTTCGGACTCTTTTGTTGACCATGATGGCTACTCCATTTCTTCTGAGGGATTCCTGCCCACAGTAGTAGATGTAATTGTCATCTGAGTTAAATTCACCCATTCCAGTCCATTTTAGTTCGCTGATTCCTAGAATGTCAACGTTCACCCTTGCCATCTCTTGTTTGACCACTTCCAATTTGCCTTGATTCATGGACCTGACATTCCAGGTTCCTATGCAATATTGCTCTTTACAGCATTGGATCTTGCTTCTATCACCAGTCACATCCACAACTGGGTATTGTTTTTGCTTTGGCTCCATCCCTTCATTCTTTCTGGAGTTATTTCTCTACTGATCTCCAGTAGCATATTGGGCACCTAATGACCTGGGGAGTTCCTCTTTTGGTATCCTATCATATTGCCTTTTCCTACTGTTCATGGGGTTCTCAAGGCAAGAATACTGAAGTGGCTTGCCATTCCCTTCTCCAGTGGACCACATTCTGTCTGTCCTCTCCACCATGACCTGCTCCTCTTGGGTTGCCCCGCAGGCATGGCTTGGTTTCACTGAGTTAGAAAATCGCTTGCCTATTTTCACTTTTTTTATGCAGCTCCCCTTTTTTCACTTTCTTGGACATTATTTTTGATCAAAAGATAAAGATTTAACTCATTCAATTTATAATCACAAAAAAATATTTATCGAGCTTATACTGTACACTGGAAACTCAGGTAGCCCTGGAGCCACAGCATGAATAAAAGAGATGAGTCTAAGCCAGGATGGTACTTCCCAGGTTCCACTGCTTGAATGAACCACAATTTACTCAGCAGTTCCCTTAATTCATGAGTATTTACTTCTTCTCCAATTTTCCCCCTTTGTTTTGCCCTTATACCCAGCACTGCACTAAACATCGTTTTACATACACATAATCTTGTATTCTTGTATTCTCCATGTCTTACTTGATAGTGACTTTATGTCATTTACTTACTCAGAAATACCAATTATCATTCTTTTTAAAGATACAATTGCAGAGCATACTAGAGCTATTAAGAATGTGCTATAGGACCTCTAAGGAAGTAACTAAAAAAACATGTAGAGGTTTTGAGGTTATTACTTTCCCATCTGCAAATGGTACCAAACATAACAATTTACTGTCAGTAAAAGTACAGGAAGCATTAAACCTAAAGGAGACAGCATCCACCCAGGTGCAACAAAGGGCGAGCCACTGACTGAGCAGGAGGATAAAACAGTAGCAGTTACCAAGCTCCAATATTACAATATAGACAATGGTTTAAATATATATGATATTTTGTTGTTGTTTAGTCGTTAAGTCATGCCCAACTCTTTTGCAACCTCAGGACTGTAGCCCACCAGGCTCCTCCATTCATGGAGTTTCCTGGGCAAGAATACTGGAGTGGGTTGCCATTTCCTGCTCCAGGGGATATTTTGACCCAGGGATCGAACCCTTATGTCTCCTGCACTGACATTCGGGTTCTTTAATGTTGAGCCAATAGGGAAGCCCTTCTATGCTGTACCACTGTTAAAATGAAGATATATTTCAAGAATGTCTTAGGCTGTCCAGATCTGCTTTGTAGCCAGCTGAATGCCACCAAGTGACATTGTTTGATATCATAGGAGCACAAGTCACCTAGCCCTGCCCTGACCCACTGACTCATAAGATTTAGTAAAATTGGTTGTTTTGAATCACTGAGTCTTTGAGCAGTTTAAATAATCCTTATATACATTTGTGGTGTATGAGTTGGGCAATCATGGAAAATATTATTCAATTCTATCATAAAAGCATCTGCCATCCATTGCTTCATTCTGACATTTTATTAAGTAATTTTTTTATCACAACTATCAAAGAGGGAGAAAGAATGCAATTAATGTAGCTTCCCTACTAAGTGCTAGGTACTGTATTAGTCTTTTTCATTTTATCATCTTATTTAATTATTACCCTCTATACTATTATGGAGAAGGCAATGGCACCCCACTCCAGTACTCTTGCCTGGAAAATCCCACGGATGGAGGAGCCTGGTAGGCTGCAGTCCATGGGGTCGCTAAGAGTCAGACACGACTGAGCGACTTCCCTTTCACTTTTCACTTTCATGCATTGGAGAAGGAAATGGCAACCCACTCCAGTGTTCTTGCCTGGAGAACCCAGGGATAGGGGAGTCTGGTGGGCTGCCGTCTATGGAGTTGCACAGAATCGGACACAATTGAAGCAACTTAGCAGCAGCAGCAGTATACTATTATGATATTGGTGTTATAATCATGATTACCATTTTACAAGTAAGGAAACAGGATCTCAGAGGTTAAGTAATGGTAAAAAAAAAAAAAACACACACACAGAATTGAGATTTAAAATTAGGTTTTAATTCCAATACCCTGTCCCTCATACTACATCTCCTAAGAAGGTTTCTCAAACATTTGAGTAAGAGAGATAGCAAAAATAATTCCACAGCAAAAGAAATAACAATACGGTACATGGCATTGTGGACAGCCATGCATATCTGTTCTTTGGTGAGTGTTACTGTCTCATGTGTAAATCTCATTACCTCTCTCATTGTCCATAACACATATCAACTGATACGCATGCATGTGTGTGAGGTCACTTCAGTTGCATCCAACTGTCTGTGATCCTGTGGATCATAGTCCACCAGGCTCCTCTGTCCAAAGGATTCTCCAGGCAAGAATACTGGAATGGGTTGCCATGCCCTCCTCCAGGGGATCTTTCAGACCCCAGGACTGAACCCTTGTCTTGCATTTGGAGGCAGGTTCTTTACCACTAGCACCACCTGGGAAGCCCAATTGATATGCATGAAGCTTAATTTAAACTTTAAACATCTCTGTCAAGACTTATAATTCCTTGGAATGTTTACCATTGCTACCACTGGAATGGTCCCAGTGAAGACTTCTACATAAAAGAGAAGCATTTTATATTTACATTAAATAAATTAATCACACTAATATGCGTAAACCTAGACCAGACTCAGCTCCTTCTGCAAATACAAAGAAAAGACTAGGTTACCTAACTTCTCAAGCCACACACAGCAGGAAGATTCCAGAACTCCTTCCCCCAAGTTATTTTTTTAATCCTCTAAAACCTTGCAGAAATCATCCAGATATTTAGATGAAAATAAATAAAATGCAAGAGATGGATAGGTAGGACTTGCACTTTTCTCACATTTCATGAGAAGAGAAGCATTCACACTTCATATCAATCACTATATAAATCCCTGAAAGTAGGAAACTTTACTCAGAATAGTCATTAAATCTCTGTAGAGAAAAAATCCCTGACACATGTTATGGGTACAGGTTGAGATCTTTGAAAATCATCGCATTCAATAATGCTCCAAAGCACCTCATTTTACTAATGAAATGATGGCAGGAGTGGGCTATAAAAGGGCAAATGTCAGTTAGAATCAATGACTAGCCAAATGTATGTAATAGAAACCTCATTCTTAGCAAGACTGTAAAGGCCTTCCATGATGAGAGTTTCCAGTGCCTCATGTATACTTGAAAACAGGAATGTTAAACCCAGGACACTCACCAGTCTACTGCTGTTCACTCCCCTCTCCACAGGGAATGGGTTGTTAGTTTGTTGAGTCTGGGGCCATTTCTGCCAGAATCTGTGCAATTATTTAGCACAGGACTTGGCACAAAGGAGATAAACAATGCTCGGCTGAATGCACTAGAAACAGCGATAAATCAGACAAAATTTATAATTCAATAACTGTTGGGATACTCCTAAAATGTCCCAGGTAAATACAAAATGTGTCATTTTAGGATATTGCCTCCTAATAATTTCACCAAAATAAGATGAAGAGCTAGTGATAGTAGAACATTTATGCCTGATAAAAATTTTATTTGATTGAATGTTTTCTTTTATTGAAAAGGAGGAGATGTCGAGTTTTTTAAAATGAAAAATTATTAATGCAATTTCATATAAAATTTACAGTTTATTTCATAGAATACCCCATGATTTGTTTTAATATAACAATTTCATTTTTCAATATACACAAATGATTTAACAACCCCTTGCTGCTGCTAAGTCGCTTCAGTCGTGCCCGACTCTGCACGATCCCAGAGATGGTACCCCACCCTGGGATCCCCAGGCTCCGCCGTCCCTGGGATTCTCCAGGCAAGAACACTGGAGTGGGTTGCCATTTCCTTCTCCAATGCATGAAAGTGAAAAGTGAAAGTGAAGTTGCTCAGTCGTGTCCGACTCTTCGAGACCCCATGGACCGAAGCCTACCAGGCTCCTCCATCCATGGGATTTTCCAGGCAAGAGTACTGGAGTGGGTTGCCATTGCCTTCTCTGACCCCTTACATACACAAAATTTTAATTATGATTGGCTCTTCAAAGTTTTTAGAGGAAGTAATATATTTCCACAGTGAGATGTTTACTCAGGCTCTGGCATCAATGAGTATCAGGAGGTAGGAATCTGAGATCTACAGAAGTTAATATTAGAAGTACAGCATTAGCAGCTGAAATCTAGAGAAGTGAGGAGTGCCCTCATGGAAGACAACGGGCACCAGCATGGGGCTAGATTGTGCAGGCACTGGCTTGGTCTGGCCAGTGTGACTGACTAGCACACAGCCTTAGTATTTTAGAGGGAAATGACTAAGCCACTGTTAAAGTTGGAGATAATAAAACAGCTTAGGATCTACGGTCTTACATTAGCTTTACTCTTTTATGTTACCTACCTCTGTGAATATTTAAGTCTAAAGTTTCTGGTTTAAAATTCCCCACAGATGAACTCACTACATGAATATGCTTAACAAGCTGAAAAACGCTCATAGTTTGTCTAGGCAAGGCAAACTCCTAGGCACGGTGGGGAAATAGGACAAAATAAAAGGTACAGTCATTAAACAGCATCTATTACAGCACTGTAACAACTACAAATTGGAAATGCTGGCTAAAAGCACAATATATAGATGACAGTTATGAAGGACATCACAAAACTATACACTATAAATAACTCTACAATATAAATAATTTGGATAATAAATCCAAATCTGTGTTAATGTTAAATTCAGAAAGCAAAATAATCCAAATGCAAAATATATAGTTCAAAGTGAAAGAAAAGGCTCATACTGGTGAAATGTTAAGAGAGTCAATGATGTGTTTAAGAAAATGCTAAAATGCATTTCAAAAACAGGTATTTTTGTAGAGTAGAATATTCATATAAATGGTTAGACATGTGATAGTTAAATACTTTTAGTAGCAAGTGGTTAATGGGAAATGTAGACTAGCATAATGAAAAGAGAGAGAGCAATAGATAAAGATAGAGATGAGAGAGGGACATTATTAGCTTGTGTAAATAAAATATCAAAAAACTTCCCCTTCAGGTACAGCTTGATCAAGAAACTAAACCAATGTTATCAAAGCCAAGCCCTATTCCTACTCATCTCTCTGAACAGCTTGTCTCTTTATTGGTTTCCTCTTCAGATATAATTTTCCTCTCATGAAGGCAAGATGGTAAGATGAATTAGAGTTCCAGGTTTGTGTTTTCAAAATTTCAAGTCCAGGGATAAAGACAGTAATCTCTTTCTCAGAAGTTCCATAATTGGCTTTGACAAATTCTGATTTTACCTTTCTCTGGCATATCAAACATTGAGAACTGGGGCTGTGATGCTCTGATGGCCTAAGCCTGAATTATATAGTATCCAGGAATTGATGGCAGAGTCAACCATGAGAATAAAAACTGCATTGGCTGAAAGTTGAATACAATTAGTTCCCCAACAACTATTCTTTTTACTGTTACTAGAAAAAGAAGGATGCTTAGCAGCAATTCAAAGACGTCACTGCCATTAAATTTTAGAAAACCTTGAAAATTATCACAGAGAAGTTGTGGCTTTTATCCTATATTTAATAGTAAACAAGGAGAAGATGGGCACTATAATAAAAGGTGAATTAAAGAGAATGAATCAAATAGCAACTAGAAGATTGTATCACAGAAAAATTCATTGGATGTTCTTTCTAGCAATTCTGATCACACTCCATAAAAAAAAAAAAGATGGGAAATTATGGAGAATAAATACTGCATAAAAGAGTATCTTTGACATATCACTCCTGACAGGACTAAGCCAAATGTTATGGAGATAAGTAACTCTAGAATAAAATATTAAACCAATTTCTCTTATTTGGTTTTGATTTAAAGGTGGACTAAGAAAAATGATTTATCTTCTGTCCAGAAGTAATAAATCAAATAATTTTATTAGTGTAAAAGAAGAGAAAAATGGGAGATTCGAAGGAATCAGTTATGTGTCAAAATGTAAACTTAAGCAATAATATTCCAAATTCTATCCTCATTGGCTGATTTCATTACATTCTGTCAAGCTGAAAAAAAAAATATCAACACAACAAAGCAAATCTGTGTCACAAAAATTGGGCATTATGATACCAGCAATTAATGGAGGGATAGAATAATGGTTAGCACATCAGAGAGAAACCTAGTTCAATACCGACTCAACTTCTAAACTGAAAAAGAGCTCAGAGGGGAAAGGAAAATGAATATCTCCAACTGTGTACGTAACAGAGTTTACCTATTTTTCTTTGAGTCACGTATTATGGAAGAGGCTCAGAAATGTTTTCAAAGCATGAGTTAATAAAAGAGGATGACAAGTTGCCCTAAGGCGGGGCGGGGGTGGGGGGAGGAAGTAGCATAGCAATACTGCTGACTGTTGAAACTCAACATCCTGGATCTAGAGAATATTGTGAATTTCTTCTTATTCTTTCCTTTACTTATATTCTAAAGGCATCAGGGGCCTTCCCATTCACTGCATCTGCCTTAGACAGTTCTTCCATTCTACCACAAGGTTTCCGATCTCCCTCAAGACTCAAGTTGACTTCTTTAGCCTTCTGCCCTGACTGAATATCAATGTGGAAAATATTTTTTATTCAAATTTCTGCTAAATGGGGGGAAACAGATCATAGACTCAGAAATTTTATGTTAATTTTTGGTGAAAATATTGTTTTTTTCATTGTTGTTTCATGGGTGAATGCTAAATTTCTAGAAGACTAAAAATAATAATCATCATAATTGTTAAAGCCAAAGAGCATCTGCTAAAGTTATAGTAGCAAAACCAAGAAATCACAGAAGTGTCTCAGGAGCAAAAAGAGGAGAATGCTACAAGGAAAAAACACAAACAAGCATGCTGAGTTTCCCTGAGACAGTCAGTAAGAATAGTGTGATCCTTATAACTGATCACATGAAGGTCGCTGGATTTTGACAAAAGGAATTCCAATGAAGTGTGGGGCAAAAGTCCTATTTTAACCAGATTAGGAGTAAATGAAAGTGAAGAACTTGATACATTTTATAGAGAATTATTTCTGGAAGTTCAGCTTTAAATGAAGGCTGAAAAAAATAGTGCAAATAGAGATATAAGGTCAAGGGGAGGATCTATTCTCTTTCAGTTGATGTTGGTTGTTTATTGTTGCCTTTGTTTAGATGGGGGAGGTAGGAGTCTTTGTATTCTGATGGGAATAATCCAGGAGAACAAGGGAAGATTCAGAGACAGAAGATATAAACTGAGTAGGAAAATCTTCTAAGGGGGTTGTAATTGGTGATAGAAGAAAAAGTGAACACAATGAGGGGAAGTTTGGGGACTTGGTGGAAAGATATGGAAAGCAACAGAAGATTTTTTCTGTTACTGAAACCATTTAAGGAAAGCTGATAAGCTAAGGGTGAGGAATGGGGAAGAAGAAGGAGTTAAAGATAACTTTACATTTTTAAGTGGTAAAATCACCATGAATAAAAAGAGAGCACCAAGATTCATTCTTTCAGTAACAATCTTTCAGTGTGTTTAGTTAGCAATGCATGAGTGACATCAGGTACAGTTAGCGAAGTTCTCAGAAATGAAATATGACAATGTGAGAGAATTATCAGGACTAAACATTCAGATTTGTGATTATCCTGGCAGAGATAATAGTTAAAGTCAAAGAATTAGATGACACAAACAAAGAAGGTAGGGAAAGAGTAGAAAAGATGAGCCAGAACAGAGCCTTTGGAAAATTTCTATACTTAAGGAATAGAAGCAAGAAATTGTTTCAAAGGAGTTAGAACAGTGGTGCCTAGGAAACAAAGAATCAGTTTGTGGACCTAGGAACACATAGAATTGTGATGTGACATAGAAGCCAAACAGTACTGCCCAAAGGCTAAAAAAATTCAGAGGGAAAGACCAGCTAGGTAATATCACTGTTTAGCAGGTGGAGGGTCATTTCAAAAAACTCTTTCAGTAGACTGATATGGGTAATATGCCTAGCTCCACAAATTAACCAATATTTGAAAGGAAGTTACAGTTGGTTGTCACTTTCTTTTGAAAAGTTTGACCTTCGAGAGAATGGGAGAACTAGACTAGTAGTTTGCAATGGTGGCAGAATCAAGACACGTAATGTATTAATGGGAGTAAAAGACAATAACATGATTACAGAGTGAAATTAAATGTCAGGAAAGACAGAAATTGAAAACATCAGTAAGAATGAAGATAATGGATAAAGTGAGCCTTCCTTCCCTTCCAACAAAACATGCTTTGGCCCCATCTTACCTGCAAAACTCTTCTCAGAACCTTCCCCGTGTTGTGGAAAAAATGGGGCACAAGGGGATGGTCCTATCTCAGGTCTCTAGTGAGTATCTTGGACATGCTGCCAAGGTGGCTTCATGCAATAAGACATTCAAGAGCAAACTATAATAAAGTGTGAAAATAAGTTTATTTAGAGAGATTCACAGTCCAGAATGTGGGCCAAACTCAGAAGGCAAGAGAGGCCTAAAATGGGGTGGTAGTTAATTTTTACGGGCTGTGTAATTTTATAGGGTAATGAGTGGGAGGAATGTTCTAACTATCTGGGAGGAGAGGTGGGGATTCCTTGAACTGAAACAACCACTCACATTTTTGCCATTTATGGCTGGTCTTGGAACTGTCATGTTGTCTGTGGGTGTTATTTAGTATATGCTATCACTTTCAGTTTTCACTTTCATGCATTGGAGAAGGAAATGGCAACCCACTCCAGTGTTCTTGCCTGGAGAATCCCAGGGACAGTGGAGCCTGGTGGGCTGCCGTCTATGGGGTCGCACAGAGTCGGACATGACTGAAGCGACTTAGCAGCAAGGTATTAAGGGTGACAAAGGATGAGATGGTTGGGTCACTGATTCAATGCACATGAACTTGGGCAAACTCCAGGAGACAGTGAAGGACAGGGAAGCCTGGCATGCTGCAGTCCATGGGGTTGAGAAGAGTCAGACACGACTCGGAGACTGAACAACAATGTATTACAATGAACATATGATGAGGCTCAAGGTTTCAGTTCAGTTCAGTTGCTCAGTCATGTCCAACTCTTGGCAAACCCATGAATCGCAACATGCCAGGCCTCCCTGTCCATCACCAACTCCCGGAGTTCACTCAGACTCACGTCCATTGAGTCAGTCATGCCATCCAGCCATCTCATCCTTTGTCGTCTCCTTCTCCTCCTGCCTCCAATCCCTCCCAGCATCAGAGTCTTTTCCAATGAGTCAACTCTTCGCATGAGGTGGCCAAAGTACTGAAGATTCAGCTTCAGCATCATTCCTTCCTAAGAACACCCAGGGCTGATCTTCAGAATGGACTGGTTGGATCTCCTTGCAGTCCAAGGGACTCTCAAGAGTCTTCTCCAACACCATAGTTCAAAAGCATCAGTTCTTCGGCGCTCAGCTTTCTTCACAGTCCAACTCTCACACCCATAGCCTTGACTAGATGGATCTTTGTTGGCAAAGTAATGTCTCTGCTTTTCATTATGCTGTCTAGGTTGGTCACAACTTTTCTTCCAAGGAGCAAGTGTCTTCTAATTTCATGGCTGCAGTCACCATCTGCAGCCCCCAAAAAATAAAGTCTGACGCTGTTTCCACTGTTTCCCCATCTATTTCCCATGAAGTGATGGGACCAGATGCCATGATCTTCGTTTTCTGAATGTTAAGCTTTAAACCAACTTTTTCACTCTCCTCTTTCACTTTCATCAAGAGGCTTTTTAGTTCCTCTTCACTTTCTGCCATAAGCGTGGTGTCATCTGCATATCTGAGGTTATTGATATTTTTCTTGGCAACCTTGATTCCCGCTTGTGCTTCTTCCAGTCCAGTGTTTCTCATGATGTACTCTGCATATAAGTTAAATAAGCAGAGTGACAATATACAGCCTTGACGTATCACTTTTCCTATTTGGAACCAGTCTGTTGTTCCATGTCCAGTTCTAACTGTTGCTTCCTGACCTGCTCAAGGTTTACTGGATGTCAAATCTTCCACTATCTTGGACTTAGTAGGTTCTAACTGGTTTTTGGGGTATCCTGTTCTTAATGGTTGTGCCCTGCCCCTTTCCTTCCTACTTCACCCCCAACATCTGATGACTCGTTGATACCCCTAATTTCCTCTAAGTTAGAATGAGATTTAGGACATACTTGCATGCTGGTCCCAGCCTGGATAATCTTCATGCCTCAGGTTTCATTTCAAGTATTTCCTTCTGTAAAAGATTTTTTTCCTACAAAACTCTCTGAAGTTGTCTGCCCAGGAGTCATACCCTATCACAGCATATCACTTATTTTCTTGAGAGAACTTATCAAAATAAGAAACCATCTTGCTTTCTTGGTTATCTCCAAGCTTTATGAGAGGGAATCTGTTCCAAAGAGCAGTGTAATTTGTTTGGCATTACAATGAGCAAAAAATCAACATTTGCAGAATGAAGATAGAGAAATAGAAATGATAAAACTAAAGAAGGAGTTCTCTTTAGAAAAAAGAGGAACGTTTTCTTTCCATGAGAAAATTGATATCTGTAATTGTTAGAAATTTTGTGGTAGATAGGAGCAATTGTAAAGCAACTCAATTTGATATGGTAAGAGGCAAGGTTATCTGTTAAAATAACATCCCAAATTCATGGGGCTTTTTTGATTTGCCAATTACTGTCTTCAGTACTTTTCAGCAATATCCTCACAACAGCCCCGTGAGTGGCCCACTGTTCTCCACATTTTGCGGTTAAGGCAGAGAAGAGGAGATGCAGCCACAGTCACCCCAGCAAGAAAGACACAGGACGGAATCCAGGCCTATCCTAAACTTCTCCCTCTTACCCATGATGATACACTGTCAGGTGTGAGGAGAATCCAATCAGACTTGGAGACATAAGGCAGCAGAAAGCCTTACGCACAGCTGCATAGCAGAATGTTTCCAGAGTCAGGACTGAGTTAAGATAAATGAAAGATTTTGAGTGGTTGTCCTAGAGCAGGGCCACCAAATTCATAAACTGGGGCTGTGTTTCCCGAATTCCCTTCCATATGAAGTGCTAGTCACAGACAGACACTGCATAGGAGATGCGGAAGGCGGGAGAGAAGCATTGGTTGGGTCCTTTACCAGCCTACCAATGGGAGCACGGCGCCCGCACATGCTCAGCTCCACGCTCGCTGCCCTTGACCTGAGGCCGGTAAGGAGCCACGGCCCAGTTTCCCTCAGCCCGGTGCTGCCAGCACCCTCAGCTCCTGCTGGACCTCCCTCTACAAGTGCCAAGTTACTAGTGCAGCCGCGGAGGCATCAACCAAGTCTGCAGCCCCTCCTGCATCATGTCTCCTCCTGCGCTTCCAACTCCAGGGCTAGTCAGTGTTTATCTTCATGACTCAGAAAATCAGCCTCTTTTGCAGGGCACCTGCGGTCTCAAGGGGAGGCTTTGACGGTGGTGAGAGGGGGAGCGGGTGCCAGCTCTCCTCCCTGTTGGTGCCATGTTGTCTTTGCTCGCTCCACTTTTGTTCCGCTTTTCCTTCAGGAAGAGCTTGCTCTGCCAACTTCAGCCCCAGCAGGAGACACAGAAGCAACAGGGATACCTGAACTGTTTAGCCAGCACCACCATGGGGCACATCACAGCCCTATAAGAGATCCTATATTCTATATCATTCTTAGCACTTTTGCTTCTTATTCTGCATCATGCTTAACATTTTTGCTTCTCAGCTAGTAGCTTTCAGGACAAAAAGGGCTCAGTTGATGAAAGAAAACATGAAGCCAGCTGGCACTTGTGCTACTATCCAACACTGATCTAAAAAATATAAGTAATAAATAAAGAAATAAAAAATCAAATAAATGATGGACAAGCCCTGCAAAGGAATTTGACATATAAGAACAGTTGAAGGGCAAAGTGAGTTAAGGAATTCTGTATACATTTCTTCATAGCCCTGTATAGTGTGAGCTCCTTTGTTATACACCATCTTTTCTGAGAAGTCCACCCTGATTTTCTAGATTGTGTTAGATATTTCTCCTTGCATTGTTCCTGAAATCCTAATACACTGAACTCAAACTGACATTTACTCCTCTGCACCTGACACCTTTTATTTCTCTAGCATCTATCCTAGAATCTCAGAAAGAAAGGAGGAAGGGTTGTTTATTTCTCTAGCACCTATCCTAGAATCTCAGAAAGAAAGGAGCAATTCTCTCAATAAAACTGGGGAAAAAATAAGGAAGGAAGTGGGAAGGTGGGGAGGGTTTTTTTGTTTGTTTGTTTGTTTCCCAGTCCTTTCATATCCTCTTGCAGAAAATCACACACCTGTAGGTACTCAATAAAGTCTAAAGTACATATATCCAGAAATTATAGTACAATGAGGTCTTGCCACATATCTCATAGCTATCTTTGTTTTATGTTATTACTTTTCACAGGGTACTCTGATCACAGTACACTCTTTAAAAGTACTTTGTTATTTTACAAACTTTCATCTCAAATGTTTTCTAATCCTCATTGAAAAACAAAGTCAATTATGTGTAACTCATTTAATTAACTTGGCAATGAAAATGAAGGGAATAAAGTCAGCAAAAGATAAATATGCTATAAAAGGAGATTTAAGTATATATTTTGTATCAATACAAAGTAAATATAATGAACTTTGTGTAGATAATACATGAAAAGCAAGGCATCTGCAAATATCATTAATGTCTTAAATAAAATTAGGAAATCATTTATTATAGCAAACAGTTTATATGAGGACATATAATAACAAGACTCCAAAATGCAAAAATATTATAATTCTGCCTTAATGTTACAAATTCATGGCCATCTTTACATGCTGTTTTAGTCAAGTTAACCAAAAACAAATAGTCTAGGTGAGCCTTTAATATTATTTATGTGTGTATATATTATATATATATATATATAACCATGGACTTCCCTGGTGGCTCAGCCAGCAAAGAATCCACCTACAATGCAGGGGACCTGGGCTTGAACCCTGGGTGGGGAAGATCCCCTGGAAAAGGAAATGACAACCCACTCTAGTACTTTTGCCTGGGAAATCCCATGGACAGAGGAGCCTGGCAGGCTATAGTCCATGGGGTCACAAAGAGTTGGACACAACTGAGTGTCTCAACCACATACATTTATTAAATATATATTGTTAAATACATAAAAGCATCTTCTCCCCAGTTTAAATCCAAAAGCCACAAATGATAGATATTTAATGGTAGAACTAACCATAAAATGAAAGATACAACTTGTCAGACAAAATTGATTGAACCTACTGATGTAACTTGGAATAGAAGAGCGGACAGATTTATGTGGATTTAAAATACACAAGGGAAAATATATACTGGAGAGATGACTCTCAGATGGAACCACAAAAAGGCACCAAACAAAAATGAGCATCTATGAATAGAAGACTGATGGAAACTTCTCAGAATAGTTGCCTGGAGAGTTATCTGCAGGATGCCTTATGGATGGTCCTGCATAACTAGCGAGACACTTCTTTTCTCTGCCTATAGAATTGGTTCCTAGTCAGTGATCTAAACAGAATGTGCTTTAAGCAGAGTAAATTATTTTCCTGGGAGGCATCCACTATGTGAATGCTGAAGCTGTTGAGAGGAAAGTGAGTCGTGATAACTTCAAACCTATAAGAGATATCCAAAGAGAAATGAAGGGAATTCCAACTTTGGTGGGGGAGGGTAAAACATGTGAAAGTACTTCACTCATAAAGAATATACTTCTTATTTGGGTAATTATATGAGTTCTAAGCAAATCCTCCTACTCCAAAGGGAAATGCCATTAAAAAAAAAAAAATCCTGACAATGGATCAGGTTTTCCACTTACACAAAAACCATAGCAACTTACTTATCCATTCAGTGAAGCGGTATGTTAGGTAAACAGACACAGCTGTCTAAAACAAACTTTTACTACTTATCTATAAAAATATATATAAAGGAACCATATATATAATGTGTATTATATATATAAATGTATATTATTTTTAAGTAAAAATTATTTTATAAAATAAAATTTAAAAATTTTATAAAATTCATATTAATTTTTATAAATAAATAAATATACTATATAATGAACCAAAAATTAATATCTGAGGCATGCAATTGAAAGATAATATAAACTATTAATATGAGAAGAAACATACAATGCAACAAACAAAAAGGAACTTAAGATTCTAATTTATATCTTCAGCATGATCAAGATGATGTGGTCTAAGTAAAAAAACAAAAAGAGCATATTACCATGAAATTGATTAATTCAGACAACTAGATAGAGTCTTTGAAATTAGAAATGTGTTCTTGTAAGTGATTTCTACTTTTAACTATGATAGTATAGCTTATATTATATCATATGAACTCTCAAAATGTAAACTACCATGAAAGAGGTACAGAAATGAATCTTTGCAAAAATACCGAAAAGCTGCTATATAGCAGCCAGGGCATGAGAGGCTATAATCTGGAAACAAGGGAAACTCACTAAGTTGAACCTAAAGTTCTGTACACTGCTTTCCCCTTTGGGGGCATTTACTTATTTTTGGTACATGGCTGAGAAACAGGAAAATGGATAGCTTCTAAGAAACCATAAAAAATTTTGTAAAGTATTCCAGGGCAAGGAGACAATAAAACAGAGTTCAGAGATGTGAAGGTAACTACGGCCTTATTACAGAGAAGGTGGCACAAAGAAGTTAGTCCAATACTTGTCACATAATTTCATATTTAGGCATTTGCTTATATTTAAGGTGCACAGGGAAAAACATTAAGAAATCATGTAGAAAGTAGCTATCCAAATTAGTGAACTTTTTGGCAGACCCAAAGTACTGGACACAGAGAAACTGAAACTCAGTATTTATCATGAAGGAGAATCCTAGTGAACATTACATGCTCATATTTGGAACACCTAGAGCAGAAATCCCCAATCCCTGGGCTACAGACCAGTACAGGTCCACTGTCTGTTATGAACCAGGCCACAGAGCAGAAGGTGAGTGGCAGGCAAGCCAGCCACTTGCCCATTCATCTGTTGCTCCCCATCACTCACACTGCTGCCTGAACCATACCCCTATTGATGGAAAAACTGTCTTTCACAAAACTGGTCCCTGGTGCCAAAAAGGTTGAGGACTGCTGAACTAGAGGATTACATCATCAGATTAAAAGACTAGCAAACACTCTCTAATTTTTAATTGGGCTCAGGTCTCAGGTAATCTATTCATGTACTATTTGACAGGTAATAGAGTAAATTCTCTCTGGAAGAACTAAAAAAACCATCCATATCCTCTATCATTTCTATATGAAATACTGGTATTTAATAAAAAATTGCCAGCCATACTAACTCAATGAATGTGTATATATATACACACACAGATGCATACAAAGATGAAGGAATGAGTGAATGAATAAAGAGGGGAAAAGAGTGAACACAAATGGAAATGCAAATGACATACACATTGTAGTTATCAGGCTTAATTAAAATAACTGTCATCACTTCAATAAAATAAATGAAAAAGGAAAAAAGTGATTTATAAAAATAATTCACTGTGAATCAGATTCCATATGAAAGGATTCAAGTGGATATTATAGAAATAAAACTATACACATCTGTGTCTTTTTTGCTATACTGCATACAGGGTCATCATTGCCATCTTTCTAAATTCCATATATATGTGTTAGTATACTGTATTGGTGTTTTTCTTTCTGGCTTACTTCACTCTGTATAATCAGCTCTAGTTTCATCCATCTCATCAGAACTGATTCAAATGTATTCTTTTTAATGGCTGAGTAATACTCCATTGTGTATATGTACCACAGCTTTCTTATCCATTCATCTGCTGATGGACATCTAGGTTGTTTCCATGTCCTGGCTAAAGTGCTGCGATGAACATTGGGGTACATGTGTCTCTTTCAATTCTGGTTTCCTCCGTGTGTATGCCCAGCAGTGGGATTACGGGGTCATAAGGCAGTTCTATTTGCAATTTTTTAAGGAATCTCCACACTGTTTTCCATAGTGGCTGTACTAGTTTGCATTCCCACCAACAGTGTAGGAGGGTTCCCTTCTCTCCACACCCTCTCCAGCATTTATTGCTTGCAGATTTTTGGATCGCAGACATTCTGACTGGTGTGAAGTGGTACCTCATTGTGGTTTTGATTTGCATTTCTCTAATAATGAGTGATGTTGAGCATCTTTTCATGTGTTTGTTAGCCATCCGTATGTCTTCTTTGGAGAAATGTCTATTTGGTTCTTTGGCCCATTTTTTGATTGGGTCATTTATTTTGCTGGAATTGAGTTTCAGGAGTTGCTTGTATATTTTTGAGATTAGTTGTTTGTCAGTTGCTTCATTTGCTATTATTTTCTCCCATTCGGAAGGCTGTCTTTTCACTTTGCTTATGTTTTCCTTTGTTGTGCAGAAGCTTTTAATTTTAATTAGATCCCGGACTTTTGGACTCAGAGGGAGAGGGAGAGGGTGTGATGATTTGGGAGAATGGCATTGAAACATGTATAATATCATGTAAGAATCGAATTGCCAGTCTACGTCTGATGCAGGATATGGCACGCTTGGGGCTGATACGCAGGGATGACCCAGAGAGATGTTGTGGGGAGGGGGGTGGGAGGGGGGTTCAAGTTTGGGAACGCATGTACACCTGTGGTGGATTCATGTCAATCTATGCCAAAACCAATACAGAATTGTAAAGTAAAAATTAAAATAAATAAATAAATTTATTAATAAATTAAAAAAAATAAAGTTTGGAACACACACACACACACACACAAAAAAAAAAAAAAAGAAATAAAACTAAACTAAGTTAAAACGATGATATGATCACTCACCTAGAGCCAGATATCCTGGAATGTGAAGTCAAGTGGGCCTTAGAAAGCATCACTATGAACAAAGCTAGTGGAGGTGATGGAATTCTAGTTGAGCTATTTCAAATCCTGAAAGATGATGCTGTGAAAGTGCTGCACTCAATATGCCACCAAATTTGGAAAACTCAGCAGTGGCCACAGGACTGGAAAAGGTCAGTTTTCATTCCAATCCCAAAGAAAGGCAATGCCAAAGAATGCTCAAACTACTGCACAATTGTACTCATCTCCCACGCTAGTAAAGTAATGCTCAAAATTCTCCAAGCCAGGCTTCAGCAATACGTGAACCGTGAACTTCCAGATGTTCAAGCTGGTTTTAGAAAAGGCAGAGGAACCAGAGATCAAATTGCCAACATCCGCTGGATCATTGAAAAAGCAAGAAAGTTCCAGAAAAATATCTATTTCTGCTTTATTGACTATGCCAAAGCCTTTGACTGTGTGGATCACAATCAACTGTGGAAAATTCTGAGAGAGATGGGAATACCAGACCACTTGACCTGCCTCTTGAGAAACCTATATGCAGGTCAGGAAGCAAGTTAGAACTGGACATGGAACAACAGACTGGTTCCAAATAGGAGAAGGAATACGTCAAGGCTGTATATTGTCACCCTGTTTATTTAACTTATATGCAGAGTACATCATGAGAAACGCTGGGCTGCAAGAAGCACAAGAAGGAATCAAGATTGCCTGGAGAAATATCAATAACCTCAGATATGCAGATGACACCACTCTTATGGCAGAAAGTGAAGAGGAACTAAAAAGCCTCTTGATGAAAGTGAAAGAGGAGAGTGAAAAAGTTGGCTTAAAGCTCAACATTCAGAAAATGAAGATCATGGATCCAGTCCCATCACTTCATGGGACATAGATGGGGAAACAGTGGAAATAGCATCAGACTTTATTTTGGGGCTCCAGAATCACTGCAGATGGTGACTGCAGCCATGAAATTAAAAGAGACTTACTCCTTGGAAGAAAAGTTATGACCAACCTAGATAGTATATTCAAAAGCAGAGACATTACTTTGCCATCTAGTCAAGGCTATGGTTTTTCCAGTGGTCATGTATGGATGTGAGAATTGGACTGTGAAGAAAGCTGAGTGCTGAACAATTGATGCTTTTGAACTGTGGTGTTGGAGAAGACTCTTGAGAGTCCCTTGGACTGCAAGGAGATCCAACCAGTCCATTCTAAAGGAGATCAGCCCTGGGTGTTCTTAGGAAGGAATGATGCTAAAGCCGAATCTCCAGTACTTTGGCCACCTCATGAGAAGAGTTGACTCATTGGAAAAGACTCTGATGCTGGGAGGGATTGTAGGCAGGAGAAAGAGGGGACAATAGAGGATGAGATGACTGGATGGCATCACCGAGTCAATGGATTTGAGTTTAAGTGAACTCCGGGAGTTGGTGATGGACAGAGAGGCCTGGCGTGCTACGATTCATGGGGTCGCAACGAGTCAGACATGACTGAGTGACTGAACTGAACTGAACTGACCTGACCTGAAGTTAAAATAAGAACTTAGTATATCAATTTACCTACTGACAGCAGAAGGAATAAGTGAACTGAAAAATAAGTTGCCAGTGTATATCCAGACTTGACATGAAAAGCAAAAAAGATGGAAGATACGTGAAAGAATGTTAGATTTATGAGACATAGTGAATATATTTAACATAGAGAAGGCAGAGGAGAAAGAATGGTAAAGAAGCACTTAAGATAATGGCTTTAAGATAATGATTTTTCAAGGCTGATCAAATGCATCAATCCACAGATTGAAAAATTGCTAGAACCCAAGTAGACAGAATAAATAGAAAGTAAATCACAATAAGGCATGTCACATTAATATTTTAAAATTGCTTAAAATTAAAGATAAAGAAGCACTCTCTAGTAGAAACAAATAAAACAGTATCTATTACTTTTTAAGAAGCAAAACAAAAACTCAGAGTTGACTTTTCAACACAAAAATGAAGCCAGAAGACAGCAACTCACCATCTTTAATTGAAAGAAAATACTTGTTAACTCCAAAACACATACATTTGAAATAACAACATTACTAGGCAAAAACAAACAAAGAATACTTTTCTTCATTAATCTTACTTTAGATGTTTCATGCAAAAGAAAATCAGAAATATAGGAGGGAATAAATAGTGATTGAAAATAAGTGAAAGTGAAGTTGCTCAGTCGTGTCCGACTCTTTGCGACCCATGGACTGTAGCCTACCACGCTCCTCTGTCCATGGGATTTGCCAGGCAAGAGTACTGGAGTGGGTTGCCATTTCCTTCTCCAGAGGATCTTCCTGACCCAGAGATCTAACCCGGGTCTCCCACATTGTAGGCAAATGCTTTACCGTCTGAGCCACCAGTGATGAAAGATACTATTATGTTCAGTTCAGTTCAGTTGCTCAGTTCTGTCTGACTCTATGAGGCCCATGAACTGCAACATGCCAGGCCTCCCTGTCCATCACCAACTCCCAGAGTTTACTCAAACTCATGTCCATTTAATTGGTGTTGCCATCCAACCATCTCATCCTCTGTCATCCCCTTCTCCTCCCACCTTCAATCTTTCCCAGCATCAGGGTCTTTTCCAATAAGTCAGGCTCTTCACATCAGGTGGCCAAAGTATTGGAGTTTCAGCTTCAGCATCAGTCCTTCCAATGAATATTAAGGACTGATTTCTTTTTGGATGGACTGGTTGGATCTCCTTGCAGTCCAAGGGACTCTCAAGAGTCTTCTCCAACACCACAGTTCAAAAGCATTAATTCTTTGGTGCTAAGTTTTCTTTATATACCACTATTATGTGGGTGAATCTAAATGAAAATTGACTGTACAAATGCTTATAATGTCTATGGGGAATAAAGTATATAGAACTGAAATGCCTGATAGAACAACAATGACAGAAATAGCAGGAGGATGATAAATGGAATTGTCTTGGAAATGAGTAGTAATTATATTAAATTATGTTAATTCAATAATGATCATTTTAATATCTAAGAAGTCAATGAAAGAAGAGTAAGAAGAATGTATAAGTAATGACAATAGAGGAGAGTGGAAAAATAATAATTTATAGCAAAGAAGGAAAAAGATAAAAAATTAAGGAGAGGTAAGAGAGATTGAAGCTAAATAGTGTCTGTAAATAAAATAAATACTCCAAAGAAAATATGAAATTTTCTTTGTGAATAAAACTGTAACAACAAAACAATCACAGAAACAAATTACATGTTTTTTTTTTAGAAAAATACACTTTAAATATGATGCTCTGAAGATTGAAAATAAAAGAATATAAAATGATATATTATGCAAAGAAACACTTAGAACAGCAACAAGAAACTGATTTAGCTATACTAACATAAATCCAGTTAACATTAAGGTCAAAATCATTACAAGAGATAAAGAAGCACACTTCATGTAATAGAGTAAGTATTACTTTTTTTATTAGTGTAAAAATTTACCACAAATATTGCAGCTTAAAATAATACACATTTATTTTTCTCACAGTTTCCATGGATTAGAAGGTCAGGAATGGCTTATCTGAGTTCTTTGCTTTAGGGTCCCAAGACTCTGCTGCTAAGTCACTTCAGTCGTGTTCGACTCTGTGCGACCCCATAGACGGCAGCCCAGCAGGCTCCACCGTCCCTGGGATTCTCCAGGCAAGAACACTGGAGGGGGTTGCCATTTCCTTCTCCAATGCATGAAAGTGAAAAGTGAAAGTGAAGTCGCTCGGTCTGTTAGACTCTTCTCGACCCCATGGACTGCAGCCTACCAGGCTCCTCCATCCATGGGATTTTCCAGGCAAGAGTACTGGAGTGGGGTGCCATTGCCTTCTCTGCCCAAGACTCTAACCAGTATCAAAATGCTATCAGTGTGTTTGCTAGACTTCATCCTCACTCATGAATAGGACTAATGAAGAATATGCGCCTTCATTTTTGTTTGTCGGGAAATGTTATTTCACTGAATATAGGTTTTGTGTGGACAAGAGTTCTCTTTCATGGAAACTTGTCTGTACTAGAATTCGTCAGAGGAACAGAGACAATAGGATAGAGAGTTGATAGGTGAATAGATAGATAGGAATGTAAGAGGAAATATATTATAGGAACTCATTTTGTTATGAAAGTTGACAAGTTCCACAGGCTAGAGAACTAGGAAAATCTGTGTTAGAATTCAGTTCAGGTCTGTAAGTCTGTGAATCAAAGGGGTGTTAGTGTAAGTCCTAACCTGAGTCTGAACACTTGAGAACCAGGAGCATTCACATCCAAGGACAAGAGAATATGGATGGCCCAACTCAAACAAAAAGAAAAAAAAAAATCACCCTTCTTATAGGTTCTGGTTCTCTTCCATCCTCAACAAACTGAATGATGCCCACTGCGCAATGGCACTCTGCTCCAATACTCTTGCCTGGAAAATCCCATGGACAGAGGAGCCTGGTAGGCTGCAGTCCATGGGGTCGCTAGGAATCGGACACGACTGAGCAACTTCACTTTCACTTTCATGCATTGGAGAAGGAAATGGCAACCCACTCCAGTGTTCTTGCCTGGAGAATCCCAGGGACGGGGGAGCCTGCTGTCTATGGGGTTGCACAGAGTAGGACACGACTGAAGTGACTTAGCAGCAGCAGCAGCACCGGTGAGGGTGCTATCCTTCCCTCAGTCTACTGATTCAAACGCTAATTTCTTCTTTGGGTACTCTCATAGACATACCCAGAAATAATGTTTTCCCAGCTGCATTGGCATCTCTTAGCCCAGTTAACAAATAAAATTAACCATTACCATACCATTTCATTATCTTCTGGCCAGGGAGGAATTTGCTCATTCAGGCTGTTGGCAGAATTTATTTCCTCATGGAAATAGGAAATAAATAGGACTAAGGGCTATAGTTTCTCAATGGCTGTTGGATAGAAACTGTTGCCAGTTCCCTGCCATGTGGCACTCTCCATAGACAGCATCCTCTCCTTATAGAAGAGGCCAAAAATTCAGTATAATAGAAATCACATGTATTTTTTAAAAATAAAAGGGATTTCCCTGGCACTCTAATGGTTCAGACTCTGCACTTACAAATTTGGGCTTCCCTGGTGGCTTAGCTGGTAAAGCAATGTGGGGGAAGACCTGAGTTCGATCCCTGGGTCGGAAAGATCCTCTGGAGAAGGGCATGTCAATCCACTCTAGTATTCTTGCCTGGAAAATTCCATGGACAGAGGAGCCTGGAGGGCAACAGTCCATGGCGTTGCAAAGAGTTGGACATGACTGGGTGACTAAGCACATGCTTACAATGTAGGGGGCACAGATTTAATCCTTGTTCAGGGATCTAAGATCCCACACGCCAAGCAGTGTAGCCAAAAAAAAAAAAAAAAAAAAAATTAAAAATACACACTCTCTCAGAGATCATACAAAATGAAATAGTAATGTATATTTTAAAATGAATATGAATTTTAAAGTTAGACTTTGTTTTGCAAATTAATTTCAACAAATATGAAGACACTGAAAATGTCCAGAATATTATCTTTGCATGGAAATGAATCATCATTATCATAAAATGAAGAAGGAGATAAGGGAGAGAAGAGGGGAATTTAGACTAAGAGGAAGGGGGAGAAAGGAGGAGGATAATAAAAAGATCCTCAAATATTTAGAAACAAATAACACATTTCTAAATGACAGATGGATCACAGAAGAAATAAAAATGTAAGTGAAAAAACATTCTGCACTTAAATCATACTGAAAACACAATATATCAAGCCATTGAGATAGAGATACTTCTTTGTAGAGGGCTATTTTTCAGTATAAATGTATACATTTTAGAAGAAAGGATGAATATCAATTAAATCAAGTTCCATCTCAAGAAATTATATTTAAAAACAGAAAATGAATCCATATAATTTGTATAAGGAAAGACATAATAATGTTAAGAACTGAAATTTATACGATAGAAAATAATAGAGCAATTAAGAATAGTAATACAGACAAAAGATGCATGCTATGCTTCAATAAAATTCTTATGTAAAATGACATTGTGAAATAATAAAATGATAAATAATAAAATGTCAATCAAAAAGGTAATATGTCTATGCTGCTGCTGCTGCTGCTGCTGCTAAGTCGCTTCAGTCGTATCCGACTCTGTGCGACCCCATAGACAGCAGCCAACCAGGCTCCCCTGTCCCTGGGATTCTCCAGGCAAGAACACTGGAGTGGGTTGCCATTTCCTTCTCCAGTGCATGAAAGTGAAAACTGAAACTGAAGTTGCTCCGTCATGTCCAACTTCTAGCGACCCCATGGATTTCAACCTACCAAGCTCTTCCATCCATGGGATTTTCCAGGGAAGAGTACTGGAGTGGGGTAGTATGTGGGGTAGTAACTCAATTTTTTTTTTTAATTTTCTTGACTGATTGCATTAAACAAATGTATTGTTTGAAACTTGAACAATTAAATGAAAAGGAAATTCCTGAAAACTACCAAACTGCCCTCTACAAAACAGAAAAGCTTTCAGAAAACTGGAATGGTAATCAAATGTGTCTCCTGAATATTACCCTCACTCACACAAATGCAAAGGTCCTCAGGCCATTTCATAATTTATTTTTACTAAATCTGCCAATTTGGTAACTGTTTCAAAAAGGAGGAAGGGAAACAAAGCCACCTCTTTGCATATTCATTTTGTAACTCTAGCAATATTTTGAAAGGAAAATTGGACAGGGAAAAATGTCAAGAAAAGAAAATATAGAGCAAACACATCTATGAAGGTTCATGTACAATTTTTATATTTACCTATGATTTATGTAAAGTCCAACATCTTTACACTGTATAGATTACACTGTTTAAGACAAATTAATTTTAAAAAGCCCCCAATAAATAATTGGAATACTGGGAAGAATAAAATGAATTTGCCTTCAAAGGAAGATAACTATTTTCAGGACTGAGTTCCTGTAAGGATATCAGAAAATATTACTATTAACCTATAAATCAGTTCCTACGAATATTAGCAATAAAATGTGGGACAAGATAAATATATTTTCAGGAATTATATGATTCAGAAAGTTTAACTTTTTAAAACTAATACTTGAGCCTCTGGTGGGAGGAACCCTGGAAAGAAGAAGAAAATAAACCAATATGAATTACAAAGCAGTTTCCCCACCCCCTCACCCCCAGGTTTATAGCCAACCCAGGAAATAAAAAGTCCAAGTGAAAATAGAAAAATAGGAAGGGAGATTCATCACATAATGAAAAGATAAACGTATTTCACATAGGTTTTCTGATTTAGGATTGCTTTTCATTTTTTGTGACTACTATCATACTTGCAGAGGATGAGATGGTTAGATAAGCATCACCAACTCCATGGGCATGAAACTGAGCAAATTCTGGGGGACAGTGGAGGACAGAGGACCCTAGCGAGCTTCAGTCCATGAAATTGCAAAAAGTAGGATGTGACTTAGCAACTGAAAACAACAGCAATGAAAGCAACATACTTCTTGTTTGAATAACTGTCAAAAAATAATAATATATGCAGTATTACTAATTTACTTCAATTTTTTAGTATCACCTTGGACCACAACATGAATGAATCATGATTACAGATAAAAGATGGACAGAAATTTCTAACTTCTTATGTCAGGTATTGGAAAATTGATAGAAAGTGTTTAAAATGGATTTCTCAAGAAATAACTATAATTCTAACTCCAATGTTGAAGTTTATTGCTTAAAGTTCAAAACAGAATAAACTACTAATAATAAAAATAAAAACTATCAGGAAACTAAAACTATTAAGGTCTGGACAAAGAAAAAGAGGTCAGGAATAAGGTATTAATAAGTTTAATAACTCTTATGGGGAAATGATATATATTGAAAAACATGGATAAATCATGTGACCAGAAGTTTCTATATATTTCTTATTGTCATTGGTGATGACCAGAGAAAATAATACATTATTTCTGGGGAGTGTGGTAGAATGTACTTGGAGGGAATACATAACTTTTACTTTTATAAAATATATTTTTGTATCTGCCTCTGGATATATTCAGTATTTATTTACCTGTCACTCACTACAGGTATTCAAGCACTTAGCATGTCTTAGGATTTAAACATGAGGTGGAGAATATAAAATTAATTAGGTTATAATTATTTATCTGTTTTTTACTAATTTTATTTGGAGAGTAAAATTGAAAAGTGTAAACAATACTGCAGGTTTCAGAAGTAAAAGTTACCATGTAACTTTATTGACACTATTTCTGTTCTCTAGCCATTGGAGGTAAATTCCTACCAAGACTTTTATTCTTTGTGCTGCAGACTCTCCTTTATGTATCTTTTTTTTTTTTTTTTTTTTGGTCACATTATTCTTAGAGTAGTTACAATGTTCTAAACCTTTCAGATACATTAACTCATCTTCACAGGAATCTTTGAGAAACTATTCCATTAGCCCCACTTGAGAGATGATACTGTGAGGCACAGAGCCTAAATGACTTATTTTATAACATTTCAAAATGGGAAGACCAGGATTTGAACCCAAGCAGACTAGTTTCAGATCCCATGGACCTAAAAACTGTGTGTTTCTATTATAGAACAAAATCTAAATGCTAAATATTATTATTGCCTATACCATTCCAAGCCCCATCAGTTTGCCGGTATTTGTAAAATTGATGCCCAAAATGGAATGGATGCTATTCCAGGGGTAGTCTATTTCAGAAAGATTAAAATTAAGACACTATTGTCCTCATTTTGAACACTCATCTCTCATGGACTTTTGTGCGTGTGTGGATAGTTTCACTTGCAATGACCTTCATGTTGTTAATTTCTTTCTCATTTTTTTTAAGATTCATCTCTTTGATCCTGTCCTTTGGATATTTTACAGCCAAGTATGGTCATCTGCCCTTGATATATTTTTCCTATTTCTGGCTGAGGAATAAAATCAATAGCTAGTCAAGGCAGCAAAACTTTAGTTTTTTTGGTTAAAAACCTTGACTCTCAAGTCAGACTGATTGTGCTCAAATTCCAACTCTGTATACCTCACTGAATCTCAGTTTTTTATCAGTCAATCACTGCTACTAATTTTGTAGGGGAAGCATCTCATATCTCTGAAGCAATATTGTAAATACTTAATAAGCTATGGGTCTAAAATTGCACAACTAATCATTGCACTTCTTTCTTTTGGGTGGTACTCTGTCGATGTTATAAGGTAATGATATAACTGTAATGGGTGTTTTTCATTATCATTTCTAAACTAGAGGAAATCTGTGCAGCATCTGAGATTTTTTAAAATATCATAGTACATAAAATATTGACTAATCATGGAAGATTCTCAGTGAGCATGTCCCAAAGCAACGAAACCAAAAATAGTGGGTTGATCTAATATCATCTGTCTTTTTTCATGTCTCTTCTTCCGTTCCCCAGGTTTAGTAGCAACAAGGAAGGAATTGCTCTCTGTCCCTGAGTTGGCTTTATTTTGAATAGATTCAGCAGGAGATCAAGGAAACTCTCCTTCCTCAAAGAACCATCAACTCTTTGCATTGAAAGGGACCTCAAAGCATATTCTAGTTAACTCTCTACTTCATGGCTACATTCCCAGGACATCACCTATTTCTCATTCTCTATCCCACACACAGCTTCTATATATAGCCCCAAACCTGTATGCAGGTCAAGAAGCAACAGTCAGAACCAGACATGGAACAACAGACTGGTTGAATTTTGGGAAAGGAGTACATCAAGGCTGTATATTGTCACCCTGCTTATTTAACTTCTGTGCAGAGTATATAATGCGAAATGCCAGGCAGGATGAAGCAGAAGCTGGAATCAAAATTGCTGGGAGAAATATCAATAAGTTCAGATATGCAGATGACACCACCTTAATGGGAGAAAGCAAAGACAAACTGAAGAGCCTCTTGATGAAGGTGAAAGAGGAGAGTGAAAAAGTTGGTTTAAAACTCAATGAATATTGAATGAAAAACTTAGATCCTGGCATCAGATTCCATCACTTTATGGCAAATAAAGGGAAAACAATGGAACCAGTGACAGACTTTCTTTTCTTGGGCTCCAAAATCACTGCAGATGGTGACTGCAGCCATGAAATTAAAAGATGCTTGCTCCTTTTAAATCCATAGAAGAAAATCTATGACCAACCTAGACCATGTATTGAAACGCAGAGACATTACTTTGCCAATAAAGGTCTATCTAATCAAAGCTATCGTTTTTCCAATAGTCATGTATGCGTGTGAGAGTCGGACCATAAAGAAGGCTGAACACTGGAGAATTGATGCTTTTGAACTGTGGTGTTGGAGAAGACTCTTGAAAGTCCCTTGGACTGCAAGGAGGGCCAACCAATTCATCCTAAAGGAAATCAATCCTGAATATTCATTGGAATGACTGACACTGAAGCTGAAGCTCCAATACTTTGGCCACCTGATGTGAAGAGCCAACTCACTGGATGCTGGCAAAGACTGAAGGCAGGAGAAGGGGATGGCAGAGAACAAGATGGGTAGATGGCATCACTGACTCAATGGACATGAGTTTGAGCAAGTTTCAGGAGATGGTGAAGGACAGGTAAGCCTTGTATGCTGCACTCTATGGGACTGCAATGAGTCAGAGGCAACTGAGTGACTGAACAAGAACAGCCTGGAATACTAAGTCAACCGCTCATAAGTGAAACAAAAATGGATATTTTAAAATTAGTTTTATAGCAACAATGATAGAAGAAATGCAATTTTACAATTTGAATATAAATTTGTGGCTCTGATTTTTGGAAGGTGGGGGGGTTCATCCTTTTGAGAAATTGATGAGTGCTCCAGTCCTTTCCCATAGAGAAAACTCAAACATATTTACGTATAATTCTACATACAACTTGAAGGAGTTTAGGGAATTCTTTTAACCCATCTATGGAGTTCAGATTTTTAAAAAAAATGACCTGTAGTTCTTCCAGAGCAAATGTTTGTCTGCATACCCTTTAGCATCTTTTAGATAAAAACATCTAATGTAGGTTATTACTTTGTATTAAAATACTTCATTTCCCTGGAATTGCACAAAGATCTTTACAATATCTGGTTAATGGACAGAAACCTCAAGTTAGCTCAATCTAAGGGAAAAAGCACATTAGAAATACATCAGCTGATATGAATGGTCTTGTAGAGCTCAAAAAAAAAAAAAAAAAAAGACAATGGTGCATGTCCAATATTTAGGTTATAATATCATCTTACTTTCCCAAAGCTCTCCACACTGTGAGATCCCAGTGATCGCTCTCTTATGGTAGCAGACTTAAAAACATCCTATGTCCCCACATGGTGACCTGTCAATTACCATCAAGTAGTTTACACAAAATACTAGAAATTGCCAATGAGATTCAGAAGTGACAGTGAACTTTACTCCCTACCTTAGGAATGGTGGAAAATTAAAGTTGCTTTGTTCATGTCTTTTCGGTGGTAGTGTTGTCCTATTGTTATTACTTTTCTTTGTTGGTTTTAGAAGAGTCAGGAAAGGCATGACTATGGTCACCACATTTGGGGAAATTCTATTTTGTAGGCAGATTGCTATATTTTTTGACTTGAGATGCTGTCAGCCTGACTGATGGGAAAGGGAGCTTGGGCTGAATATTTCTTAATGGGTGGTAGCTGGGAACGTAATTTTCCTCTATGTGTTAAGGATATAAGACATCCCTTGGGTCTTATTAAACTTTCAATTCTCCTTATAATAAAGATAGTCCAAAAGAAAAACCAATGTAGTAAAATTTTATATTATTGTACTGTGTAAATTCATATGAAAATCAAAGCATGGGCCCATATGAAAATGCAACATGGATATCTATCAGTTTATCACCCACTCAACTAATAGTGCTTTCAGAAATTGTTTTCTGAGCATTTTTTCATATCACTTCACTCAATGATAATCAAATAAGTAATAAAATATCCTGCATTCATATATTTTCCAAAGTGCTTTTATTAATATGGTCCCATCTGATCTTTATACCAATACTACAGGAGTATCATAGGTTACGTTTTCCCTTGGATAAAGAGATTAGCAAGAAATAGTGTATCTTGTACAGAAATGGTCTAATGATTCATTTGCTATAAGTCATATTAAGCATATTTACCATAAAATTATTTGGGGAGGAGGATCAAGATGGCAGAGTAGGAGGACATGGAACTCACCTCCCCTAACCAACACATCAAAAACACAAAACTACCTGTGGAACAATTCTCATGGAAAACTAACTTGTAACTGGAAGAACTCCCAAACAGCTATCTCTGCAAGAAAGATCTCCATGTAACCAGGTAGGATGGACAAAAAGGCACTGGGTCAGGACCTGTGCCCCAGGGAGGGATGTGTAAGGCAAAGAAGCCTACAAGTGTGGACCCTTGCTCTGGGGCATAAGTAGGTCAAGTCACAATCTGCACACCCTAGTTCTGGGGTTCTGCACAGAAGAGACCAACACCTGACCTACTGAAAAATCCACTGAGGCACACAGAGTGTTGGAGAAACCTCCACTTCACTCTCGAGGAGTGTGCACATGTGGCTTGCCAACAATGAGGGCAGTGAGGGCCATGCACCGGGGCTGCCTCCTTGCTGTGCTTACCAACCCAGGTCCAGCTCACTCCACACTACACCTTGGGGTGAGATTATGGTAAAAACTAAGTCTAGCTACACAGAGACAGACTAGGCTGCCTGGGTTGTGATCCAGATGGAGACACAGAGTCCACTGTCTGTGCATAGGGCAGGGCCACAAGGCCATGCAGTGGCCAAGCACTAAATTGTGAGTTCCCTGGGAGAGGGCTCATCTAGCTATACAGGGACAACCCTGGAGGGTCTGGGGTGTGGTCCAGGTGAGGTCACAATGGCCATTGTCAGCATCTCAGTAAAGTGGTTGATTTTCCAGCAAGAGCATTCTGTCTCTGACCACTCCACACCACAGCTTAGCACTAGATCTGGGTCAGAGAGTCCTGGAAGGAGGCAGCCCAGATCTCAGAGGGCAGCACAGCCACCTCAGTTCCTAAAGCCACAACTCCCCAGCCACCAGCCCCAGCCTAGCACTAGATCGTGGACCAATACAACAGAGAAAGGGAGGTGATGTAGGGCTGCTTCTGAGCAGAATCACATAGCTAGTGACCATACTGAAACCAGCTCGCATGCCAAAATATTGGACTCTTTACACAGGGACGCTCCTACATAAAGACATACCTTCACGACCAAAGTAGGTAACTGTTTCTCCTAAAGTCATACAGATAAAGTAAAATGAAAAAGCCAAGGAACTACTTTCAACAAAAGGAACAAAATAAATGCCTTGAAAGAACAAATGAGACCTCACTGATCTACTAGAACTCGTTTTCAAAAAGGAGGTAATAAAAATTCTAAAGGAATTTAAAAAGGATTATTGATGGAAATACAGGCCATCAATAAAAATTACATAACTCAATTGCTGAAATAAAATCCAATCTAGAAGCAGTGAATAACAAGTTAAATGCACAGAACAAAGAAGCAATCTTGAAGACAGAATAAGGGAAATCATCCAAACAAATTAGATTTATAGGATAATACAAACAATGTCTAAACATAAAGGGGTTCCAGAAGGAAAAGAAAGAGAAAAAAAAGATTGGAAATGTATTTGAAGAAATTTTAGCTAAGAATGTCAAATACCTAAAGAAGGAAACAGAGATCTTGATATAGAAGAAAACAGGGTCCCAAATAAGCTGAACCCAAACAGACCCACACCAAAAACACTTCATAACTAAAACAGCAAATTTAAAGATAAAGAGAGGATTCTAAAGGCATCAAAAGAAAAACAAAAAGTCATTTACAAGGGAACCCCCATAAGGTTATCAGCTGATTTCTCTGCAGAAACTTTGCAGGCCAGAAAACAGTGGCATGATATATTGAAAATCTTGTGAGGGAAAAATCTGCAACCTAGGATATTCTACCCAGCAAGATTATTATTTAGAAGGACATCCACCTCTTGTTGTGAATGTGAATTGATGCAATCACTATGGAAGACTGTATGAAGGTTCCTTTAAAAAACTAAAAATAGAGCTACCATGTGAGTCAGAAATTCCAGTCCTGAACATAACACGTGAAAAATGATGAAAATTCTAATTCAAAAGATACATACACCCCAATGTTCATAGCAAGACTATTTATAATAACAAAGACATGGAAACAATCCAGGTGACTGTCAACAGACAGTTGGCTTAAGAAGATGTGGTATATACATACATGAAATATTACTCAGCCATAAAAAGAATGAAATGCTGTCATCTGCAGCAAAATGGACAGATGTAGAGGATATCTTAATAAGTAAAACAGATAGACACAAGTATTATATGGTCTCACTTACATCTGTAATCTAAAAAATACAAATGTGCCCATATAAAAAACAGAAATGAATTCAAGTACATAGAAAACAAATGTATAGTTATCAAAGAGGAGATACCAATGGGGTATAGATAGACTAGGAGTATAGGATTAACATATCTGTATACAATCTTTTACTGTATACACAGGAATCAGTATTCAATGTCTTGTAATTGAATCAGTGTTCAATTCAATATGTTGTAAACCCTGTAACAGAAAACAATCTGAAAAATGTGTGTGTGTATAATATATATATATGAATCACTTTGTTATATATCTGAAAATAACAGTATTGTTAATCAACATACTTCCTTCTTTTAAATCAAACTGAGAAAAAAATGATGCTTTTATGACCCTGTTATTCTCTTCCATAAGCTATTGCAATAGCAAGGAAAATTTAGGGGGGATATCTTATTTTTAGGGGCAACAGCTGTTTAGAAAACTAAAAATAGCACAAGATAAGACATCACAGTAAACATATCTATCTCAAGGAAAATGGAGAACAATTTTTGTTGGTGTTAGTTCAAGGAAATGAAAACTTGAACCTACTTCTTAGTAAATCAGTTTACTCTTCATAATGAAATAGTCCTGAAAGAATTGAAACAAACATGTGATATATTTGGCATGCCTGCTGATACTGTGTTTCCTTCCTTCATGCAAGCCATTCCTAATTACCTCAGGCACTCCTTACAGAGTCCAGATTTAGCTTCATGGTTCTGTGCAACATAGGCAACCATCATCAGTGGATGAGAATTCCTAAGTGAGGTAAAGCTGTTCGGTCATTCCCTTAACTAAATATATGTTTGCAAGTTCACATAATGTGACCAATAGACTCTAATTTGTATATATCACCCATTCTCTGGAAAAAAGAAAATGTATTTTACAGTATTTGATAATAAATATGGGTTTTGTGAATGCTGATATTATGTGTGTGTGTGTAAGTCGCTCAGCTGTGTCTGACTCTTTGTGGCCTTGTGGACTATAGCCCACCAGGCTCTGTGGGGCCCTAAATGGGAAACCTTAAAAAAGAAGGGCTAGCTTTGCGGTTTAGAGCTAAGATGGCGCCTGGCGGAAGAGATGAGGGCGTGGCCTAAGTTGTCTGTCAAAACTCTTGATTGGTTTTCTTGATTTCTGTGCACGTAGACAGTGCGTGATCACCATAGACTCCTGTTATAATGATGGCACATGATGATTTGACCTTTAATGTGATTGGTGCAACTATGGAAAGTCCCTCACAAACCCCTCCCTGCTTGCCTTTATAAACCAAGAGCTTACAACAATAAACCGGAACTGCTTAGACAGAACCCCTGTCGCGTCTGATTGTCTCTCGCTCGCCGAGGGGCTGGGTTGGTGGACAGCAGGCTCACCTATCCTTGGGACCCCTCGGCTTTGCTGAGAGAAGTTCCACTGCCTCTCTCTTTCTGCAGAGCACCCCCCACAAGGCTCCTCTGTCCGTGGAATTCTCCAGGCAAGAATACTGGAGTGGGTAGCCATTTCCATCTTCAGAGGATCTTCCTGACCCAGGAATTGAATCCGGGTCTACTGCATTGCAGGCCGATTCTTTACTGTCTGAGCTACCAGGGAAGTAGACAATAAATTGACTAATCAACCAAAACAAAGGAATAATAGGAATTTTTTTCTCTCTGAATATGTGTTTTTTACTTCAGGTTCAGTTGGACAATGAATCATGGGTGTGAATAAACAAGATTCACTCGTGCACCTGTGTGCTTTGGTGCCCTATATTTATATTTGCATATAATATTCATAATTACTATATGGTTTCCATAACACACTAAGGAACTAAATTTAGGTCACCAAGATATAGCTTCTTCTTTATCAGATCAAAATTAAGGGATTTCATAAGCACAGATCATGAAGTTGCTTAATTTTTGCCATAACAGAAATAGACTAGCTGAAGGTGGGCAGGTGAATTTAGTCACTCTCTAGCATTTTCATCACAGGGACCAGATCTTTGGGCTAAGTCGCTTCAGTCACATCTGACTCTTTGCGACCCTATGGACGGTGCCAGGTCCCTCTGTCCATCAGACTCTCCAGGCAAGAACACTGGAATAGGTTGCCATTTCCTCCTCCCGAGGATCTTCCTGACCTAGGGATTGAACCCAAGTCTCTTGCATCTTCTACACTGGCAGGTAGGTTCTTTACCTCTGCACCACCTGGGAAGAGCCAATTTAACGCTAGATCACTCCTAATACTATCACTAGTGAGAAGCAGACTATACACATTCTTTTTTTTCTTTAATGGTATTAGTGATGATGCCAGGAACAATCTAAACAAAAGGCTGTATTTTTATTGTAGGGGTTCCCAGGTGTCTCAGTGGTGAAATAATCCACCGGCCAATGCAGGAGACAGACACAAGAGACACAGCTTTGATTCCTGGAGCAGGAAGATCCCTGGAGAAGGAAGTGGAAATCCACTCCAGTCTCCTGGAAAATCCCAAGGGCAGAGGAGCCTGGAGTGTTATAGTCCATAGGGTCATAAAGACTCAGACACAACTGAGCATGCACTTCTAATTTTATTGTATTCTTGGGGGGAAAAAGTCAAAGAAAATGTTAATGCCAATAAGTGCATTTAAGTCCTAGTGAAAACCTTCTATACAGATAAATAATATGATATGTTAAAATGTATTTGTGAACTAAATTTCCTTGATTTATTTGCACTCTGTTCTCACAACACCCTACACATAGTCTAGAAAGTCTTCTTAATTCATTGATTAACATATCTTCCGTACAAGACATAAGCACCAAAAAGGAAAAGACAGTATGATATTTTTTTCAAAGTTCAACCACTTTGAATAGTTTTGACATGCAGTCAAATCTTTAAAAAATTTTAGTTATTAATACATGAAAGATAAAAGAACAGATTTAATAACAAGTTGCAAGTAGTCACTTCTGTTGTATTCATTTTCTCCTCCATCAGGAAAAGCAGAGTGCTTAACCTAGAGAAACAACCCAAGATATTTTAAAATATTGATTAAAATAATGATCAAAAATTAATTATGAAAAAATCTGTTATTCAACGGGAGCACAATGTGCAATGAAAATTAATGCTCTGAGTTAATGGGAGATGATTTTATACCTTCTCTTCTACTGAGTTGTAGAGTTGGATTTTCTTGGGATATTATTAAAATATAAGATGTTGCATTTCCCTGTCACAGCAAGATGGATTATTGTAGGATTTACTTGTCGGGCTGTGAAATGACCCAGAGCATTAAAGCAGCCCAAGCACTGATTTCTGAAGGGCCTCATTGCCTTCAGTGTAGGATATGAGGAATCGTTGCTCAGTATGTCAGTGTTTTTTTCCTTAAAATGCTAATCTATAATTTAAAATTCACACATATACATGCATACGTTCAGAGAGATAATAAAAACAAGAAAGGGATTGATAAAGAAATACAGCAAATATAAGGAACAGGGCTAACTAGATGACCACAGGGAAACTGCAAGTGGTTTAGGAGTAGTAAAACAAAATAAAAGAACATAAAAACAAGTATAATGAATCAAATAATTCATATTAAAAATCTAGTGTCACCCTTTCTGAAAGTCCTCAAGTCTAATCTTAGTAAATTACCAGTTTGGCTTTTCTATAGAGCACCTATTTGAAAGTTAATTGTCAAATTTTATTGTTTATTTGGGAGATGATTGGATTTGTGCAGTAACATAAGAAACATAATCACCTTCATTTCTGTTATTAGCAGCCTACAGCAAAGAGAACAAATGTTAGCTAATATTTTTGTTTTTCATTTTAAATGGCAATATTGACTACAAATATGTAAAATAGAGATGGCATGCTTACATGTGTATATAAAAACAGTGACAATTTCATTGACTATGGATAGATAGTGGTTTATGAATGCCACATATAAATGTAGATCTGTAGAAAAGAGCACTTGCAATGCGTCAGAATGTTTGTTGTCATAGTTATAAAAGGTATTTTGGGACTGAGCAGGAACTATGAACAAAACAGAGGATATAAGTAGAAAGGAAAAGTGGTAAAAATGATGACCTACAACAATTAAGAAAGTAAGAGTTTTAGAGAACATATAAGATTATCTAAATTGCGGTTCAACCAGGAAGCTTGTTAAAAGGAATGATAGTGTAATAGAAAAAGCCCTGAACCTTGGATAAATTTGGAGTTGGATGCTATCGATAAAGTCAGCACTTAGAAATTGTGAGACCATTCACAATTGCTTCTTTTGTCTGTGTTATGGGATTTAGGTCCAAATAAAATAATATGTAGGTAAAACACATAAGGGCTTCCCTGGTGGCTCAGACAGTAAAGATTCTACCTGAAATGCAGGAGACCTGGGTTCAATCCCTGGGTCAGGAAGATCCCCTGGAGAAGGGAATGGCTACACACTCCAGAATTCTTTCCTGGAGAATTCCATGGACAGAGGGTCCTGGCAGGATATAGCCCATAGGATCACAAAGAGTTGGACACAATTGAAGCAACTTAGCACAGGATACATATAAACTCTAGGACATATGAAACATGTTAGATATAGGAATATGGAGTAGTAGTTGAGAATATGACTTCTGGGGCCATTCTGTGTTATTCATTCTCACTTTCACCATAGAGAAGTGATGAAGCTAGTTAGTGACTTAAATTTTCTCTTCTGTCATCTTTACATAGGCTATGCTGCTGCTGCTGCTGCTAAGTCACTTCAGTCGTGTCCAACTCTTGTGACCCCATGGACTGTAGCCCACCAGGTTCCCCTGTCCCTGGGATTCTCCAGGCAAGAACACTGGAGTGGGTTGCCATTTCCTTCTCCAATGCATGAAAGTGAAAAGTGAAAGGGAAGTTGCTTCAGTTGTGTCCGACTCTGTGCAACCCCATAGACGGAAGCCCACCAGGCTCCTCTGTCCATGGGATTTTCCAGGCAAGAGTACCGGAGTGGGGTCAGTTCAAATAATGATTAAATGAAATGTCAAATAATGATTAAATGAAATGTCATGTAAATCATTTAGAATAATATCTAGTATGGTAAGTATTAAATATTAGTTATGATTATTCATTTTGCTACAGGCTATTAAAAGCAAGAATGAAGCTAATTATATTTTTTTAACTTTCTGCACAAATTAAAATATAAAGATGTTGGACAAGTAACTCTCAAATGGGAGTGCAGTAGAAAACAGGCAATTTAGCTCAGAATTGAGGACATTTAGTAAGAGCAGCACTCGAGTGTTACATATGCATTATTTGATTCACTGTTCTGTTTTTGAAATATCTATTTATTTATTTGGCTGCCTTAGTTGTGGCACACAGGGTCGTTAGTTTTAGCATGTGGCATCTAGTTCCCTGACCAGAGATGGAACACAGGTTCCCTGCATAGGGAGTGGAGAGTCTTAGCCAGTGGACGACCAGGGAAATCCTTATTTGGGGCAATATTTGTTTTGTTTGATTCTGGTTTAACTAAACGTCCAATTCACTTTCTATTTTTCCATTCTGGTTGAAGGAATGTCTAATTGGGCAACATTGTGGCGGTGGTTTAGTTGCTTCAGTCGTGTCCAACTCTTGTGACCCCATGGACTGTAGCCCTCCAGGCTCCTCTGTCCATGGGCTTTTCCAGGTCAGACTACCGGAATGAGTTGCCCTTTCCTTCTCCAAGGGATCTTCCTGATCCAGGAATTGAACCCGGGTCTTCTATATTGCAGACAGATTCTTTACCAATAGAGCTACTATGATCATGATTGAGCAGTAGTTAACTCAGTCATCAAATATGGCCGAGATAACCTCTGATAATACAGATACTGCAGAAAAAGTTACAATCGGTTCTTGTTTCTCTCTAAAGTCATGGGAGGGAAACACAAGAAAAGGAGAGTAGAGAGATGCATGTGATAGAGAACTTCAAGTTAGAACCTACAGCTCTGTCTCCCACCTGGGAAAAAGTCTGTACCCTTGGAATGTCCTCTCATAAAGTTAGTAAGTTCTGAGGGTCTGGAAGAGAGCATGTTGATGTTTCAGGGAAGGGTAACAGACCATGGAAAAAGAGAAGGTTGCTGGGGCTTGGATTATGAGAACCATATGCTGGCTGTGGTTACCACTGTAGGATTCCACTCTCAACCCTAGAATTGGTTTAGTCAGAGTCATCACTGCTTTCCACTGTGATAGTCATGCACACACTAACACAGTCTTGTGCATCTGTGCATGGCCACACACACTTATGTACTCAGCCATGCGAACACACAGAGATGTGTGGACCTGGAGCTGTTTCAGCAATAAACTGCTTCCATAAATAAGAAACAAATAGTAATTTATCAGTTTGTCAGTGTTCTATTCTGATACCTTGATACTCACTGACCTGCAAATCAGATGACTTCTTTATTTTAAGAAACCAGTAGTATGTAGACAAATTTTATGTAAATTATCATGATCACTGCATTTAAGGTGAACACTCCTTGATTTCCATTTTCTTCTTCACAACCAGTCTCCTACCTACCAGTGCTATACATGAGAGTTGCAGGATACTAAGGGGAATGAAAATGTCTTTTCAAGGGAACGTTTTTTAATAATAAGAATCAGTGGGAATCTCAGTCAAGTCACTGAAGTTTAGAGAATAATAAAGGAATTCAATATATTTTTCAAAAATGAAAGTGCCAAATAATTTTTTTTTGAGTTTTCATTTTCACATGCAGTGTAATCACTGAGCTGTGAATGACCGAGTTATCAGTCTGTCAGCAAACTCCCCTGTATCACAAGCAGAGAAAGTCAAGTAGAGATAGAGCTTTCTTACTGAAGCATTCACATCCTTACATTGAACAACAAGTATGTTTATATTTCAAAGGTAGGTCTTTTGAAAGAAGAGTTGAAATAAAACATTTCTAAAACATAAGATGTATTAGACCTTGCACTAAACCAGCCCAGGTTTCTTTCCTTCCCTTTCCTCCATTTTTCCCTTCCTTCCTCCCTCTCTTCCTTTCTCCCTCTTTTCTCCTGCCTTCCTCCCCTTCTTTCTTGATAACAAATGTTAAAGAAACAGTATAACAAAAGAGAACAGGACAGGCATAATCCCTGGAGTCACATGGTCTTGGATTGAAATCAGGCCAACATTGACTACAGTGAAAGCCTGGACAACTTAAACTTGCTAAGCCTTGCTGCCCATTTGTAAAAAGGGACCGCCCTATTGGATTGCCCTGAAAATTGGATGTCCCCCTGCTTATAACCTGTTTAGCATCCCACATGGGAAACCCCCAGAACATTTCAGTTTATACTGCTCTCTGAATTAAGAAGCTCACTCAGAGATACCCCAGGATAATACTACATTAATTTTGATACCTTCGTGAACATCACTGTCATGATTAGAATGGCTCAAACAATATAGTCTTCTGTGAAAAGTCACAGATATCAAAGGAAAGGAACAGTTTTGAAAAAGTCTACACTGAAATTTTGTTTTATATTTAGATAAAATCTGACAAGAACAAAGAACAAAAAGAAACTTTATAAGTTACAAAGAAATATGAAGTCAAAATTTGGCAGATATTCAAAAAATTTCCAGCATCTAAAGTAAAATCTGTCTTCATGAAGGCTTTGATTTTTCATCATCCAAGCCCAGAATCCTCTGTAATGGAAAAATTGTGAGGAAGATATTACACAAAAGCAACAGTCAAGACAGCTCAACTGACACTTGAGTAATAAGGTAATAAGGAGACGTGTAGCTTGAGCTGTGTACCGTTTGGCTGAACCGTTGTAACAGGAAGATAAAAGATTTCAGGGAGCTGGATAAGGCATTCACTGCTGACTGATTAATACCTACAATTGTTTGCACCATTTTAAGAAAATCTACACGCAAGTTTGCATTCCCTGAAAAACTGGTGAATGTATACTGATGTCCTTTTCCTCATTCTGTTTACTTTGGTTTGAGGGATATTCTCCTTCCACAGCGTGTGAGTTCTTCATTTCTCAGATGAAAGTGAAGCTGTCCTCTTTCCTATATTACATTCTAAGAGCACATATTCTCACTGCAGAAGTTTACTTTTTCATTTTGTATCCCAGAGAATAAGAGACCAGTACTTGTGGATCATCTCCAGTGAATAAGAACGGGACAGGAGCTATTCTTTCCTCAATGCTTAGTTCCCTCGTGCTTGACAGTTTATTGCATAAAAGAATCATAGAATGAATGAATGAAGAACTGGATGTCAGAGGACACAGAATACCAACTGTGCTAATCAAATCCTCGATTCTTTTTTCCACTCTAGGTCCCAGCACATCGACTCCTAATGCTCCCTCTCCCGTAGATGGGATTAGGAGAGTGACAAGATTCCTAATGATTTTCCAGGAATATCCTTAACATTTCCCTTATATTCTTCTTAAAAGATGCTACTGCACCAGACTTACAATGTATACAAAAAGAACACTTCCCAATAAAATAAGGCTTGCTGCTGCTGCTGCTCAGTCGCTTCAGTCGTGTCCGACTCCGTGTGACCCCATAGACGGCAGCCCACGAGGCTCCCCTGTCCCTGGGATTCTCCAGGCAAGAACACTGGAGAGGGTTGCCGTTTCCTTCTCCAATGTATGAAAGTGAAAAGTGAAAGTGAAGTCGTCCAGTCGTGTCCGACTCTTAGCAACCCCATGGACTGCAGCCCACCAGGCTCCTCCATCCTTGGGATTTTCCAGGCAAGAGTACTGGAGTGGGGTGCCATTGGCCCCTACTAAACATTTAATTTTGTAAAGATTCATTTAGATTTTTAAGAAAGAGCAAGAATGTAACACTTTTAAATAGCCACTTGTGACCCTTAATGAAAAACTTGAAAATTTTTGATTTTTTAAATATTTATTAATTTGGCTGTGCCAGTTCTTTGGTGAGGCATGTGGGTTCTTTAGTTGCAGCATGTTTGATCTGATTCCCTGATCAGGGTTTATAACCCAGGCCCCCTACTTTGGGAATGTTGTAGTCTTAGCTACTGGACCACCAGGGAAGTCCTGATTTGACTTAATCAATTATAAAAATTATGTTGCTATATTTTCATAATGTGTTCTATTACACAGCCTTGTTAATAAGCATAAAGTGTTTATCAGCCCAAATAATTGTTCCACACAGTTACTGAATTCCTCAAGAAATTCACACGTAGAAAACTAAATGAGCTAAATTATCATTGTCCTCATACCTGGTATAAAAGTAATAAATTACCTGATATGAAACATAAAAACCCTGGAGTCATAATATAATGCTTAACTTTTCTTTCTCAGTTGCTTTCTCTAGATCACTGAATTCTGAGGGTCCTTGATCTAAATTCCCTTTGATTAACAACATTTAACTAACAAAAATTTTAAAAGATACTAGAAGTCGATGATTTTTAAATATACAGACTCTTAAACCTTATGCTTGTCTAGTATTTCTCTCTGTTTGTAGCTCTTTCTGTGTGAACTCTTTTGTGCACTCAAAACGCATCATCCCAGATTTGCTTTTAGAGCAACACTGAATTCTGTGTCTGGCTGAGTAGCCATTTCTACTTCAGTGAACAGTTTAGCTATCTGTCTTCTCATCGGCAAACATTATCTTTCTTTTCAGCCTATTAACCGTGGTCTAATGCTTCCGAACTCTAGTAATAAAGTTCATTCTGACTGCATTCTAGGAAGTAAAGGAAATAATTGGCAACTCTTCTTTCTGCCAGTTTTCTGATGAGCTGGAATCTGAGCTAATGGTCTCAATTCCTGCTTTCCTCTCCCTTGCAGGTTCTTTTTCCAGAGCCATAAATTAGCATGCTGTTAGTTCCATGGTCCCCTGAGTTGCTAATTTTGCACCTCTGAAGTTTTTGTAGATCCAAAGTGTTTGGCCATTAAGTAATATATGCTGGCTTCAAGAGCATTTCTCCTTGGTAAGCTCACGTTCTGCATACAAACTGATGCTAAGGGCAGCTGCTTGACTCAGCTCATCAAACATAAATTCAATTGTCTTTTTGCCTTTGTTTCTCTACACAAATAATTCTGCATATGTCTTCATTGAAAATTAAAGTAGGTTTCCATGATTGAGACTCATTTTTGTATGTCAAGGATATTAATATGATATTAATTTCAAACTTACTTTTTTCCATATTCGTGTGCCAATGAAAGACTGATTTAGTGATTCAATTAATGAGCTATTGTTGATATTCAAACAATATTTTGGGATTTTTTAAGCTAGGTTTTGAAAGTGAAATGCATTATGGTCACCTTGCTAAGAATTTTATTTTTTATTCTTATATTTTATTCTACATATAAATTTATTTCAGTGAGCTCTTGGTAAGTGACTCCAGTTGATTTTCTGTGCTCAACTCACAGCTGTACTAATGAATCAATGTACAAAGTCTAATACACAATATAGTGGTGGAATGGTCCCAAAAAATGGAATCAAGAAGCTCAGTTATGAGCCTTAGTAAATAATATGCTGGGTTAGTTTCTTATTAAAATATATGTGTTTCACACCCCAATGTTCATAGCAATGTTATTTAAAATTGCCAAGATAGGGAAGCAATGGAGATGTCCATCAACAGATTAATGGATAAAGAAGGTGAGATATATGTATATATACACACACACATATACAGACACAATACAATACTATTCAGCGATTAAAAGAAATGAAATTATGCCATTTGCAACAACATGGATGAACTTGGAGGGTTTATTAAATAGTCAGACAGAGAAAGACAAATACAGTATGATGTCACTTATGCATGGAATATAAAAAACACAACAAACTAGTGAATATAACAAAAAAAGATTCACAAAGAACAAATAAATGGAAAACAGTGATGTGAGGAAAGGAGGAAAGAAGGGAGGGGCAAGGTAGGGGTAGGGAATTAAGAAGTACAAACTACTGTATATAAAATAAGCACATAAAACAGCTAAATTTAATAATAATAAATACACTGTAATATAGCCAATATTTTATATTAACTATAAATGGAGAATAACCTTTAAAAATTATGAATCACTATATTGTATACCCATAACTTATATAATATTATACATCAACTATACTTCAATAAAAATAAAATAAAATGTATATATTTCAAAGGAGAAAAATTTAATTTTCTTCAAGGTGTGATTCAACTTCTGGCAAGAGTCCTTAAGACACTTGCAGTGGGTCTGGAAGGTCAAGGTTATTTCTTATGACAGTACTAAGACATTATTTACTTTTTTCACTCTTGTTGTCTCATGAATATATAGTAGAGGCTGTGAGAACAGGAAGAGAACATACAAAAGTTGCATACAGATAGTATCACTTTGATAGCTGAAGGTATACATATTTGAGATTTGAAAATGTTTAATTTAAAATGAAGAAAGAAGAGATCCATGTCTGGGATGACACTATGAGTAGCTCCTCTTCCCTGCTCCCCGTTGAAACTGAAAATTACAAAACAACAATGCAACCACTGGAAGCCTTTGAAAATGATGCTAAGAGCAAACAGCAAATGAAGAAATACTTATTTGAGAAAATCTATGAAAAAATAGTAAGAAAGTTTGAGTTTGTGATGTTTGAACCAAGACTGATCCCTGTCTCATCTCTGCCACTCTTTAGCTCAGGGAAGTTGAAATTCTACTTCAGATGGTTGTAGCCAGAATCTCAGGGTACCCTGTCCCTCCAGTTCATAGCCAGAGGGCTTCATTTCTCAAAGGAGCAAGACCTCAGCATTCCTCGTCATGCCCCCAGGTGTCTGATGCTGAGGCTAAGTCCCTCATGATTGCAAAAAGGTAATAACTCCTTTCTTCTACTCAAATCCCACTCATGGAATGGAGGCTCTACCAGACTCAGTACGACTGAGAATGCTGGGACCCTGAGAGCCCTTCCCCTAGTTCTTGAGGAAATAGTTCCACACCAGGAGAAGCAAGATGAGAAGACCTTAGACTTCTGCATCTCCATCCTATCAGTCAGGTACTGAGTTGGGGTGTCATTCAGAGATAGGCTTGCAACTGTTCCCACCCCCAGCTTCAGAGCCTGGCTTAAGAGGTTTTATATAGGAGAGACGGAAGCCTCAAAACAGAGTTCTCAATCTCCTCCTAAAGGAACTGACTTCATTTGCAATAGATTGTGGAGAAGTTGGTTTACAGTTACCATGAAGTTTTTGTATAACAGTCTCTCTCTCTCTCTTTATATATATATATACATATATATATATATGCTGATCTCTTAATTTCAAATGCATTTTAGATACCCTGCATTTGTACTCTCCTCCCCTCATGATTACTGTTTCTCATATTTTACATGTAATTATAAAATTTTACATCTAACTGTTTTATATATCCTTTAACTGCTTATTGTGAATACAAATTATTTTACTACTTTTGTCTTTTAACCACCCTAGCTTAATGTGTAGATGATTTCCTACCTTTATTATATATTTGTCTTTACCAGTGAGCTTTTCCATTTTGTAGTTTTCTTGTTTCTAGTAGTGACATTTTCTTTTCCACCTACAGAAATTCTTTTAGCATTTGTAGTAAAGATGGGAAAAAAAAAAAAAAAAAGAACATTCAAGAACATCAAGGGTTGTATTGAAAGGCAAATGAAAGGATATGTTGTGGATTTAAAGAATTTATAGCCTAAACTCTAAGTTGACTAGTTTGCAAGAGAATCAAGGAAGAAGACAGATTAGAGTGCTCCTGGCATCAAAAAAAAAAAAAAAAAACCCACTGAAGTTTGAAGCTATTTCTCTGATGTGTCATAATCCAATTGGATTAATTTAGAAAGGAATTTATGCTCCAACAATTAATGTTGAAAAAACAGCAATCTCAGGCAGTTAGTGGGTTTTAACAACTAGGTGTATTCAGGGAAGCTAGAGAGATTTATCATTACCATTAACTTTCCATAGTGACAAGGTGTAAACCATAAGCTGTACCTTCCTAAGGGGCAGTATCACAGACTTAATTGACTATGCATGTAGGTGGGGGATCAACTTTACTAAAATAATCCAGCCAATCACTAAACAGATAAACAAGTAAATAATAACAAAAAACCCAGGAATGGGGTGAGACCAGTATCCAGAGTTATTATTACATGTTATTGAAAAGGCTCAGTTTACAGCAAACAAATTTAAGGATATGAAAGAACAGGAAAAACTTCAGGGAAATGTAGGACACCACTAGTGCAATAATATCTGCATAATAATAATCTGGAGGGAGAAGAGAGAAAGAAAGGAGAAAAAAATTCAAAAAACTACTAATTGAAAGCTTCAAAGATTTATTACAAAACAATAAATAATTTAGAAGTCTAGGCTCAGTGAACTTCAAGGAGGTTAACACAAAGAGATCTCAAACATTCATATCATAGTAAGATCAGTGAAAGTCAAAGATAAGAAGTAAGCATTTAAAGTAGCAAGAGAAAAATGATTCTTCACTAACAAAGTAACTCTAATATGATTAATAACTGACTTCTCAGCAGAAATGATAGAAACCAGAAGTCCATGAGATTCATATTGAAAGCATTCAAATGGAAACAAACAAAAACAAAACAAAACAAAAAAAAAAAACCCCAACCTTTCAAAAGAGAATTCTATATTCACCAACATTGTCTTTCAAAAATGAAGACCAAATAAAGACTTCCTCAGATACCAAACATGAGACAATTTGCTCCTGGCAGACTTACATTACCATAAAATCTAAAGGCCAAAAGCAAATGACTTCAGATGAGAATTTCAATATATTCAATACACTTGGGAAAGGTAATTATGTAATTATAAATGACATTATAAATATGTATTTTCTCCTTGCTTCTCTTATTTAAAAATAATTTTATGTATATGTATAAAATTATATGTATATAATGTATTTTATCATTGGGCCTAAACATATTGAAATGTAAATATGTGTAATACATAATGACACAAATTAGATGGGTAGGCACAAAGCTATAATGGGCTAAGGAATGATAATGGATAGTAGAGGAACAGTTATAATAATGTGCTGTTGGGTTTCTAACAGGAATAGATGTAATATTTATAAAAATAATACCACAAAAAGAGAAAAAGGGCAATAGAGCTATAAAGAAGTAACATTCCTATAAGTAAGTAAAATTAAACTAGTATAAATCTAAAATTGATTCTTATACGTTAAAAAGTATTTCATAAATCCTAAAACAATGACTAAAATATATATTCAGAAATATACTGAAAAATATGAAAAGAATCTTTATATATTAAATCATCAGGGAAATACAAAGCAAAACCATATGAGATATATGCCCAATACAACGTCTGGATTTAAAAAGTGAGGTGAAAATAAGTGTTGCTGAGGACATGGAGAAATTAAAAAAAAAATCTCATATACTGCTGTTGGGAAAGTACAGTGGCAGAATAGGCTTTGCAAAACAACTTGATAGTTCTTCAAATGGTCAAGTCTCCATTTAACTCAAAAATTCTAGTCCTAGGTCTGAAATGAAGACATAATAACCACACAAAAGCTTGTTGATGAATGTTTATAGCAGCATTATTCATAAAAGTCAAGTGGTAGAAATACCATAGATGCCTATCAATAGACCTATCGATATATTAATTGACCATAAAAAGAATTACAGTACTATGTTACTGTTATGCAGCAGCCTGGATGGGAGGGGAGTTTGGGGGAGAATGGATAAATGTATATGTATGGCTGAGTCCCTTCGCTATCCACCTGAAACTATCATAACATTATTAATTGGCTATACTCAAATATTAAAAAAAAATAATTGAAGTGCTAACACGTGTTACAACATGAATGAACTTCAATAATATTATGTTAAGTGAAAGAAACTCTTCACAAAAGACCGTATACTCTATGATTCCAATTCATGTGGAAATCCAGGATCGGGAGATCTATGTATACAGGCACCAAATTGATTAGTGATTGCTCAGGGCTGGGAGTGTGGCTGATAACGGTGAAGGAACAGAAGAGTGGTAGCTAGAGGTTACGGGATTTCTCTCTACGATGATGAAAATGTTCTAAGATAGACGATGGTGATGTATTTCCATATCTGTGAATATATTAAGAAACATTGAATTTTACATTTTCAATTCAGTTACATTGACGTCTACATTTCAAACATGTTCACTGTTCAAAGAGATCCTATGGACAAAAACTTTGAGAACTGCTGACCTAAACTACTGTGAACCTTGCGAACCCTGTAAACCTTGGCTTCAAGACTTTCAGCAGGCCATTGGTAGAAGCATAAAACAATGACTACTAATAGACATGATTTTCCAAAGTAGAGCTTCAGTCTTTTCTTTTTTAAATTTTTTCAATAAATACTGACCAGCCTTCAAAAGAGTTCGGAGGCACTTCCTGGCACTAACTTTGCCCTCTATATACGTTCTGAATTGAAGAAAAGACTTGTCTTCTCTGAATCTGTTTCCTCTTAAAAAACAGAATCCAAAGACCTCTAACACCCTTTCCAAGTGCTCATGGAATTATTGCTTCTAATTAACATGCACTTTGAAAATTAATATCTCTAGATTTTTCCCCAACCTCATGTAACACACAGATCTAATAATACTAACTTCTTTGTTCTATGATTTAATCTTTAATTATGCTTCACTGATCCAAACTTTAATTCACATAATGGAGACAAAATTTCTAGCTCTATATTCAACAAATTATTTTAGAATATAATTAAGTAAAAAGGTCATGGTGATCACAAGTAAAATCTAATTGCTGTCACTGAAGAAGGAAATGTTCATATTCATTCAGAAAATAGTGGCTCATTCAGTGCTTTAGCTGTTGGTGTCATATTAGGCCTTTCAAAATCCGATGTAGGAACTTGCTTTTTATGCTCATAAAATTAAGCTCTGTATAATTAAAATAAAGCAGAACATGGCATAAATATAGGACTAATTCTGGAAAGGTTATGATAGAAATGTTTTCCACTTACTTGATGTTCATTTACATGTGTTCATGATTTGAAATGTGTTCATGAAAACATATTATACAATCACTTCAGCAAGGTTTAAAGTATGCATAAAACATCTTCCCTTACCCATTATCTATCATAGAGGAGAGAGACATTAAAAATTAGGCTACGATTGGCATGGACAATAGCTGAATTGGAACTAGCCCTAAATTTCCTAAAACCAAGCTTTATGCTACATACACTACAGCCATTTTTGTTCCTAAAAATTAAATTTTTATATACAGTATATATCTGAAATAATAGCTAGTAGACATCTCCCATCAAGAAACTTAGGTATTAGATTAATAGACAGAGATAGCGATGGCTCATTGAAGAATGATGCTTATAGCATCATTTAGCCAATGACCTGGTTTATATTTATTCTCATGTTAACTACTAATTGTTCAAAGTTTTAAGAAGAATGAGTTTATTTTAGTTACCATTATAAATAAATGATCATAAGTCTGGATGATTTATACACATACTGCTCTTTCTAGATACTTTCTGGATTTAACAGTTTTTAGTAACATGGCAATACTGATCATGAAAATGTAGTGTAGCACAATTAATTCAGTGGCACTAGAGTAGTCAAAAACGTTTGGGAGATGCTGAATTTCAGCATACAAGCTAATACATATTAGCATTTTAAAGACTTCAATATATCCTCATTTTTATAACTTATTTATTTACTTCAGGGTTACCAGACCTAGCATGAACTGGCCCCTGCCCACAGTTCTCACCACTTGCTACAGCAGTAAGAATGTTATACATGAAGCTCTTTGCTGCTTCACTACTGGCCATAAAACCAAAGACCAAATATATCTATGTCTTGAGGTGAAAATATGCAAGACCATCCATGTGGGACCTGCCCAGAGTCCAGTTTTGTCAGCTTAATTCTCAGCATCAGGGATCATAAATAAAACTTGATTTTTTTTTAATTGGAAATGATTACTGGAGTGTTGAAAGATCCACCACAGTCCAACAATGAGGAAAAGGAATTAGGTGCTTCCAGAGAAACCAAAGACTGATTACACTGCACCAGTGATTTCATCTGCCACTAAATCTCCTGACGAGATATGGAAGTAGAACTAGGGAATGGTAACCATCCAGGAGGCATCCACACATGAGTCCATCAAGAACCAGGAAAGTCAGCGGCGGAGTAGAGGGTGGGGGTGGCCCTCTGTACTCTGGGCTGGATCTTTGAATGCGAGGAGATGAGGTTCTCTTTGAGACTCAGACAGCAAAAACTTTGAAACCTATCTGAGGTTTCATTCACTTTCAGCAAAGGATCACAGTTAGAGAGCAACATTGAAGAACTTGGGGAAAATAAAATTTGTTTTATGCTTTCCAAATAGAGTCCAGCTTGTTCGGTAAGATGGTTATGTCATGATGAAGAGGTTGTTTTCTTAGAGAGTAGTATTTTACCATGAAAGTATAGACTCCACTTCTCTCAATTCCTAGTGCACCAAAATGCTAAAGGTCTCAGGGCCACTGCACATGCTCACATGTAGACTGGAATGCTCAACTTTTCTCCTCCTTTCTCCAGTTCTTTATCTAATAAGCTCCTACTTGATCTTCCAATATGGACCTGAATATCAGCCTCCTGGGGAGGACTTTATCAATCCTCGTTTCCCAGTCTAAAAATGCCTTGTTATTCATTCACCCTCATAGTGCTCTGTATTTATACTTTATGATATTTATCAAGTGTTTATCTTTCCATCAAAATGTTCCTAAGCACATATTATATTCTTTTTTAAAAATAAATTTATTTATTTTAATTGGAGGTTAATTACTTTACAATATTGTATTGGTTTTTCCATACATCAACATGTATCCGCCACAGGTATACACATGTTCCCCATCCTGAACCCCCCTCCCTCCTCCCTCCCCGTACCATCCCTCTGGGTGGTCCCAGTGCACCAGCCCCAAGCATCCAGTATCATGCATCAAACCTGGGCTGGCGACTCATTTCATATATGATACTATGCATGTTTCAATGCCATTCTCCCAAATCATCCCACCCTCTCCCTCTCCCACAGAGTCCAAAAGACTGTTCTATACATCTGTGTCTCTTTTGCTGTCTCGCATACAGGGTTATCGTTACCATCTTTCTAAATTCCATATATATGCGTTAGTATACTGTATTAGTGTTTTTCTTTCTGGCTTACTTCACTCTGTATAATAGGTTCCAGTTTTATCCACCTCATTAGAACTTATTCAAATGTTTTCTTTTTAATGGCTGAGTAATACTCCGTTGTGTATATGTACCACTGCTTTCTTATCCATTCACCTGCTGATGGACATCTAGGTTGCTTCCATGTCCTGGCTATTATAAACAGTGCTGCGATGAACACTGGAGTACATGTGTCTCTTTCAATTCTGGTTTCCTCAGTGTGTATGCCCAGCAGTGGGATTGCTGGGTAATATCACAGTTCTATTTCCAGTTTTTTAAGGAATCTCCACACTGTTCTCCATAGTGGCTGTACTAGTTTGCATTCCCACCAACAGTGTAAGAGGGTTCCCTTTTCTCCACACCCGCTCCAGCATTTATTGCTTGTAGACTTTTGGATCGCAGCCATTCTGACTGGCGTGAAATGGTACCTCATTGTGGTTTTGATTTGCATTTCTCTGATGAGTGATGTTGAGCATCTTTTCATGTCTTTGTTAGCCATCTGTATGTCTTCTTTGGAGAAATGTTTATTTAGTTCTTTGGCCCGTTTTTTCATTGGGTCATTTATTTTTCTGGAATTGAGCTGCAGGAGTTGCTTGTATATTTTTGAGATCAGTTGTTTGTCAGTTGCTTCATTTGCTATTATTTTCTCCCATTCTGAAGGCTGTCTTTTCACCTTGCTTATAATTTCCTTTGTTGTGCAGAAGCTTTTAAGTTTAATTAGGTCCCATTTGTTTATTTTTTCTTTTATTTCCAATATTCTGGGAGGTGGGTCATAGAGGATCCTGCTGTGGTTTATGTCTGAGAGTGTTTTGTCTATGTTCTCTTCTAGGAGTTTTATAGTTTCTGGTCTTACATTTAGATATTTAATCCATTTTGAGTTTATTTTTGTGTATGGTGTTAGAAAGTGTTCTAGTTTCATTCTTTTACAAGTGGTTGACCAATTTTCCCAGCACCACTTGTTAAAGAGATTGTCTTTAATCCATTGCATATTCTTGCCTCCTTTGTCAAAGATAAGATGTCCATAGGTGCATGGATTTATCTCTGGGCTTTCTATTTTATTCCATTGATCTATATTTCTGTCTTTGTGCCAGTACCATACTGTCTTGATGACTGTGGCTTTGTGGTAGAGCCTGAAGTCAGGCAGGTTGATTCCTCCAGTTCCATTCTTATTTCTAAAGACTGCTTTGGCTATTTGAGGTTTTTTGTATTTCCATACAAATTGTGAAATTATTTGTTCTAGCTCTGTGAAAAATACTGTTGGTAGCTTGATAGGGATTGCATTGAATCTGTAGATTGCTTTGGGTAGTATACTCATTTTCACTATATTGATTCTTCTGATCCATGAATATGGTATATTTCTCCATCGATTAGTGTCCTCTTTGATTTCTTTCACCAGTGTTTTATAGTTTTCTATATATAGGTCTTTAGTTTCTTTAGGTAGATATATTCCTAAGTATTTTATTCTTTTCATTGCAATGGTGAATGGATTTGTTTCCTTAATTTCTCTTTCTATTTTCTCGTTATTAGTGTATAGGAATGCAAGGGACTTCTGTGTGTTGATTGCCCCAACCAAAAGACAAAGACTGGCTGAATGGATACAAAAACAAGACCCCTACATATGTTGTCTACAAGAGACCCACCTCAAAACAGGAGACACATACAGACTGAAAGTGAAGGGCTGGAAAAAGATATTCCATGCAAATAGAGACCAAAAGAAAGCAGGAATAGCAATACTCATATCAGATAAAATAGACTTTCAAACAAAGGCTGTGAAAACAGACAAAGGACACTACATATTATATTCTTATATATAGGTACAGTAGACCAAGGGAAATGCTATAAATAATGTATACACTAGCAGTTAATCACTATTAACACATATTAGCCCACATTAGTTCTGCAATAAAGAACTCTAGGCAAAGCTTTAAAGGCCTCTAGGTAAAAGAACAACAGACTGGTTTCAAACTGGGAAAGGAGTACGTCAAGGCTGTATTTTGTCACCCTGCTTATTTAACTTATATGCAGAGTACATCATGAGAAATGCCAGGCTGTATGAAGCACAAGTTGGAATCAAGATTTCTGGGAGAAATATCAATAACCACAGATATGCAGATGACACCACACTTATGGCAGAAAGCAAAGAACTAAAGAGCCTCTTAATGAAAGTGAGAGAGGAGAGTGAAAAAGTTGGCTTAAAGCTCAACATTCAGAAAACGAAGATCATGGTATCTGGTCCCATCACTTCATGGCAAAGAGATGGGGAAACAGTGGAAACAGTGTCAGACTTTATTTTGGGGGGCTCCAAAATCACTGCAGATGCTCACTGCAGCCATGAAATTAAAAGATGCTTACTCCTTGGAAGAAAAGTTATGACCAAGCTAGACAGCATAATAAAAAGCAGAGACATTACTTTGCCATCTAGTAAAGGTCCATCTAGTAAAGCTATGGTTTTTCCTGTGGTCAGGTATGGATGTGAGAGTTGGACTATAAAGAAAGCTGAGCACAGAAGAATTGATGCTTTTGAACGTCTCTCAGGGGAAGACTCTTGAGAGTCCCTTGACTGCAAGGAGATCCAACCAGTCCATCCTAAAGGAAATCAATCCTGAATATTCACTGGAAGGGCTGATGCTGAAGCTGAAACTCCAATACTTTGGCCACTTGATGTGAAGAACTGACTCATTGGAAAAGACCCTGATGCTGGGAAAGATTGAAGGTGGGAGGAGAAGGGGACGACAGAGGATGAGATGGTTGAATAGCATCACAGACTCAATGGACATAAGTTTGAGTAAACTCTGGGAGTTGGTGATAGACAGAGAGCCCTGGCATGCTGCAGTCCATGTGGCCATAAAGAGTTGGACACTACTTAGTGACTGAACTGAACTGAACTAAGGTAAACCTTTAATTATTAAATGTGCATAAACTATCAAAAACTCTTTTTTCCTTTTTTGTGAATTGACTGGAGAAGTCTGGAGTTAGTGTGTGTGCACACAATAACCGAAGTGCTTTCCTGATGGCTCAGATGTAAATAATCTACCTACAATGAGGGAGACCTGGGTCCAATTCCTGGGTTGGGAAGATCCCCTGGAGAAGAGAATGGCTACCCACTCCAGTATTCTTGCCTGAAGAATCCCATGGACAGAGGAGCTTAGCGGGCTACAGCACTTTACAGACAATAACCAAAGCAATTGCAAGAATTAAATATACATGTGCATACATTCAAACAGTACTGTTAGGAATTGTAAGTTGCCACTTCTATTAATTTGGTTCAATTTTACCCATTTTTTGCTCTTTCTAAAAGTTGCTGACTGATGTCTATAAAATACATATCTGGACATGTATTTCTGCATCTTAAAAACTCCCCACTGATTCTCATGGCCCTTGAGAAGTCCCCTGAAAGACACTGAATGTCTTTCACAGACTGGCTTGAATGTACACTTTGTCCTCAACATTTGCTACTGTATTCAGTGCATTCAAAAATCCTAAGTGGGGACTCCCCTGGCGGTCCAGTGGTTAAGAATCTGCCTCCTAATGCAAAGGATGCTGATTCAATCCCCAGTGAGGGAACAAAGATCCCACATGCCCTGGGGCAACTAAGCCTGTATCCCACAGCTACTGAACTCCACATGCTCTGGAGCCCAAAGGCCACAACTAGAGGGTTCACATGCCACAACTGTAGACCCATATGACACACAAAGATCCCGTGAATTGCAACTAAGACCCGATGAAGCTGGATAAATATCAACAAATAAATATTTTAAAATAAATAAATAAAAGTGATAAGTGAAGACCACTGAACAATAACTATTTCCCTGCTAATGATGATAACCTCTAAGCATTTCTGTAGTTATTTCCCCTATCATACCTTAACTTCAACTCACTTGATTACTGATTAATATAACTTTCTTGAGCCCCGCAGCAGATCTGATTTAACTTTTAGATGTTGGGAACTTATAGAGTGGGGGTAAAATTAAATGCAAAATGGAGATGGGACATGAAAATTTCCTGAGCAGACAAAACCATTTAAGCCATGTAAACAAATAAAACCTAGCTTATTTCATAAACATAAGCAAAACTTCACAATTACTTCCTATAAATGCCTCTGGCAATCATAAAAGAAACTTAACTCATCGTCCTAAAACTGGCATGGCAGGATCACCTTTAAACTAAACCCTGCCAAAACCATCATTGTAATACCCCATCATTGTAAAGGTTAACAACTTCCTCATTTTCACTTTATAAGTATCCTGTAACTTAATGCCCTGAACTTCATACCATTCCTTGGATTTGTAAAATCACAAAATATTTTTACATGCAAAATAAATTCTTCAGTTCAGTTCAGTTCAGTTCAGTCACTCAGTCGTGTCCGACTCTTTGGGACCCCATGAATCTCAGCACGCCAGGCCTCCCTGTCCATCACCAACTCCCGGAGTTCACTCAGACTCACGTCCATCGAGTCAGTGATGCCATTCAGCCATCTCATCCTCTGTCGTCCCCTTCTCCTCCTGCCCCCAATCCCTCCCAGCATCAGAGTCTTTTCCAATGAGTCAACTCTTCGCATCAGGTGGCCAAAGTACTGGAGCTTCAGTTTCAGTATCATTTCTTCCAAAGAAATCTGAGGGTTGATCTCCTTCAGAATGGACTGGTTGGATCTCCTTGTAGTTCAGGGGACACCAAAGACTATTCTCCAATACCACAGTTCAAAAGCATAAATTATTTGGCGCTCAGCCTTCTTCACAGTCCAACTCTTACATCCATACATGACTACTGGAAAAACCATAGCCTTGACTAGACGGACCTTAGTCGGCAAAGTAATGTCTCTACTTTTGAATATGCTATCTAGGTTGGCCATAATTTTCCTTCCAAGGAGTAAGTGTCTTTTAATTTCATGGCTGCAGTCACCATCTGCAGTGATTTTGGAGCCCCAAAAAATAAAGTCTGACACTGTTTCCACTGTTTCCCCATCTCTTTGCCATGAAGTGATGGACTGGATGCCATGATCTTCGTTTTCTGAATGTTGAGCTTTAAGCCAACTTTTTCACTCTCCTCTTTCACTTTCATCAAGAGGCTTTTTAGTTCCTCTTCATTTTCTGCCATAAGGGTGGTGTCATCTGCATATCTGAGGTTATTGATATTTCTCCTGGCAATCTTGATTCCAGCTTGTGTTTCATCCAGTCCAGCATTTCTCATGATGTACTCTGCATAGAAGTTAAATAAGCAGGGTGATGATATACAGCCTTGACATACTCCTTTTCCTATTTGGAACCAGTCTGTTGTTCCATGTCCAGTTCTAACAGTTGCTTCCTGACCTGCATACAGATTTCTCAAGAGGCAGGTCAGGTGGTCTGGCATTCCCATCTCTCTCAGAATTTTCCACAGTTTATTGTGATCCACACAGTCAAAGGCTTTGGCATAGTCAATAAAGCAGAAATAGATGTTTTTCTGGAACTCTCTTGCTTTTTCCATGATCCAGCAGATGTTGGCAATTTGATCTCTGGTTCCTCTGCCTTTTCTAAAACCAGCTTGAACATCAGGAAGTTCACAGTTCACATATTGCTGAAGTCTGGCTTGGAGAATTTTGAGCATTACTTTACTAGCATGTGAGACGAGTGCAATTGTACGGTAGTTTGAGCATTCTTAGGCATTGCCTTTCTTTGGGATTGGAATAACGGACCTTTTCCAGTCCTGTGGCCACTGCTGAGTTTTCCAAATTTGGTGGCATATTGAGTGCAGCACTTTCACAGCATCATCTTTCAGGATTTGAAATAGCTCACCTGGAATGCCATCACCTCCACCTGCTTTGTTCGTAGTGATGCTTACTAAGGCCCACTTGACTTCACATTCCAAGATGTCTGGCTCTAGATGAGTGATCACACCATCATGATTAGCTGGGTCATGAAGATTTTTTTTTGTACAGTTCTTCTGTGTATTCTTGCCACCTCTTCTTAATATCTTGTTTCTGTTACATTCAGACCATTTCTGTCCTTTATCGAGCCCATCTTTGCATGAAATGTTCCCTTGGTATCTCTAATTTTCTTGAAGAAATCTCTAGTCTTTCCCATTCTGTTGTTTTCCTCTATTTCTTTGCATTGATTGCTGAAGAAGGCTTTTTTATCCTTTCTTGCTATTCTTTGGAACTCTGCATTCAGATGCTTCTATCTTTCCTTTTCTCCTTTGCTTTTCACCTCTCTTCTTTTCACAGCTATTTGTAAGGCCTCCCCAGACAGCCAGTTTGCTTTTTTGCATTTCTTTTCCATGGGGATGGTCTTCATCCCTGTCTCCTGTACAATGTCACGAACCTCATTCCATAGTTCACCAGGCACTCTATCTTTCAGATCTAGGCCCTTAAATCTATTTCTCACTTCCATTGTATAATCATAAGGGATTTGATTTAGGTCATACCTGAATGGTCTAGTGGTTTTCCTTATTTTCTTCAATTTCAGTCTGAATTTGGTAATAAGGAGTTCATGATCTGAGCCACAGTCAGCTCCTGGTCTTGTTTTTGTTGACTGTATAGAGCTTCTCATCTTTGGCTGCAAAGAATATAATCAATCTGATTTCGGTGTTGACCATCTGGTGATGTCCATGTGTAGAGTCTTCTCTTGTGTTGTGGGAAGAGGGTGTTTGCTATGACCAGTGCATTTTCTTGGCAAAACTCTATTAGTCTTTGCCCTGCTTCATTCCGCATTCCAAGGCCAAATTTGCCTGTTACTCCAGGTGTTTCTTGACTTCTTACTTTTGCATTCCAGTCCCCTATAATCAAAAGGACATCTTTTTGGGGTGTTAGTTCTAAAAGGTCTTGTAGGTCTTCATAGAACCGTTCAACTTCAGCTTCTTCAGCATTACTGGTTGGGGCATAGACTTGGGTTACTGTGATATTGAATGGTTTGCCTTGGAAACGAACAGAGATCATTCTGTCGTTTTTGAGACTGCATCCAAGTACTGCATTTGGACTCTTGTTGACCATGGTGGCTACTCCATTTCTTCTGAGGGATTCTTTCCCGCAGTAGTAGATATAATGGTCATCTGAGTTAAATTCATCCATTCCAGTCCATTTTACTTCGCTGATTCCTAGAATGTTGACGTTCACTCTTCCCATCTCTTGTTTGACCACTTCCAATTTGCCTTGATTCATGGACCTGACATTCCAGGTTCCTATGCAATACTGCTCTTTACAGCATTGGACCTTGTTTCAATCACCGGTCACATACACAGCTGGGCATTGTTTTTTCTTTGGCCCCATCCCTTCATTCTTTCTAGAGTTATTTCTCTACCGATTTCCAGTAGCATATTGGGCACCTACTGACCTGGGGAGTTCCTCTTTCAGTATCCTGTCATTTTGCCTTTTCATACTGTTCATGGGGTTCTCAAGGCAAGAATACTGAAGTGGTTTGCCATTCTTACTAAATACTATTTATTAATTTGCTGATTTTAATGTTGCTATTTCTGGATTTCTGACAATGGAAACAACAGGTATCAAAAAGAGATGTAGAGGCACTTCCCTGCTGGTCTACTGGTTAAGACTCTGCCCTAATAAGCAGAGGGCTCGGGTTTCATCACTGATCTGGGAACCAGATCCCACATGTTGCAGCTAAAGATGCCTCATGCTCCAACTAAGACCCAGCACAGCCAAATAAAATAATAAATACACACACACAAAAAAAAAGATGTAGAAAATTTCCCTTCTTATGTAGTAGTGACTAAGGTATGGTTTTTCCAGTAGTCATGCATGGATGTGAGAGTTGGACCATAAAGAAAGCTGAGCACAGAAGAATTGATGCTTTTGAACTGTGGTGTTGGAGAAGACTCTTGAGAGGCCCTTGGACTTCAAGGAGATCAAACCCATCAGTCCTAAAGGAAATCAGTGAATAGTCATTGGAAGGAATGCTGAAGCTGAAATTCCAATACTTCGGCCACCAGATGCAAAGAACTGACTCATTGGACAAGACCCCGATGCTGGGAAAGGTTGAAGACAGAAGGATAAGGGAATGACAGAGGATGAGATGGTTAGATGGCATCACTGACTCAATAGACTGGAGTTTGAGCAAGCTCTGGGAGTTGGTGGTGGACAGGGAAGCCTGGCATGCTGCAGTTCATGAGGACACAGAGACAGAAACAACTGAGCGACTGAACTGAACTGAGACACGAACTGTCCTAAGTACTCAATGTCTTTAATGAATAACAATTATCTCCATGGTATTTCTTGCCCTATAACTGTGAATATGTCCAATATGCCACACGATGTCACCTGTTTTTGAGATGTGAAAAATGGTTCCTTTAACCTGATTGGTAAAGATGGATTTCAGGACTTTATCCCTGGCTTCATAAACCCTTCAGGAAATCTGATTGGATAAACCCAGTCCTTAAAGGAAAACATATGATAAAACTCTAAAAAGAGATACTGCCTTTTCCAGGCCTATTTGGTTTTTAGATCAAAGATAAAACTCAAACAGACTTTTACTGTAAAACTGTTTCCATAATCCTGTCCACTAGCTTGATTTTAAAACATACTAATTGGTTTGTCATAGAGCAAACCAAAACAGCACATCACCTTATTAAACTAGTGCTAATTAGCTAAGTGACGTTCTATTTAGTTCTCTAAATTATGCCTGGCAATACTAGCTCAAATTTGTATGCAAACTGATACATAATTCTGTAACAGGAAATCAGAAAAAAATGGCAAAAATTTATATTTTGTAATTTATTACCAATGTGAGTTGAGGAGAACTTATATCCTTTTTGAGTATTAATTTCCTTTTGTGCATGCTGTGAAAATATGACTATCCTAAAACAGGGTTTCTCATTCTTGGCATTATGTCACTTTAGGCCAGATAATTCTTGGTTGTCAGGAGGTCACTTGCGTATTGTAAAATGGTTAGCTGTATCCCTAGTTTCTATCCACCAGGTGCCAGAAGCATTCCCCACAGTTATGTCAATGAAAGATGTCCCCAGACATTGCCAAATGTCTCCAGGGGGGCAAAACTGTCCATGGTTGAGGTTGTTAGGAGGACTTTTCAATGTGTCTAATTGCCAATGAGTCTATTACGTATTTAGCCCTAAGACAGCCCTGGTGAGCATATACAGACAGGTCTCTATCATGATGGGACTTATAGCCCAGGGAATTCTGTGCATGCATGTTCAGTTGCTCAGTCATGTTCAGCTTTTTGTGACCCCACAGGCTATAGCCCACCAGGTTCCTCTATCCATGGGATTCCCCAGCAAGAATACTGGAGTGGGTTACCATTTCCTCCTCCAGGGAATCTTCATGATCCAAGGATTGAATCCACGTTCTCCTGCATTGGCAGGTGGATTCTTTATAACTGAGCCACCTGGGAAGCCCAGGGAATCACACCTGATAATTAAAAGATACACATTTCACCCATACCTGGCACACAGTACACAGTTAATAATAATTTGCTATAACTTTTAATCTTCTATTAAAGAAATACACCGTGCATTTATAACACTAATAACTGGAAAGAAAAAGAATGAATTATATTTAACATACTATTTTGATACCTAATTGGATATAAACAACATATTAAAAAGCAGAGACGTTACTTTGCCAACAAAGGTCCGTCTGGTCAAAGCTATGGTTTTTCCAGTGGTCATGTATGGATGTGAGAGTTGGACTATAAAGAAAGCTGAGTGCTGAAGAATTGATGCTTTTGAATTGTGGTGTTGGAGAAGACTCTTGAAAGTCCCTTGGACTGCAAGGAGATCCAACCAGTCCATCCTAAAGGAGATCAGTCCTGAGTGTTCATTGGAAGGACTGATGTTGAAGCTGAAACTCCAATACTTTGGCCATCTGATGCAAAGAGCTGACTCACTGGAAAAGACCCTGATGCTGGGAAAGATTGAGGGCAGGAGGAGAAGGGGACGACAGAGGATGAGATGGCTGGATGGCATCACTGACTCAATGGGCATGGGTTTGGGTGGACTCCAGGAGTTGGTGATGAACAGGGAGGCCTGGTGTGCTGCAGTTCATGGGGTCACAAAGAGTTGGACATGACTAAGTGACTGAACTGAAGGGATATAAAGCCTAGTATCAACTGTTAAATGAGGATACATACAATGGGTGAAGAAAATCATCTTCTAGTGTTAAGGTAGTGCATTAAAGGGCCCTAGAGTAAATATACAGGTTCAAGTTAGCCTATTTCATGTTTTGAAATAGACTTTAGTTCATTATTTTAGACTCAAAAGACTCAAAGTCACTTTCCTTGCAATTTGTGCAACATGAAAACATAATCCAAACAAGAAAAAGGGACTGTGATCATTTTGCAGTTCTGTGAGACACAGTTTTGTAAAGCCTCTCTGAAGTTGTAGTTTTCATTTTCTGTTTGCCCTAACTAGATGTCAAGTTTTCTACCTTTGAATTCTCTTGGCACTTTGATTACAGTGTACTTATCACATTCTACCTTGAATTATATTTTATAATAACTTATGGTTTCTATAAATTATATTTTATATTTTTCATAAATTAGAAATTATTTTATAAATTATAAATAATTTATAATAAGTTACAATTTAAGCTAGAATGTGGTAAGTACCACCCACAGTCTTTCATCAAAGTGCCAACAGACTTCAAAGGTAGAAAACCTGACATCTAGTTAGTGCAAACAGAAAATGAAAACTACTACTTCAGAGAGCCTTTACAGAACTGTATCTCACAGAGCTGCAAAATGATCATGCTCCCTTTTTCTTACTTGGTTTAAGGCTTTTCGTGTTGCACAAATTGCAAGGAAAGTGCCTTTGAATCTTTTACCATTTCGAGTCTAAAATAATCAACTACAGCTATTTCAAAACATGAAATAAACTAGCTTGAAATAGTTTACGTGATTAAAATGTGTTCTGTTTTTCTGGTACTGGAGGATCATTTACAAAATGAAGTAGCTATAGGTCATGTTTCTAGAAGAGACAATTTGTTTTTCCCTTTTACCTAGCATCTTTTTATGGGACTATCTCTATCCTGCCTCAACCCATGCAGTTTAGATGGAGCTAATTTTACTCCTGTGTTCAAGGGTTAGATATATAAAGTGAACCACTCGAGTATTCTACCTTCTTGAACTTGGTACTGAGCTTGGAAGAACATTTAAGCCCCGACAGGGATCTAATTGGGGATGATTTTGTAAAATTTGTTAAAAGTTTATGGGGACACTGGTCTCTTTTTCCTAGAGTTGAAATATGTCTGAAGAGTTTTTTTTTTTTTTTTCCTGGGAATAAAATGCCAACAGAGTAGAAAGCAGAGGCTAGAATCAGAGAAAAAAGCCTCTTGATGATACACAATGATATAGATCCTGGATTTGGTATTGTCTGAATGGGAGTTATTCCTTGAATTGTCTAGTTATATGAAGCAAACAATTCTCATTTTGGTTTGAGTTGGGTTTCTGTATTTTGCAATTTAAAGAATTCCAATTAATAAATATCCTAAGTATGCTAAACATTTACTTAGGTTGGTTTTCAACATAATACAATGTCGTGATTTTGATGAGACTCTAAATTTTAAAAATGTTTTAGATAGAATAATATCTGAAACTCAGTAAATCTTGGCTGAAAGAACAAATGCCAACTGGGGATAAAAGAGTGCTCAGTTTAGTTCAGTTCAGTCGCTCAGTTGTGTCTGATTCTTTGCGACCCCATGGACCACAGTACGCCAGGCCTCCCATAAAAGAGTGAAAATTAAGTAAATCAAACAACAGGCTTCTGAAACATTATAAATCATAACTATCAAAAATCACTGAAATTACAGACCCCAAAATACCATACAATATAAGAACTGTGGATATGTGTTTCCTCTTGTTTGTTCCTTTTTGACTGCATGATTCAGTTAATAAACTTACAGGATATTTTCTACATACCACATGATAATGATACCTGAACCCATATGGCTGCATTAGCTCTTTCTCAGTTATCCTCACTTAAGATTCTTCATAGGAAAAACAATCCTGGGCTTTTTAGGAATGGATTTATCATCCTTTCTTACAAGTCAATAGGTTATCCTTGATGAAAAAGGTCTTTCAATCATTTTTTGCATTTGACTCTAAATTAAGTGGAAGGGCTACTCCTGGTGATAGGCTGCTTCCAACTTTGATATAATTCTGCAAAATACAGGTTTTATATTCAGTATTTTGGAGACAGTTCTATTTCTACATGTTGGCATCAAATAGCAGAAAGTCAAGAAAAAGCCAGAAAAGAATGTCAGATATCACCCTACCCTGCACTGGTGGAATAGATTCCACTCCAATGACAACAGATCTATCATTTGTTTTCCAAGTTCTATGCTGGGGGATATGGCAAGAGAGGAGGCTTTAAAAATTGCATAACACACTGTTCCAGTCTTTAAAGAAGTTAAAGTTACTGTAAGAGCAGAATCTTAAAAATGATTTGCCATTAGAATTACCAGATTAATCGCGGCTTGTTAATGCGGTGTCTCAAAGCTAGTAGCTGATGAGCATATTAAAAAACAGGGAAATTGCCTTTCTCAAGCCTGAGAAGGAGTAATGGAAAATTTCTATGCTATGTTTCATAACTTCTCACAGAAAAACCCAAATGAACTTTTTGGCCAGCCCAATACATTTTGGCACTGAAAATGCTGCAATATAGTCTAACTGAAAATATAAAATGACACTTCTTTTTGTTTTTAACCCTCCCTTTCTCCCTTCTTTGCTGACGTCATCTTATTCATTGCTTTAGGTCCTCAGTGGTGACTTCACTGGTGGCTCAGATGGTAAAGTGTCTCCGTACAATTCAGGAGACCTGGGTTCAATCCCTGGGTTGGGAAGATCCCCTGGAGAAGGAAATGGCAACCCACTCCAGCATTCTTGCCTGGAATCCCACAGATGGAGTAGCCTGGTAGTCTACAGTCCATGGGGTCACAAAGAGTCGGACATGACTAAGCAACTTCCCTTTAGGTACTCAATGCACTTATGAAGCAACAAAGTATTTGCAATATGCCAGGAACTGTGACAGACTCTGGAGATGTAAGCAAGAATAAGGCCAGGAACTTGTGTTCAAGGAAATATATTGACAGGTTCAACCACCAGATAGGAAACTAATCATATTGCAAAGTGCTACAAGTTCACACAGAGGAGTGCACCAAACTCATGGTAGCAACAAAGACAGAGTGATCAGTTAGACAGAAGATGGGGTAGTGGGACAGAGTGAGAATTGCTGAGAAAGACTTTAGGCCACAGTTTAAATCAGACCTTAAACTCTTGGCAAATCCTCAGTGTGAATCATAATAGAAGTTCAGAAAAAGGATATATCATAGCCTGCTAGATGGATAAAATGGCATTTGAGCCCACCTTAATGGGAGGAGATAAATATAGGTCTGTAGATATAAGATAAGAGGAATTTCAGGCAAGGAAATCAAAAGAGAGTTGGAAAAGACAGAAGCTTTATAAGACATGCAGAACTCTGTTTGGCTAGGCACCAGAGTTTGTGAAATGTGGTAGCAGAAGATGAGGAGGAAGGATGCAGTGGGGCCAGTACGAAAAGAACATTCAGTGTCTTTTGATGGAGTTTTCAAGGGTCATAGGAAACTAAAGTTTTTAAGAAGTAGAGAGATGTGCCTAGGTGTGTGCTTTATATAGATCACCTCAGCAACCGTTGGAAGAATCAAAGAAAAGGAAGGAACTGAGATGGGAAGACAAATTTGTTGCAAGCTCCAGGAAGAGCTGATGGGAGGCCAGGCTAGAGAGATGGGGCTGAGAGGCGGGTCCTGGGTAGGGGACATGATAGTGAGAGGCTGGACTTGGGGAGTGACTGCATCTAGCTGGGATGGAGAGAGCTCCAAGGTTTCAGATGCTGGCAAATGAGTGGATGGTTTTGCAGTTAAGAGAGATGGTGTACCACGAGGGAAGCACATTTGGGGTAGAAAAAGCAGAACAACAGATTGCTGGCACTCTACTAACATGATAAACTCACAGGGACTCCATGGTGTACATCCAGTTTCATTTGATGTCTCAGACACTTTGGCCGGACGTCCCAGGGCTGATTTCTTTAATCATCTCTTATGCATTTTGCAAGAGCATCTGCGTGTACCACTTTAGCTCTTAGACTATTTCAGACAACACCCCTCACTCAACGCACTTAAGTTGTAATCACTTAAGCTGCTTTAGACTAGATTTCAGAGACCACCAACATCCTCCAGCCTCTGGCCTCATCCCCTTGCTCTGCCTTTTATGCTCTTCCTCCATCCGGGAAGTAAAGCCAAGAATGGATCCCTTTGTTCACACAAGTAAGTTACAACACCCTCTGGTTCCCTGAGTCTCCCTGCTGCTCTTCCAGGAAGTTCATTCGTAATTTCCACTGCACAGATGCAATGTGCTCCCTGAAAGGAGTCTGGAACATACAATTTTCTTCATCTGGTAGCTCATAAGGGTGATACAGGAAGGAAGGGCACCACTCAAAGTGATAATCCACAGACAGTTTCACCAAGAGCATTCCAAGCTCCATTTCTTAAAAAGCCTCATAAAGCTTTATGATGCATTAAGTAGACTAAGTAAGGAGCATAAGTCTAGTTTTAACCATTTCAGGCTATAAGGAAAAGGTGAAAATTTTTATATTTTCAAATGTTATCATTTTATTTAATCATTTTTTTCTAGTTTTTGATCATATAAAAATTTACCATACCTATACACCTGTTTTGGAGAAGGCACTGGCAACCCACTCCAGTACTCTTGCCTGGAAAATCCCATGGACAGAGGAATCTGGTAGGCTGCAGTCCATGGGGTCACTAAGAGTCACACATGGCTGAGCAACTTCCTTTCCCACTTCCCTTTCATGCTTTGGAGAAGGAAATGGCAACCCCAGTGTTCTTGCCTGGAGAATCTTAGGGACAGGGGAGCCTAGTGGGCTGCCGTCTATGGGGTCACAAAGAGTCGGACATGACTGAAGAGATGCAGCAGCAGCAGCAGCAGCATACACCTGTTTATTGTTGGGCTGGCACCCAGGGGTTAAAGAGCAGTGATAAGTATTCATAGCATACGCACATACATAATATATATGTGTATATGTATATATCTCTTTGTATATATATACAAGTCACTTCAGGTACTTCAGTCGTGTCCTGCTCTTTGTGACCCCATGGACTAGATAGCCTGTCAGGCTCTTCTGTCCATGGGATTCTCCAGGCAAGAATACTGAAGTGGGCTGCCATGGCCTCCTCCAGGGGATCCTTCTGATCCAGGGATCAAACCCGTGTCTCTTATGTCTCTTACATTGGCAGCCATGTTGTTTACCACTAGTGCCACCTGGGAAGACATACGCACACACACACACACACACACATATATATATACACACACACACGTACAAATTTGATATACATATATATATCCCACAGAATATTACTTGAAATGTCATAAGAATTCAATAAGTATTCACAGCAGACTCAATGGTTCCTACAATCAGTTCTGATCAATAACACAATACACTTATACTAATATTGAAAGTGGCATGTTGCTAGGATTAATGGAAATTTTTTCCTTGTCTCACTACTCTTCCCCAGACCTTGTTTCGTCCAAGTAAGCACAGAGACCAGACACTACATGTCCAAGTCACACAATTTCAACAATCCCTCAACCCATTATTTTAGATAGTGTGATGTCTATCACTCAGTTGCTGGACTCTCAAAATTCAAGACAGATTGTCAGACTACTAGAAGACTGGCAGACTTGCAGTCTAATATTAGCTATTTTATGAAGTGAAGCTCTTAACCTGAACAAATCAACCCAAGTAAAAGAAATGACAGTGTATTCTAAAAACTACTTCATAGCCCACAGCCTACATGAGTACATTTTTCATAACTCAGGCAAAACCTGTACTCTTCCTTTTTCCAAACATCCTTAATAAGAAGATTTAATCTTATTTGATAACCAGATAGTATTTATGGCCACCTGAAGATGAATATGGAATTTACTGGGTGAAGTCACATTAGGTTTGAAAAATTAATCCATTCAGTACTTAAATGAGTAAGGATCATGGCTGAGACCAGAAATACCTACATTATTTTAGCCACCTAACCACAAGAGAGCTAGAACAGTGAGAAAAATTATTCTAGAGTTTTCACTGCCTACTCATCTAATCTCAAAGTGAGAAGCAATTTGTTGACACATTCATCATGATATAGAAAAGCAATTATATGATCTAAACAGACTACTGTATGACACAGACTTTTGTAACAAACTTGTATTTATATTTTAAGTATCAAAATGTGATTTAGTTGCCCTAGATGATCAAACAACCTTATGTTTTATGTCCTGTTGTGATATATTTTTGACAAGTTTATAAGATATTTGATGTTGAGTCTTTGGTCAGAAACCCAACTCCCAACGTTAATACTTTTTATTTGGCCAATGAAATGAGTTTAAGTTGTAGCCAAGGAATTAATTGTATAAAACTATGAGAACTTCTACCCTCAGATACAAATATAGCTGGCTGGTCACAGAGACACATCTGAAAAATTCAAAGAAAATCTGATGAAGAAAAATACATCCCACCCACTGGACTTTTTGTTCAGTTGAAGAAACAGAACAAACCAAGCTTATAAAATGCCCATGGAGTGAAAATACTTACATGAAATATACAGAGAATTAAAAGAGGAAAAAGGAAAAACAAATGTATTTTGAGATATGAATTTAGTTACAGATGATAAATTAGCAGTATCCTGTACAATAAGAGAATACTACATATACAGTCAATGCATTTAGATATGACAGAAATTACTCTCAATGGCATTATGAAGCCTATATGAGAGTACAATACTACAAAACATTTCAGACCTTTAATTACACTCATTGACACTAAAACTGTAATTGACTGCTCTGCCATGGAAAATTAGAGGGAGAGGTGGGTGAACAGATGGACAGATCTCTATTTTGTACTCTACTGGTTACTGTTCGGTGAATGGTAGTATACTAATAAAGTGCTCAGAGGACTTCTGCCTCCATCTGCTCTTAATAAAAATAAATGAGGCTCAGAAACAAGCACGTGCTTTTGGAGTTTCAGTGCGAAACCCTTCGACAGAACATGAGGAAGTAGATGGGTTGATCTAAGACGACTGCTTACAGGTTGTGACAGGCCCACCATCCTGTAGCCCTTGCCTCCCATTCCCCGGTTGCAGAATGGTGCTCCCTCTTTCCTGGCTATTTATCATGAGAAATCATCATGCTTGGGCAACCTTAATGGCCTCTTAGCCCCATTGTTCCATGGAAAGTAATGAAATTAGATGAGTGCTGCTCAGTTTAGTGAGCAGAGACTTTATGATTCTCTTATGTTTGGGGAAATAAATGTTTATGAAACTCCTCTTACAACCACGAGTGTACAGCAAATTTCATTAATAGTTCTGTGTCTTCTGTATCCATTACAAGATTTTGATTGCAGTCTCCCTGCCATGTCCCCACCCTGGTAGAAACTAGACTCAGAGAGAAAGAAACTGCAGATTCCTCATTACAACTGGTCAGACATGTAAGGCAGCGGATATACATTCCCTGCTTTTCAGGGAAGTTCAGTATTGCCACTGTATGCAGGGCATTGAGGTCCCACTAACTTTTGCCCAGCAAAAGGGGTAATAAAAGTGAGCTAAAAAGCATTTCTCCAAAGCAAAATGATTAAAGTTTCTGTGGTAGATTATTTTGGGCAATTTCTGTTAAACAGAGCTGCTGTCTGTCTCTCAGGGATCATCCTTGGAGGTTAATAAAGAATTGCAAAGATGCTTTAATGGGGATCCAAAGGTAGAGACTTCTGCTATTCAGTGTAGATAATAATACTTCAATTAGCATTTATCTCTTTCCACTTTGGAGAAAAAGTGCTGAATTAGTTAAAAAGCAGAATAAGTGGATAGACATTACAGAAAGATAATTTTGAACTCAATATTTGGAATAACTTTCAAGTATTCAGATTTTCTCAACGGTCAATGAGCTAGTCAATTCCCATCATTAGAAATAACCCAACACAGTCATTGTTCATTTGGTAGGGATATGATAAAAGATGCATATCTTTTGTAGTCCTTCAAATATAACACTGCTTAAATTAAAACAGCTATTACTCTCTTCCCCTCTAATACACACACAGACACAGACATAGAAACACACACGTATACACACACACACACACACACACACACATGAGGGTAGTATGGATTGATGAGCTCTGCAAAATTGTGATGTTATAAAGACAAAGTAAATTCTCAGGGCCAGGTATGTTTTAGTAATTTGGAAAGGTGCTAACTCCAAGCTTGGGCTAAAATTTAATTCAGAGGGCAGGAAATAAGTGGCCCTTATGTGACTAGGAGTGTAAAACAACCCTCTTTCCCCATATTCTTCCCTTCTGGAAACCACAAGTTCATCTGCTAAGTCTGTGAATCTGTTTCTTTTTTGTAAATAAGTTTACTTGCATCATTGCTTTTTAGATTCTGCATATAAGGGATATCATGTTGAGATGACATGTACACTCTGCTATATTTAAAACAGATAACCAACAAGGACCTACAGCACAGACAGGGAACTCTGCTCAATGTTATGTGGATGTCTGAATAGGAGGGCAGTTTAGGGGAGAATGATACATGTATATGTATGGATGAGTCACTTTGCTGTCCATCTGAAACTATCTCAGCATTGTTGATCAGCCATATTCCAATATAAAATATAAAGCTAAAAAAAATGGCCCTCTTTGTCCATTCTTGCATTAAGAATGTGTTGAGGGATAGGTATTGGATATACAGATGGAAAAATAATTGTCACTTTTTTCTCTCTACCTACCTATCATCTATTTATTTATATCTGTATATATTTGATCCTCTATTTTCTATCTATGCTCTAATTATATCTGTGTTCACAGTATCTATTCATAGGTACCTCTATGAACACAAGGCTAGAGCTGTAGAATCAAAGATAGGATATGTAAATACAGACAGCTCCTTAGTTACTGCTGGTAACTTGATACCTGGATAAGTCCTTCTAGAGTCAAAGCTAATTCATTGAAAATAACAGAACTGAGAAAATCAAAGAGAAATGGAGCTTGTTCCCTGATGGTACTGAATGTAGATTTCACTATTCCTCTGCACTTTTACATTGTATTAATGTTTAAACCATTGCTAGTAGTGTTTTTGGTGATAGCTGAACAGAAATTTTATCCTAAATGATGCAATTGATAAATTACAAAGTAATTTTGGTGGCTAGCTTTCATTTGTTAGCATGGAGAGAGAAAGAAATACAGGAAGACTCTACAGAAACACTAAATAACATCCTCACATTTTGATACATTGCAAGATGCACCTTATTGTAGGCAGAAGGGAGGGTATTAAGGGATAGAAATTATAGACAAGCAAGTAAAAAGCTGCAAAGAGTTTCAGTACAAACTGGTAATGGGAAGAATTTTAGCAAGAGAGAAAAGGCAGTATTTCTCCTTAAGTTACTAAAAGAGTTGTATTAAAATATTCCCCCTTGTTGTTGTTGTTGTTGTCCTTTGCAGGAAAGCAAACACAGAGAAGATGAGATAGAAAAAAGGGAAGAGAAGGAGAAAAATATAGAGGGAGCCAATGATCACCCTTGGATGTAGATGGGAACCCCTGAAGCCTCAGTGTTCTGGACTTACCATACAACCTACATTCCCTTAGTCCCTCGGTAGTTAGGTATCCCAGTGCCAATCTCAGGAACTCCCAGTACCCCAGGGAGAGGCCTTAGTATTAGATGCTGAAGAAGCATTTGTTGCACACAGGGCTGGGTTTGAATGCACATCAACTTTACTGTAGTGGAAACCCACACCCATAGGCTCTATGCATCCTTGTAGGGAGATAAGGAAATTCACCTGGTTTTCAAAATAAACCAGTTATGCTACCTTAGACCCTGCATTTCTAGCACAAAGAAAACAAAATTTATTTAAGTTTTTACTTTAGTGCTGCCTGTGCTACTGGATCATTCTACTGGCACGTGTGCTAGTTTCATACACTGAGGCCAATATATTCAAGTACATATTTTATAGGATTACAGATATGTGCATTTTACCTTATCTTTGTCACGCTTTTCAAATATAGATTAATTTCTTCTTCAAAGAATGTAATAATAGGCTACTATATTATACATGCATGCTGCCTGTGTGCTAAGTCACTTAGTCATGTGTGACTCTTTGCAACCCTATGGACCATAGCCCACCAGGCTCCTCTGTCCATGGGAATTCTCCAGGCAAGAATACTGAAGTGGATTCCCATGCCCTCCTCCAGGGGATCTTCCCAACCCAGGGATTGAACCCACATCTCTTACATCTCCTGCACTGGCAGGAGAGTTCTTTACCAATAGAGCCACCTGGGAAGCCCTACTATGCCACTCCAGTATTCTTGCCTGGAGAATTTCATGGACTGAGGAACCTGGCGGGCTACAGTCCAGCCAGGGTTGCAAAGAATTGGACATGACTGAGTGACTAACACACACAATATATCATACACAAATGTTCAAAAAGTAGAGAAGAACTAAGAACCATTTTTTTCTTATCTCAAATGCATCTTGAACAGGTCAGAAAATCTTGAAAAATTTGAGATTCTTCACTCACAAAACAAGGATAATTCTAACTCGCTCCAGAAATAAAAGTAATAACAAACCAATAACATATGCCTGAGATATAGTTTACAAAGGCAGATGATAGTATTTAAAAGCTAGGGTTTGGATTCAGACAAACCAAGACACAAGGTAGAATAACTAGTAAGTTATTTAGCTGCCCTAGGTTAGTTTCTTAATCCCTAAAAGGAGGTCAATATTACATAAATACTTACAGAATTACCACGATGATTCAAAGTGGTAAATATTAAAAACACCTAGTAATAGTGCCAACTTTTAATAAAAGCTTGATGAATGCCCACAGTCACTGATGGGGTTCTCTAGGTTCTTGCCTTGATTTCGGTTAACTCTCATAATGACTAAACAAAAGGTTGGAAATAACTTGGAAAAATCAATCCACAGAACATTTAGGATAACGTGTTTCCTACAGCTTGGATATATGTAATTTGAAACAGCTGAGATAGCAAAGCATGGAAATTGAAAATAAATTCTTGGCAGGCTTAGTGTTAGAACCTAATTATAAGTTCTCAATATGGCACCAAGGTCTGGAAGGAAGATGAAGAAAAAGAAGCTCTGTGTGTTCTTGATAGCAGACTTCCACCCTGAAATCCCTCAGCCATCCCAAAGCTGGTATTTATTTGTAAATAGTTAAGTAGTAATATATAGGAAAAGCATAATCCCTGCAATGTTTTGTGTTTCAGAAATCACTCAGTTGTGAAAAATCCTGCAAAGGTGACATATTTATAATTATCCCATTATATTACCAAATAAATAATAACATCTAATACTTAATTATTATTCTTAAAGTTGAATACATATTTGTTCTTATTTGCTAATTACAATGGTTGAATCATACATGAGCCTGTCTGCCTTGAGCCCAAAGGAATGATCTGAAACTTCAGATCATTAGGATGAAAACACATTTAGACACACAAATAAAACTTTCTAAGTAGAAAATTCTAAGAAATATCTGGTTGTGAATCCAGAATGACTTAACAGAAGATTAAATTTTCTGAGATGACTAAAGAAATGCATTTCCCATTCATTTATTTGATATCATTTGTTGACCTGAAACAAATAGATTTTCTCCAACAAAGATGGATTTATTCAGGATTAGCAAAGAATTGCAACTTGAGATCTGCAGCTATGGCCAGTCAATGCAAGTTCGCCACACAGCAAGAGGAGAATGCTTTTATAGAGGGGAAAAGGAAACTGGGAGGACAGTCAACAAAGAGTCCATGGCTTTTCATTGGCTGAGTCTTTGCAAGGAAAGAGGACAAGTCTGTCTTCTTCCTGCAGGGTATGAGAGCTCTCATTCTGGTCTCCCAATTCTATTTAATTTATTAAATAATTAATAAGGATTAATTAAGTTTATTAGTTCTTCACACATTGGCAGATGATATAGGTTAATATTTAAGAAGATTGATTTGGAACCTTAAAAGACATGAGATAAAACCCTAGCTTTATCTTGTAGTGGCTGAGGAAATTAATCAAGTTATTTAACATCAGAATCTCAGATTTCTCATCTGAAAATAAGGATAATAAAACCCACATCATACTGAGCTGAGCTCCCTGTGTGAGATCCCAATAGCTGTCTACTTTACAAATGGTAGGGTATATACATGTCAATGCTACACTCTCAATTTGTCCCATGCTCTCCTTCCTCTCCTGTATCCACAAGTTCATTCTCTATGTCTGCGTCTTTATTCTTGCTCTGCATATATGTTCATCAGTACCATTTTTCTAGATTTCATATATACATGTGTCATCGTACAGCAGAAACTAACACAACATTGTAAAGTAATTATACTCCAATAAAATGATTTTGAAAGTTAAAAATCAACACTATAATTAGGTTATTATGAATACCAAGTTAATACATAAGTCATGTGCTCAGCGTGTACTGGTATAAAGAAACCACTTAATAAATGACCAATTAAATGAACAATTCTTGTTACCTCTTTCCAAAGAAAAAACATTTTTTATCATGCTTGTTTTTTTATGATATATATATACATACATGTAATTCAAAACCATAAAACTGTTTCTCTCTTCTACTATTTCAAAATAGATATGTATATTCTGGCTACCTGAGTGAATTGGAAAATAAATTTTTGCCTATAAGCCAGTGCAAAATAAGTGGACCAACACTGAAAATTAAGCATATTAATGAATAGTAAGAGATATGAAAGTCTAAAAAATGTGGAAGAGGAGTGTGAATAGAGCAAGAGGCTCTTCCACTTTCTGAAAAACAAGACTGAGAAATCATATTTAGATATGGTAAGAAGACAATGTGTATAGGACAAATTACTAATGTGAGATAGCATAACATTGCTTTCAGTTCACAACTTCCTCCTAAGCACAGAGGGCTAAATCCCCATGGGTATTTCCTCTTGTTCTAGCTTAAGAAGACCCTTCCTATATTAAACAAGAATTGACCATTTATCTACTGTGAGGGTTATAAAAGGGCATAAATCACGTAAATTTCTAAAGATTCTGACTGGTTTAAGGGAGAAGACCTACCTAACAATGCGGTCTCTGGTAAAATTAATTCACAGTGAACAACAAAAAAATTAATAAATAGTATAAATAAGTCTAACTACAATATGTAGTAAGAGAGTGCTGCTGCTGCTAAGTCGCTTCAGTCATGTCCGACTCTGTGCAACCCCATAGACAGCAGCCCACCAGGCTGCCCCGTCCCTGGGATTCTCCAGGCAAGAACACTGGAGTGGGTTGCCATTTCCTTCTCTAATGCATGAAAGTGAAAAGTGAAAGGGAAGTCGGTCAGTTGTATCTAACTCTTAGCGACCCCATGGACTGCCGCCTACCAGGCTCCTCCATCCATGGGATTTTCCAGGCAAGAGTACTGGAGTGGGGTGCCATTCCCTTCTCCAGGGGATCTTCCCAACTCAGGGATCGAACCCTAGCCTCCTGCATTATAAGCAGATTCTTTACTATCTGAACCACCAGGGAAGCCCACATATTAAGAGAACCCAATAGGAATGAATGGGCTTCCCTGGTGGCACTAGTGGTAAAAAAAAAACCTGCCTGCCAATGCAGGAGACATAAGAAATGAGGGTTTGATCCCTGGGTCAGGAAGATCCCCTGGAACAGGGCATGGCAACCCACTCCAGTATTCTTGCCTGGAGAATCCCATGGACAGAGGAGCCTGGTGGGTGACATTCCATGCAGTCACAAAGAGTCAGACATTACAGAAGTGACTTAGCACACACCACGCACACACACACACACATACATAGGAATGAGCATGCCTTTTTGGAAAAAGTTTTGATAATGCACTTTAGGAGGCACGTGACTGAGACATGACACATGGCGAAACTGTCATATTCATGTGAAACTAATGTGAACAAATTCACTCCAGGCAATAAAAGAATGGCAAAGGTACGTAGAGACCCTAGATTCTGGGTCAGGAACACCTGCAGCTTTGAGAGGACAATTTAACATCCGCATCCACACAAGGGCTTCCCTTATAACTCAACTGGTGAAGAATCTGCCTGCACTGTGGGAGACCTGGGTTTGATCCCTGGGTTGGGAAGATCCCCTGGAGAAGGGAAAGGCTACCCACCCCAATATTCCAACCTGGAGATAACCATGGACTACGTGGGGTTGCAGAGAGTCGGACAGGACCGAGTGACTTTCACTTTCTTTCATTCACATTCTACACATTTTCTCTTGAAGTTCTGAGCACTGAGAAGAAGTTTTGTAAGACAGAGATCTCAAAGCGTCTTAGCCTCACCCCCTCAGGCTATTCTGAGTCGTTGCTCTTGATACTGTTCTATATAGATCAATGCTACTTTAATACAGTTCCCCCATCACTTATTACTTACTGGTCTTTGACAAGAAGAAAACTTCAGTAGAGAAAATAAATCAACTATATCACTGAGCACACTGCTTAGTTCAATTGGATTTTTCTGATGAAGGAAGAAGTGTACTAATTTATATCTTGATTCAAGGTTTTTATCTGGTGGTGGAAAAGTAACAGTTCAGGGACTTTGAATAGCAAAGCACTAGATTATTATTTAGGCAGAAACCAGATTAAAAAAAATAAAGTAGATTAAGAACATATGTTCAGCATAGTCACTGATGAAAATTTTAAGAATGGTAAAAAACAAAGAGTATGGGATAACTCTAGCCATTGACCTCTTTTTACTCTCAAGAAAGCAATTCAAGAAGAATCTGCCTTTAGGTGCTTAACCATAAGCTCCTAACAACCATGTAAGTTCTACTCTGATCATTTTATTAACTGCTGGGTACTATGCTCAGCAAGTGTTCCTACTTGAGATCTCAAGAATGCATTGCAATATCTTCTATTGGCAACTGCCTCGGATTCTGCTGGCTTGTTCCTTTTGGAAACCACTGCATTCTTTCCTCCAGAAATGATTAACTACTTAAATAAAACGTTCTTGTGTTCTCTTTTGTTAACTGTCAGTATAATCTTTTTTACCTTTGACAAGTTTTCAAGGGAGCCTCAATTTGTGTATTACACATCCAAATGGATCCAATCAATTCCTAAATTGTTGAAGTGAAAAGTGAACATAGAAACTTGTTTGTGAATAAACATGATAACTAATGACAATCAAAGGGACAGTTTAGTCAAGTAAATCTTAACTGTATAGCTTTTACTAATAAACGTTTGTCAAACTGTATTGCTCAGCAAACTAGCTTGCTTCAGGGACTTATTAAGAACCCAGTTTTAGCATAACCATTGTCAAAAGAAAGCAAACAAAAAATATGTCTTCCCAGAAATTCAAGGAAATGGTGTCTGTTTGAAGACACCAGGTACAGAATTACTGACAGAACTGTTAATACACATCCATTCTTCATATATAAAACTCATCAGCTCATACGGTAAAAAAAAAAGAATGCCTTGCTCTTTTCCCTCACTAAAAAATAATCCTAGTACTAGTCTTACAGGCTTCACAATATGCATCTTCCTAGCTCATAAAGTTTAGAACTATAGTCATAAAAATACTTTGAAATCAAGATGGTATAGAAAAATTGCATGTGATAAAATGAATTGATTCTAATTGGATTTAATTAGAAATAAGCAACACACTAAAATGAAATTATCCAAGAATTATTTAAATTTGTTTCATAATGAAAGATACTTACTTTTTTTTAATCATCTGTTTTGTTTCTAATGGATATTTACCATAAGAATAAATTACAGTTGTTTGATCTGTCTTTTCTTGAATAAATCTTTTCACAATTATAATAGCTTTTTCCAGCTGATACCTTAAGAACAAGTTTTTTCACATCCCTAATGTTAGCACTGGATTTTAAATTTGAATAGTTGATTTAGTAAAATGCATCTCCATTGATATTAGACATCAAGACAGAACTCTGAATCCAAGTGTACTTTTCAAATTTCTTACAAAGCAGTGACTGATAATTACTATCTTGATTGTTCAAAAGCAATTATCTCTCGCAAATGGGTGTTTTCCATTTTAAAAGTGGCCATTTAGTTAAGGTTTCAGTGGCCTTATAAATACAATAATATATTCTGAAGACCAAAACCTGGGATGTGAATTCTGGCCACAAGACAGAATGGTGGCTAGGGGTCAGATCAGACAGTTTACATACAAAATGTTTTTACATGTTAACAGTATCACAGAGACATTGATAATATTATCCCATTTAAAAATAAAGTTCAGGGAAGATAAGTTATATATTTTTAAAAACTAAAAAGTTGTAAGAGCTAACTTTTATAGCATTTTTAATAGGCCTTCCTATGGTTCAAGGGAGACTAACACTCTTGAGAAAATAGGGTCAAAGTAGCATGTATTAATGTCAATATCAATGAAATGACCACCAGAGAAGCTGTCTAAATCAGCAGGCAAATTGGCTTCTCCTAAAAGTTTGGAATATGGGACACCTACAGACAGCATGCTCACAGGAAAAAAAGAGGTTAGCATCTATATGCCCTGTATCTCCTTTTGAAGTCACAGTTCAGACGTGGATCGTTCCACCACCTGTAGGGCAAGGCTAAACCAGGAGTTTTACTCTAAGGGGATGTGTCACAGGATGGAAAGAAGGATGGTAGCAAAGTAGTCTAGACACAGTTCTAACTTTTTATTCCCTTCCCATGTGTAATCCTCACAGAAGCAACATGAGGTACTATTAATAGTATCTTATTTACTAATTATAAAATTGAGATTTAGAGCAGTTAAGTAATTTGTCCCGAGTCACACAACTAGTAAATAATGGAGTTGGACTTTCAATTCAGTATCTGAAGTAGTATCTAAAGCCTGAAAATTTGAAGAATGATAGGTAGCAGCATCCTCAGGAAGCATCCAGCCATCCATACATCTAATTGCAGTACATGTGATCACCACTGTAGATTATACACAGATGGTTTTGAAAATACATTCTGTGACAATTGGAAATTCATCCCATGGATACTAGCATTTGAAGTGAGGGTAAAAGCAGCAATACAGTCTTACATACATTATTATCAAAAGAACAACAGGCTCTCTGGCCAGTTTTACAGCAGCCCTCCGTCAGGTCTCTGACAATTTAAAAAGATACTGTAAATCTGAAAGACAAAGTGCCTGATGAAATATGGATGGAGGTTCATGACATTTTACAGGAGATAGGAATTAAGACCATCCCCAAGAAAGAGAAATGCAAAAAAGCAAAATGGCTGTCTGAGGAGGTCTTACAAATAGCTGTGAGAAGAAGGGAAGCAAAAACCAAAGGAGAAAAGGAAAGATATAAGCATTTGAATGCAGAGTTCCAAAGAAGAGTAAGGAGAGATAAGAAAGCCTTCCTCAGCGATTAATGCAAAGAAATAGAGGAAAACAATAGAATGAGAAAGACTAGAGATCTCTTCAAGAAAATTAGAGATACCAAGGGAACATTTCATGCAAAGATGGGCACAATAAAGGACAGAAATGGTAGGGACCTAACAGAAGCAGAAGATATTAAGAAGAGGTGGCAAGAATACACAGAAGAATTGTACAAAAAAGATCTTCATGACCAAGATAATCACAATGGTGTGATCACTCACCTAGAGCCAGACATCCTGGAATGTGAAGTCAAGTGGGCCTTATGAAGCATCACTACAAACAAAGCTAGTGGAGGTGATGGAATAACAGTTGAGCTATTTCAAATCTTAAAAGATGACACTGTGAAAGTGCTGCACTCAATATGCCAGCAAATTTGGAAAACTCAGCAGTGGCCACAAGACTGGAAAAGGTCAGTTTTCATTTCAATACAAAAGAAAGGCAATGCCAAAGAATGCTCAAATTACCCCACAACTGCACTCATCTTACACGCTAGGAAAGTAATGCTTAAAATTATCCAAGCCTGGCTGCAACAATACGTGAATCATGAACTTCCAGATGTTCAAGCTGGTTTTAGAAAAGGCAGAGAAACCAGAGATCAAATTGCCAGCAGCCACTGGATCATGGAAAAAGCAAGAGAGTTCCAGAAAAAACATCTATTTCTGCTTTATTGACTATGCCAAAGCCTTTGACTGTGTGGATCACAAGAAACTGTGGAAAATTCTGAAACAGATGGGAATACCAGACCACCTGACCTGCCTTTTGGGAAACCTATATGCAGGTCAAGAAGCAACAGTTACAACTGGACATGGAAAAACAGAGTGATTCCAAATCGGGAAAGGAGTATGTCAAGGCTGTATATTGTCACCCTGCTTATTTAACTTCTATGCAGAATACATCATGAGAAATGCTGGGCTATAGGAAGGCAGAAGCTGGAATCAAGATTGCCTGGAGAAATATCAAGCGCCTCAGATATGCAGATGACACCACTCTTATGGCAGAAAGTGAAGAGGAACTAAAAAGCCTCTTGATGAAAGCAAAAGAGGAGAGTGAAAAAGTTGGCTTAAGCTCAACATTCAGAAAACTAAGATCATAGCATCTGGTCCCATCACTTCATGGCAAATAGATGGGGAAACAGTGGAAACAGTGTCAGGCTTTATTTTTCTGGGCTCCAAAATCACTGCATACGATGACTGCAGCCATGAAATTAAAAGACGTTTACTCCTTGGAAGGAAAGTTATGACCAACTTAAACAGCATATTAAAAATCAGAGACGTTACTTTGTCAACCAAGTTCTGTCTAGTCAAGGCTATGGTTTTTCCAGTGGTCATGTATGGATGTGAGAGTTGGACTATAAAGAAAGCTGAGTGCTGAAGAATTGATGCTTTTGAATTGTGGTGTTGGAGAAGACTCTTGAGAGTCCCTTGGATTGCAAGGAGATCCAACCAGTCCATCCTAAAGGAGATCAGTCCTGGGTGTTTATTCAAAGGACTTATGTTGAAGCTGAAGCTCCAATACTTTGGCCACCTCATGCGAAGAGCTGACTCACTGGAAAAGACCTGATGCTGGAAAAGATTGAGGGCAGGAGGAGAAGGGGACGACAGAGGATGAGATGGCTGGATGGCATCACCGACTCGATGGACATGGGTTTGGTGTGCTCCAGGAGTTGGTGATAGACAGGGAGGCCTGGCGTGCTGCGGCTCATGGGGTCGCAAAGAGTCGGACATGACTGAGCGACTGAACTGAACTGAACTGAACTGTGGAGCAAAAGAAACATGGGTTCAAATCTGCCACTCAGTGATAATTAAAAAAAAAAAAAAATCATGGTAATAAAGTATCCAAAACTTGGAAATAAAGGAAGGAGATGACAGCCCATTTTGTTATACTAGTGCACTGCCTGTGAAGGAGAACATAATACGCCATCCTAAAAGATGCCACTTTTCTTTTTAATATTTATATTTTTATTTGGCTGCATGATGTTTTAGCTGTGGCACATGGGATCTTTATAGTGTTGGTTGAGCTCAATAGTTTCTCTGCATGCGGGCTTAGTTGCTCCATGGTATGTGGTATCTTAGTTCCCGAACCAGGGATCCAACCTGCATCTCCTGCATTGCAAGGCAGATTCTTAACCATTGGACCACCAGGAAAGTCCCAAGATGTCACTTTTTAAAATTATTTAAGGAACAGCTGGTACATCAAGGATGCTACGACCTTCCTTTGTTCTGCTTAACACAGTAAGCATCTCCCTTCTGAAAAGTAACTTTTGTACCAGGAGGGGAGAAGGCATCCTTATCACCAGAAAGATGGAATTTGGGATTGAGAAGTGTGATTAAAAAAACAATAGCAGAGGGCGGTCCTAAGATGGCATAGGAATAGGAAGGGAAGACCAATTTCTCCCTCACAAATTCCTCAAAAGAACATTTCAACGCTGAGCAAACTCCACAAAACAACCTCTGAATGCAGGCAGAGGACATCAGGCAACCAGAAAAGCAGATCATTGTCTTCAAAAACAGGTAGGAAAAAATATAAAAGACGAGAAAAGAGACAAAGGAGTTGGGGAGGGAGCTCCGTCCCAGGAAGGGAATTCTAAGAAGAGAGGTTTCCAAACACCAGGAAACACTCTCCCTGCCGAGTCTGTGGTAAGCCTGGGAAACACAGAGGGCAACATAACAGGAAGGAAAAATAAATAAATAATTAAAACCAACAGATTACAAGCCCAACAGTAACTCCCCCAGCGGAAAAGTAGTGCAGAGGCCTGCTTCCGCTACTAGCAAGTGGGGGCAGGGCAGGGAAGCGCGGGAGGCGCGGGCTGCCGTGCTTTGTAAGAATCAGGCAGGAACGCCCCACGTGTAACCAGAGCGATCGAACTTGGGCTAGCAAGCCAGACTGGGGGATAGCTACCACGCGAAAAGCTCGAACATAAGACACAGCCAGGGCCGCACACAGAATAAAGGACGGAACGGAAATATCCAGCTGCAGACCATCCCCCGCCGGGGACAGGCAGCCAGAGCCGTAAGAGCTGGAAAGGGGCAACTGCAACCCCAGGGAGACTTTACCTACCAAACTGCAGGCAGGCTTCTTTGCTAAGACTTCTGGGGGTGCTGGACAGTCACCATCCGCCTCACAAGGAGCGCCAGCAGTACACCCAGAAAACTGAGCAGCAGAGACAGAAAAGACAACAAGTCGCAGCGACCGCGCTCACCAAACTCCTGAGCTACTCGGACCTGGGAAGGGCACAAAATGCAGTCCCAACCGAATCTGTGCCTCTGAGGGCTACCTGAGCGCCAAACCTGAGCGGCTTAGACCGGGGAGGTGCACACAGCCTAGGGCTGGCCTCAGACGGTTTCCGGCTGAGCACCGTAGAGCTGGAGCGGTTTGTGCGCCGTGAGAAGGGACAGGTCCAGCAGGGGTGAGACACTGTGTGCCCACGACAGTGCTATTTGTTTGCAGCATCCCCTCCTCCCCACAGCGCGACTGAACTAGTGAGCCTAAAAAAAAAAAAAAGTGTCCACCACCGCCCCCCTGTGTCAGGACGGAATTCAGACACTGAAGAGACCAGCAAACAGAAGAAGTTAAACAGAGGGAACTGTCTTGGAAGTGACCCCACATGGCCCCCAACATCAGAGAAGGGCCAGATATATCTTTACTATTTTTACAATCATTCCTTTTTTTTTTTCTTTTTTCTCTTTTTTTCTAACTTTTTTTAAAATTGTTAAGTCTTCTATTTCTCCTCTAATTTTTATTTCTATAACCTACTATTACTTTTCAAAAAAAAAAAAGACTCTACTTTTTTAAGGCAAACACCATATATAGTCTTTGTGTGGTTTTAGTTGGTGTTTTTTAAATAACTCTTGTGTTTTTTTTTTTTTTCTTCTTATTTTTTTCTTTTTTCCTTCTGCTTCTTCTCTTTAATATTGTATTTTTGAAAATCCAACCTCTACTCTAGATTTTTAATCTTTGCTTTTTGTTTTTTGTTGTCAATTTTGTACATTTCAAAACCCAATTTTACCTGACAGTGAGATTACTGGCTTGACCACTCTCTCCTCCTTTGGACTCTCCTTCCTCTCCACCAGGTGGCCTCTGTCTCTTCCTCGCCCCCCACCCCTCCCAATCTCTTCTATATCCAACTCGGTGATTCTCTGTGTGTTCTAGATGGTGGAGAACACCTAAGGAACTGATTACTGGCTGGATTTGTCTCTCTCCTTTTCATTCCTCTCTCTTACCCTCCTTGCCACCTCTGTCTACTTCATCCTTCTCCTCTTCCCTGTATAACTCTGTGAATACCTCTAAGCGGTCCAGACTATGGAGCGCACAAAAGTGACTATTGACTAGCTTGCTCTCTCCTCTTTTGATCCCACTGCATCTCATTCCAGTCACCTCTAACTACCCCCTCCCTCTTCTCTTCTCCATGTAACCCAGTGAACCTCTCTAGGTGTCCCTCAATGTGGAGAAACTTTTCATCTTTAACCTAGATGTTTTATCATTGGTGCTGTATAGATGGAGAAGTCTAGAGACCACTGTAAAAATAAAACCGAAAACCAGAAGCAGGAGGCTTAAGTCCAAAGCCTGAGAACATCAGAGAACTCCTGAATTCAGGGAACATTAATCAATAGGAGCTCATCAAACGCCTCTATACTTACACTGAAACAAAGCTCAACCCAAGGGCCAATAAGTTCCAGAGCAAGACATACCACACAAATTCTCCAGCAACACAGGAACACACCCCTGAGCTTCAATATACAGGCAGCTCAAAGTTACTCCAAAACTTTAGACGTCTCATAACCCATTACTGGTCACTCCACTGCACTCCAGAGAGAAGAAACCCAACTCCACCCACCAGACCTCCAATACAAGCCTCCCTAACCAGGAAACCTTGACAAGCCACTGATACAACCCCACCCACAGTGAGGAAGCTCCACAATAAAGAGAACTACACAAATTACCAGAATATAAAAAGGCCATCCCAAACGCAGCAATATAACCAAGATGAAGAGACAGAGGAATACTCAGCAGGTAAAGAAACAGGAGAAACGCCCACCAAACCAAACAAAAGAGGAAGAGATAGGGAATCTACCTGAGAAAGAATTCCGAATATTGATAGTGAAAATGATCCAAAATCTTGAAATCAAAAGGCAATCACAGATAAATAGCCTAGAGACAAGGATTGAGAAGATGCAAGAAAGGTTTCACAAGGACCTAGAAGAAATAAAAAAGAGTCAATATACAACGAATAACGCAATAAATGAGATCAGAAACACTCCGGAGGCAACAAATAGTAGAATAACGGGAGGCAGAAGATAGGATTAGTGAAATAGAAGATAGAATGTTAGAAATAAATGAATCAGAGAGGAAAAAAGAAAAACGAATTAAAAGAAATGAGGACAATCTCAGAGACCTCCAGGACAATATGAAACGCTCCAACATTCGAATTATAGGAGTCCCAGAAGAAGAAGACAAAAAGAAAGACCATGAGAAAATCCTTGAGGAGATAATAGTTGAAAACTTCCCTAAAATGGGGAAGGAAATAATCACCCAAGTCCAAGAAACCCAGAGAGTTCCAAATAGGATAAACCCAAGGCGAAACACCCCAAGACACATATTAATCAAATTAACAAAGATCAAACACAAAGAACAACTATTAAAAGCAGCAAGGGAAAAACAACAAATAACACACAAGGGGATTCCCATAAGGATAACAGCTGATCTCTCAATAGAAACTCTTCACGCCAGGAGGGAATGGCAAGACCTACTTAAAGTGATGAAAGAAAATAACCTACAGCCCAGATTACTGTACCCAGCAAGGATCTCATTCAAATATGAAGGAGAAATCAAAAGTTTTACAGACAAGCAAAAGCTGAGAGAATTCAGCACCACCAAACCAGCTCTCCAACAAATTCTAAAGGATATTCTCTAGACAGGAAACACAAAAAGGGAGTATAAACCTGAACCCAAAATAATAAAGTAAATGGTAACGGGATCATACTTATCAATAATTACCTTAAATGTAAATGGATTGAATGCCCCAACCAAAAGGCAAAGACTGGCCGAATGGATACAAAAACAAGAACCCTCTATATGCTGCTTACAAGAGACCCACCTCAAAACAAGGGACACATACAGACTGAAAGTGAAGGGTTGGAAAAAGATATTCCATGCAAATAGAGACCAAAAGAAAGCAGGAGTGGCAATACTCATATCCGATAAAATAGACTTTAAAACAAAGGCTGTGAAAAGAGACAAAGAAGGCCACTACATAATGATCAAAGGATCAATCCAAGAAGAAGATATAACAATTATAAATATATATGCACCCAATATAGGAGCACCGCAATATGTAGGACAAATGCTAACAAGCATGAAAGGGGAAATTAACAACAACACAATAATAGTGGGAGACTTTAATACCCCACTCACACATATGGACAGATCAACTAAACAGAAAATTAACAAAGAAACGCAAACTTTAAATGATACATTAGACCAGTTAGACCTAATTGATATCTATAGGACATTTCACCCCAAAACAATGAATTTCACCTTTTTCTCAAGTGCTCATGGAAACTTCTCCAGGGTAGATCACATCCTGGGCCATAAATATAACCTTGATAAATTCAAAAAAATCGAAATCATTCCAAGCATCTTTTCTGACCATAATGCATTAAGATTAGATCTCAATTACAGGAGAAAAACTATTAAAAATTCCAACATAGGGAGGCTGAACAACACACTTCTGAATAACCAACAAATAACAGAAGAAATCAAAAAAGAAATCAAAATATGCATAGAAACTAATGAAAATGAAAACACAACAACCCCAAACCTGTGGGACACTATAAAAGCAGTGCTAAGAGGAAAGTTCATAGCAATACAGGCATACCTCAAGAAACAAGAAAAAAGTCAAATAAATAACCTAACTCTACACCTAAAGCAACTAGAAAAGGAAGAATTGGAGAACCCCAGAGTTAGCAGAAGGAAAGAAATCTTAAAAATTAGGGCAGAAATAAATGCAAAAGAAACAAAAGAGACCATAGCAAAAATCAACAAAGCCAAAAGCTGGTTCTTTGAAAGGATGAATAAAATTGACAGACCATTAGCCAGACTCATCAAGAAGCAAAGAGAGAAAAATCAAATCAATAAAATTAGAAATGAAAATGGAGAGATCACAACAGACAACACAGAAATATGAAGGATCATAAGAGACTACTATCAGCAATTATATGCCAATAAAATGGACAACGTGGAAGAAATGGACAAATTCTTAGAAAAGTACAATTTTCCAAAACTGAACCAGGAAGAAATAGAAAATCTTAACAGACCCATCACAAGCATGGAAATTGAAACTGTAATCAGAAATCTTCCAGCAAACAAAAGCCCAGGTCCAGACGGCTTCACAGCTGAATTCTACCAAAAATTTAGAGAAGAGTTAACACCTATCCTACTCAAACTCTTCCAGAAAATTGCAGAGGAAGGGAAACTTCCAAACTCATTCTATGAGGCCACCATCACCCTAATACCAAAACCTGACAAAGATACTACAAAAAAAGAAAACTATAGGCCAATATCACTGATGAACATAGATGCAAAAATCCTCAACAAAATTCTAGCAATCAGAATCCAACAACACATTAAAAAGATCATACACCATGACCAAGTGGGCTTTATCCCAGGGATGCAAGGATTCTTCAATATCCACAAATCAATCAATGTAATTCACCACATTAACAAATTGAAAAATAAAAGCCATATGATTATCTCAATAGATGCAGAGAAGGCCTTTGACAAAATTCAACATCCATTTATGATAAAAACTCTCCAGAAAGCAGGAATAAAAGGAACATACCTCAACATAATAAAAGCTATATATGACAAACCCACACCAAACATTATCCTCAATGGTGAAAAATTGAAAGCATTTCCCCTAAAGTCAGGAACAAGACAAGGGTGCCCACTTTCACCACTACTATTCAACATAGTTCTGGAAGTTTTAGCCACAGCAATTGGAGCAGAAAAAGAAATAAAAGGAATCCAAATTGGAAAAGAAGAAGTAAAACTCTCACTGTTTGCAGATGACATGATCCTCTACATAAAAAACCCTAAAGACTCTACCAGAAAACTACTAGAGCTAATTAATGAATATAGTAAAGTTGCAGATATAAAATCAACACACAGAAATCCCTTGCATTCCTATACACTAATAATGAGAAAGTAGAAAAAGAAATTAAGGAAACAATTCCATTCACCATTGCAACGAAAATAATAAAATACTTAGGAATATATCTACCTAAAGAAACTAAAGACCTATATATAGAAAACTATAAAACACTGATGAAAGAAATCAAAGAGGACACTAATCGATGGAGAATATACCATGTTCATGGGTCGGAAGAATCAATATAGTGAAAATGAGTATACTACCCAAAGCAATTTACAAATTCAATGCAATCCCTATCAAGCTACCAGCGATATTTTTCACAGAACTAGAACAAATAATTTCAAGATTTGTATGGAAATACAAAAAACCTCGAAGAGCCAAAGCAATCTTGAGAAAGAAGAATGGAACTGGAAGAATCAACTTGCCTGACTTCAGGCTCTACTACAAAGCCACAGTCATCAAGACAGTATGGTATTGGTACAAAGACAGAAATACAGATCAATGGAATAAAATAGAAAGCCCAGAGATAAATCCACACACATATGGACACCTTATCTTTGACAAAGGAGGCAAGAATATACAATGGAATGAAGACAATCTCTTTAACAAGTGGTGCTGGGAAAACTGGTCAACCACTTGTAAAAGAATGAAACTAGATCACTTTCTAACACCACACACAAAGATAAACTCAAAATGGACTAAAGATCTAAATGTAAGACCAGAAACTATAAAACTCCTAGAGGAGAACATAGGCAAAACACTCTCTGACATAAACCACAGCAGGATCCTCTATGACCCACCTCCCAGAATTCTGGAAATAAAAGAAAAAATAAACAAATGGGACCTAATTAAACTTAAAAGCTTCTGCACAACAAAGGAAAATACAAGCAAGGTGAAAAGACAGCCTTCCGAATGGGAGAAAATAATAGCAAATAAAGCAACTGACAAACAACTAATCTCAAAAATATACAAGCAACACCTGCAGCTCAATTCCAGAAAAATAAACGACCCAATCAAAAAATGGGCCAAAGAACTAAGTAGACATTTCTCCAAATAAGACATACAGATGGCTAACAAACACATGAAAAGATGCTCAACATCACTCATTATTAGAGAAATGCAAATCAAAACCACAATGAGGTACCACTTCATACCAGTCAGAATGTCTGCGATCCAAAAATCTGCAAGCAATAAATGCTGGAGAGGGTGTGGAGAGAAGGGAACCCTCCTACACTGTTGGTGGGAATGCAAACTAGTACAGCCACTATGGAGAACAGTGTGGAGATTCCTTAAAAAATTGCAAATAGAACTGCCTTATGACCCAGCAATCCCACTGCTGGGCATACACACTGAGGAAACCAGAATTGAAAGAGACACATGTACCCAGCCATGTTTATAATAGCCAGGACATGGAAACAACCTAGATGTCCTTCAGCAGATGAATGGATAAGAAAGCTGTGGAACATATACACAATGGAGTATTACTCAGCTGTTAAAAAGAATACATTTGAATCAGTTCTGATGAGATGGATGAAACTGGAGCCGATTATACAGAGTGAAGTAAGCCAGAAAGAAAAACACCAATACAGTATACTAACACATATATATGGAATTTAGAAAAATGGCAATGATGACCCTGTATGCAGGACAGCAAAAAAGACACAGATGTGTATAGCGGACTTTTGGACCCAGAGGGAGAGGGAGAGGGTGAGATGATTTGGGAGAATGGCATTGAAATATGTATAATATCATGTAAGAATCGAATCGCCAGTCTATGTCCGATGCAGGATACAGCATGCTTGGGGCTGGTACACGGGGATGACTCAGAGAAATGTTGTGGGGAGGGGGGTGGGAGGGGGGTTCATGTTTGGGAACGCATGTACACCCGTGGTGGATTCATGTCAATGTATGGCAAAACCAATACAGAATTGTAAAGTAAAATAAAAAATAAATCAATTAATTTAAAAAATAAATAAATATATATATAAATATATAAATTCTACAATTAAAAAAAAAAAAGCAACAGCAAAAATCCTTGCTATTTCTTTCCTAATTCACTACCCCAAACCCAAATCCCTTTGTTCTGTCAATTCCATATGTTTGTCATTTCCTTGTCTAAAATTTATCAGATCTGGCTACCTTGGTCACTTCTTTAATCTCATATTTTATGAGACTCTCATACATACAAAATTAAATTTGTTTTCTTTTTAATCTGTCTTATGCCAATTTAATAGTTAAATTGTTAGACTAGCCAAAGAACTTAGAAGGAAACAAAGAAAGAGTTTTCCATCCTTACATTTAGTAGACCTACAAAAGGTTTCTCTCTTCTTTCATTTCCTATTTGTTATTCATTGCAGCTTCTAGTCTGAAGGTAGATGTAAATTTGCAGGTTACATGCTATAAATAATTTTTATCCAAGAGAAAACAAATACTTTTGTTTAGTTGAAATGACTCCCTAAAAGTTATACTCTTGTCCTATAATCTTATAGGACATTCACTAGGTTTGTAACTGTTTTTACAAGCTTACTTTGATACTATTGTGTGTGTATGCATGTTCTCAGTACTGTCTGAATCTTTGCAACCCCTGGACTGTAGCCTGCCAGGCTTCTCTGTCCATGGGATTTTCCAGGCATGAATACTGGAGAGAGTTGCCATTCCTTCTCCAGGGGATCTTTCTGACCAAGAGACTGAACCCTCATTTCTTGCATTTCCTGTCTTAGCAGGTAGATTCTTTACCACTGCACCACAAGGGAAGCCCAAACCGATTGCAATCATTTTGGTCTCTGGAATCCTCCTTTGACCTAGGTTTGTCTTTCTATTGATTCTATTATTAATGAGCAAAAAAAAAAAAAAAAAAAAAAAAACTTTAATAAAGACATATCTATATAAGAAATATGTGTTTTAATTTTTTGAAAATTACACGGTGACATTATTTAACCCTCAGAGTCTTAGTTTTCTCATTGCAAAATATAAATAATAACTTCCTCAGACTGTTGGGAAGATTAAATGAAAGATGCTTCCATTCCAGTAGTCAGTGCTCATTAAATGTTCTAATATAGTAAAAACTGCCAGGCTTCAATAGTACATGAACTGTGAACTTCCAGATGTTCAAGCTGGATTCAGAAAAGGCAGAAGAACCAGAGATAAAATTGCCAACATTCATTGGATCATCAAGAAACAAGAGTTCCAGAAAAATATCTACTTCTGCTTTATTGACTATGTCAAAGTTTTTGACTGCATGGATCACAACAAACTGGAAAATTCTTCAAGAGATGGGAAAACCAGATCACCTGACCTGCCTCTTGAGAAATCTGTATGCAGGTCAAGAAGCAACCGTTAGAACTGGACATGGAACAGCAGACCGGTTCCAAATTGGGAAAGGAGTACGTCAAGGCTGTATATTGTCACCCTGCTTATTTAACTTGTAGGTAGAGTACATCATGAGAAACGCTGGACTATAGGAAGCAGAAGCTGGAATCAAGATTGCTGGGAGAAATATCAATAACCTCAGATATGCAGATAATACCACCCTTATGGCAGAAAGTGAGAAGAAGAACTAAAGAGTGATAAAAGTGAAAAAGGAGAGTGAAAAAGTTGGCTCAAAACTCAACATTCAGAAAACTAAGATCATGGCATCCAGTCCAATCACTTCATGGCAAATAGATGGAGAAACAGTGAGAGCCTGTTTCTGGGGCTGCAAAATCACTGCAGATAGTGATTGCAGCCATGAAATTAAAAGACCCTTGCTCCTTGGAAGGAAAGTTATCACCAACCTAGACAGCATATTAAAAAGCAGAGACATTACTTTGCCAACAAAGGTCCATCGAATCAAAGCCACTGTTTTTCCAGTAGTCAGGTATGGATTTGAGAGTTGGACTATAAAGAAAGCTGAGCACTGAAGAATTAATGCTTTTGAACTGTGGTGTTGGAGAAGACTCTTGAGAGTCCTTTGGATAGCAAGGAGATCCAACCAGTCCATCCTAAAGGAAATCAGTCTTGAATATTCATTGGAAGGACTGATGCTGAAGCTGAAACTCCAATACTTTGGCCACGTGATTCGAAGAATTGACTCATTTGAAAAGACCCTGATGCTGGGAAAGACTGAAGGCAGGAGGAGAAGGGGATGACAGAGGATGAGATGGTTGGATGGCATCACCAACTCAATGGACATGAGTTTGAGTAAACTCTGGGAGTTGGTGATGGACAGGGAAACCTGGCGTGCTACAGTCCATGGGGTCACAAAGAATTGGACACAACTGAGTGACTGAACTGAACTGAACTGTAATATTAACAGCAAGGTTTATGATTGTAATTGTCATTGTTACTATTTCTTTTGTTATTTTTCCAATGCAAATTATGGAATATGTGTATATTTATGGTTTGAATGAATTCATCTTTGCAAAGAATTAGCTGGGTAAACAAGAAAATCATGAATTTAAGTTCTCTGATAGTTAGGCAAGGAATCTCAAATGCTTTATAGTTAAAGATCATTTTTAGAAAAATCCTCTCATTTTGGCAATTCTATATGAAAAAATAAAAATAAATTACTTAGAAAATGAGGTAAAAATGACTTAATACCAAATAATCTTATTTTAAAATTTATTCATTAGACATAAAACCATTGTTGGTTTCCTATAAATATCTAAACGTTTCCTCTCAAGTTCTTAATTTCTTTTGCTGTAAACCATCTGTATACAGCTTGGGGACTAGCACTCATTCATAGACTATATGCTTGGGGTAGAAATGGTGTAAGATTCACCAAATAATGAAGTGATGCTCCTTAGTACGAAATGATCAGCTCTAAGACATTAACCTCCAGCTGCCACTGACACTAACTCAATATGCTGGGATCATTACATTGTCTCTGAATTTCACACTGGCACAGACAGCCACTTTGGAAGCCTACGATGAGCAGAAATTAGCTCATATATCACCAGCAACATATTCTTTAGTTTTAAACTACAAAGTCAGAGTAATAGGAAGATGGTTTACACAAGTGAGAGCAAAGATAAATGAATAGTGTCAGAGCAGCTAACACAACCACTAGGCCTGAATGACAAGCACACCTCTTTTGCCTGATGAATTAAGCCCTGAAGACAATGGAATCCTACAAAGGAAAACTTAAAATTTGCCTTATTTATATTTTCCTTTAAAGTTTGAATCTCAAAAAGATTAACTTGGAGCCAATTTCTGTTTGCATTACTTGCTTTGTCATGCAAATGTAATGCTGACCTACTTTGCCTTTTCTTAATTAGGCGTTGAAGAGCAAATGTTTCATCCATTCTAATGCTACCAGCTCATCATTTACTCCCCCACCCTCAAGCCACTTTCTTTCTTATGGATATTTTTCTCCTTTGGGTAAGGTGTTTCATTTCAATTCAGTTCAGGTGCTTAGTCATTTCTGACTGAGACCCCATGGACTGCAGCACACCAGGCCTCCCTGTCCATCACCAACTCCCAGAGTTTACTCAAACTCATGTCCATTGAATTGGTGATGCCATCCAACCATCTCATCCTCTGTCGTCCCCTTCTCCACTCGCCTTCAATCTTACCCAGCATCAGGGATTTTTTCAAATGAGTCAGTTTTTTGCATCAGGTGGCCAAAGTATTGGAGTTTCAGCTTCAGTATCAGTCCTTCCAATGAATATTCAAGACTGATTTCCTTTAGGATGGACTGGTTGGCAAGGTGTTTAGTTACCTGTTAATAGTCACCAGCCTTTAAACAAAGTGCAGTTGTATAATGTGTTTGTGAAAAGAGCAAGGGTTTAGCTCCTGGACCAAGAAGTGCAATTAGAATCCTAACAGGAAACTCTTTGGCCTAAGCCAATAAGCCAGACCTTCAGTGGGCCTCTAGTCACTGTTTGAACTCTCCAGGGAAAAGTAATATTGAAAAAAGTATTCTTTGAGTTAGGTGATTTGATTCTATTAACTTCGATTCTAAATATAAATAAAGAAGATCCAGGTTTTTCTGAGTTGATATCAGAAGCTAAGTATCCTATGTCACAACCGAGGACATTTTTAACTACATATGGTATCTTATCTTTCCTTGGAAATTACCCATTTGTAAAAATCAAACAAAAAAGAGAACAACTTCCTTGTTTTGAGTTAAAGTTGATTCGCAAATACCTCAATTTTTGCCCATTGGTTACCCTAACAATCTTTTTTTTGGGGGGAGGGGGGAGTAGGTTTTTCCACTATGTTGCCCTCAAGTGTCACAGTAGTAAAGAATCTGCCTGCCAATGCAGGAGAGGCTTGAGACTCAGCTTCAGAAAAGTTCCTTGTCTGAACTAAAATTGAAAGTATCTGATCTAAACATCTGAAATAGATGCTTAAGTATTTGTAAATAGCCTTGATCTACTATGTGATTTATTCTCTGTGATAAATTAACAGATATGATAAAAAACTAAGATGTCTTCTGTTCTAAACTCAAACAGACTTTGTTCATGGTACTCAATCCTAAGAAATTACATTGTTCCTATTTAAATTTCATCTCCTTCATTTCTACATTATGTAAATAGACCTTTTAGGACTATTTTGGATCATAATTCTGTTACTAATAAAGGATCTAGAGAAGTAGATGATTATCTAAGGTAAGAAAAATGATTTAATGATGTGTGTGTGTCCTTAGTCCCTCATTGGTGACCAACTCTGTGACCTCGTGGACTGTAGCTTGCCAGGTTCCTCTGTCCTTGGGATTTTCCAGGCAGGAACACTGGACTGGGTTTCCATTTCCTACTAAGGGGATCTTCCCAATCCAGGGATCAAACCTGCATCTACTACACTGGCAGGCAGATTCTTTACTGCTGAGCCACATTTACTACCTGGCCCTTAAGCCAAAGTGTGCTGATGGCTGCTCTATATCATAAATTCTACAAGAGAATAATCTCCTAAATAAATACTGATGGCAATCTGAGAAACATGGATCAGTATTAACTTTTAAAAAGGGGACAATTTACAAAAGTAAAGAAAACAGACAAGTCCCTAAACGTCAAAGACTGGACAGAGAAAGACTCCACAAAAAAAAGCACACAAAATTCATCAAAAATGATAAAAGAAACATAAAGTGTAAAAAAAAAGATTTCATTTTTAAAAATATTTTTGAACGCTTTGCTTCATCGGTTATCACCCTGAACCTAGGTAGGTTTCAAGTTTCTTGAGGAAAAAGTGAAATATTCTCTCTTTTTTTTTAAACTGATTTTTTTTTTTTTTTGGAGTATAATTGCTTTATAATGTTGTATTAGTTTCTGTCATACAATGAAGTGAATCAACTATATGTATTCATATAGGCCTTAGTTTAAATTTTATATGGTTGTCATCGTCTGAGCCTTCAATAAAATGCTACTCAAACATTTGACAAAACAAGCTGGATTTCAGAGACTCTTCTGGGCCAGAGGCAACCTGCCAAACTCACACCCAATGCAGTCCACCGGATAAGGTGAGGGAACAAGACGAGAGGCCCTGATAAACCCAAGTCATGAAGGAGGTCACGGCGGGATGCACTGGCAGTTCCTAGTGTATTCCAGGAATTGGAGTAATCAGAGGTAGCCTGCAAAGCTGACACTGTGGGCTTATTTTGACTAGGGCCACTGGAAATATTCCTTCTTGTCTATTGCACACTCTCAGAGATGAGCCTGGCAAGCGACTTTGTTTCCTATTTGAGTCTGGAGGGTGTGATTATGACCTATTTCTTAACTTTTCTTCTGTTTGACATCAGCAAACCTTCAGTGCCTCTACTGGGACTAGAAATCTAAATGTCAGAGGAAGACCAGAAGCAAACAGGCTGATCATGACCTGATAGAAAGATGAAAGGGAGTTATAGTCTACTCGGTAACTGTATAAGCTTTAATAAAGCCAGACTGCAAATATGTACTTAATGAGAGCAATTTTACTTATTCTCCCATTAGTGTAAAAAGGAAAAACCATAACCCTGTGATGGTTAATTTTACTGACATGTGTCAACTTTATTAGGCTACAGTGCCCAATTGTTTGGCCAAACACTAAATGTTCCTGTAAAGGTATTTTTTAGATATGACCCACATCTACAGGTAAGTTTAAAGCAGGTTACCTTGCATAATATGAGTCTCATCCCAATAGCTAAAGGCCTTAGGAACAAAGAGTTAGGTTTCTGGAAAAAGAAGGAATTCTGTCTTAAGACTGCAACATAGAAATTCTGCCTGAGATCTGAGCTTTCAAGACTCAAGACTGTACACCATCACTTGGTGCCTAAATTTCCATCCTTGCCCTACAGAGTTTAAACTTCTTATCTCCTACAACTGTGTGAGCCAATTTCCTAGAATCAAAAATCTTTTACTCTCTTATTCATATTAAATTTATTTTATTTCTTAGATAATCCAAATACCTCTGGATTCTCTTAAAACTGAGTTATAAAGGTAGGGCAAACTGTCCAAAGACAGGAAGAACCTTGCAATAAAGACTTCCATAAGTTACAACAATTATTAAGCATGTACTCTTGGGTTGCTAACTAAGCTAGAAATGGAGATCCAGTACTGACTAGGAAAGTAATTCATTCACTCATTTTATCAACTAATATTTGTCAAGTGCTGACTGTATGTCAGATAATATTATAGGAACTGGGGATACTGCAGTGAATGAATCAGACCAAACTATCTGCCCTCATGAGACATGATCACAAGTAACCTTGGAAGCAGATTGAAAGCACCTTTTAAAAAATTTAATTGCATGCAATTGGAAAGTGTCTCAATGTTGTTAAATTGAAATTTACTAGGTTCTCTGAAGTGTGAATCTGTACTTGGATTTCACATAAAGGACTATCAGGAAAAGGAAAACTCAAGGATAACTTCTCATGGACCGCTTGCACTTCTTCCATTTTCAACAAGCAATGCTCTTCTCAGGCACATACATGCCTTGCACATAAGAATACATGTCTTTGGGCAGTGCATTTTGTGCTACTTCAGGCAGAAATAATCTATTTCTGCATGTTCCTCATCCATCAAGTGAGATAGAAAATGAGAAGAGGACTTGTAAAAACATTGAATCAGCAAGTTTTCTTAATTTTCTGTTACGCTTCTACTGGAGGCTATACATATTTCAGTGCTGTCCAGAGACTACTCGAGCAGTTGGAGCAGATGATGTTTGGGGTCCCTTTCCATATTGAGGGTCTGATTTGAGTTGTTATCATAGGATTTTGCTTCCTGTATATTATTATTACCTATCTATGAGATGAAGATTATCTATTAGGATACTTTAAGTCAAGAGTAAGAGATGGCTCAGCTAAAAGTGTCTTAAATAAGAAAATTTAGTATTTTGGGTAAGAAATCAAAGGTAGTTATTCAGTTCAGTTCAGTTCAGTCGCTCAGTCATGTCCGACTCTTTGGGACTCCATGAATCGCAGGACACCAGGCCTCCCTGTCCATCACCAACTCCCAGAGTTCACTCTGACTCACATCCACTGAGTTAGTGATGCCAGCCAGCCATTTCATCCTCTGTCGTCCCCTTTTCCTCCTGCCCCCAATCCCTCCCAGCATCAGAGTCTTTTCCAATGAGTCAACTCTTGTCATGAGGTGGCCAGAGTACTGGAGCTTCAGCTTTAGCATCATTCCCTCTAAAGAACACCCAGGGCTGATCTCCTTCAGAATGGACTGGTTGGATCTCCTTGCAGTCCAAGGGACTCTCAAGAGTCTTCTCCAACACCACAGTTCAAAAGCATCAATTCTTCAGTGCTCAGCTTTCTTCACAGTCCAACTCTCACATCCATACATGACCCCTGGAAAAACCATAGCCTTGGCTAGACAGACCTTTGTTGGCAAAGTAATGTCTCTGCTTTTCAATATACTATCTAGGTTGGTCATAACTTTTCTTCCAAGGAGTAAGCGTCTTTTAATTTCATGGCTGCAATCACCATCTGCAGTGATTTTGGAGCCCCCAAAAATAAAGTCTGACACTGTTTCCCCATCTATTTCCCATGAAGTGATGGGACAAGATGCCATGATCTTCGTTTTCTGAAAGTTGAGCTTTAAGCCAACTTTTTCACTCTCTTCTTTCACTTTCATCAAGAGGCTTTTTAGTTCTTCTTGACTTTCTGCCATAAGGGTGGTATCATCTGCATATCTGAGGTTGTTGATATTTCTCCCAGCAATCTTGATTCCAGCTTGTGTTTCTTCCAGTCCAGCGTTTCTCATGATGTACTCTGCATAGAAGTTAAATAAGCAGGGTGACAATATACAGCCTTGACATACTCCTTTCCCAATTTGGAGCCAGTCTGTTGTTCCATGTCCAGTTCTAACTGTTGCTTCCTGACTTGCATATAGATTTCTCAAGAGGCAGGTCAGGTGGTCTGGTATTCCCATCTCTTGAAGAATTTTCCACAGTTTATTGTGATCCACACAGTCAAAGGCTTTGGCATAGTCAATAAAGCAGAAATACATGTTTTTCTGGAACTCTCCTGCTTTTTCAATGATCCAGCGGATGTTGGCAATTTGATCTCTGGTTCCTCTGCCTTTTCTAAAACCAGCTTGAACATCAGGAAGTTCACAGTTCACGTATTGCTGAAGCCTAGCTTGGAGAATTTTGAGCATTACTTTACTAGCATGTGAGATGAGTGCAATTGTGCGGTAGTTTGAGCATTCTTTGGCATTGCCTTTCTTTGGGATTGGAATGAAAACTGACCTTTTCCAGTCCTGTGGCCACTGCTGAGTTTTTCAAATTTGTTGGCATATTGAGTGCAGCACTTTCACAGCATCATCTTTCAGGATTTAGGGTTGGTTAATCAGCAGGTCAACTAAAACAGTTTCTTTTTGACTTTTCTGCCCTAAATCTCTCTCCCATTGAGTGTGCTCAGCTATCTGTAGTGGTTTCAGATATCACACATGGAAAATTTAAAGGCTTCAAAAAACAAAGACTACAGCCCTTCCTGTGGCTCCTCTTAAAGAGTGAGGAAAGCTCTCCCAGAGGTCCTGAAACCATATTCCTTCCTTCATCTTGACCAGAAAATAACATGTGCCCATTTTTAAGCCAATTGTGAAAGGAATGAAACTACTAGGACTGGCTTAAGCCAATCCTGGATTAGAAGATTGACAATCTAAGACTGTGTACCCTGTAGACCTCTAATTCCTGGAAAATAAGACATCAGAAAACTTTCTGAGTATTAGCAAGGAAATGGGGTGATTTGTGCCTAGAGATGTGACGGTATTGTAATAGAAAATTATGTATTTTTGGAAAATAGACATATATTCTAACTAGGAAGTTCCCTGAAAGATGACTGGCACTCAGAGTTAGCCACATCAAATGGTGGAATCACCGGGTGGAAGGGGGAGTTAGAAGTAAATACTGAAGTTGGGACCCACTCACAAAGGGCCTGATTTAATAGCACTTAAGCACAGTCTAAGATGTCACAATTTTTAAAAGCCTCCAGGTGATTCTGATATAAGCAAAGTTGGAGAAATACTGTTCTAAAGCAGCATTTTCAAGCTTTAATGTGCACATGTATCACCAAGGAATCTGGCTAATCACCCGAAGATCCTGATTCATTTAGTGCTATTTCTAAACATCTCCTAATGAAGCTAATACTGCAGGTCACACTTAAGGATGCAAGACTCTAATTTCCAGGCCTCCTCTAGTCTGTGGTCCCATCATAATGACTGTAGTGTATGTAATTTGGCTGGTGCATCTGAGATCTCAACTCAACCTGATTTCTTACAAAAAACTAGAAGACTGTTCACCCCAGAGTAGGTATTTCATAACTGTTCATTGAATCAACATTTTTTAATATTACAGGGAGCCTGTCTCTGAGTGGTAGTGTGTGACAGGTGGACCATGCTTGAAAATGGAACTCTGAGGTTCCCAGATGAGAAATTCTAGAATAGCCATGCCATAATGATTGATTCCATTTGACTGCCTGTGGGCCTTGGTGGCGGACAATTGGTTAAGTTCTGGAGACTGTGATGTTATGTGGAAAGCCAGCCTAAGCCTAAGTGTTCACACACAGATCTTACCTTCACTTAGGAGACAAGCTGCCAAAAGTGATTAGATGAGAAGTAACAGTTAAAGCCAAGTCTGGATGCAGACAGCTGCCTCTTTTCCCTCTGAAAATTTGCAGATATAACTTTTTTTTATTTTAATTTTTATATTTGAAGGTATGCGCTAGCCTGCATGAGACCCAAGAGGGACAATGAAAAGCTATTTTATATTAGGATGACCATGATCGTCCTTGAGTAGCTCAAAAGAGCAAGGCATGGCTTTAAAGCATAAAGAGTCTGCTCCTTTTTTCACAAAATTGTAATAGTCCACTGCACAGGTAAGCCAAGGAGAATACAGACATTAGAGACACCTGTGAGTGGCAGTGAATTATTCTCCCATATTACACGTGGTAGTCACCCAGAAACCGGATCCTTGCTGCTTGCATTTGTCCCGCTCACAGCAATGTAACACAGGACAGAATATCCAAATACTTCACTCTTACAGGAGTGTCAGGTGTGAGCTGCTGTCCTAACATGTAATTTTGCAACCAGCAGGATAGGCTGTTTCTGAACTGCTTCTAGCTGACATAAGCAAATCTTGATGCAAGCTGTGTGGGGAAACACATGAATACTCAAATGTACACATGTCTCCAGTTCCACAGTTGTCCTTCCAAGTTGTATTTATCTTGACCACCAGGGACAGTGCTATTGTCATCTTTTAATTTTTCAATGAAAAGAAGCTTCATTTTCAAATTCCTGAGCTTAAAGAAGCTGAAATACTGAGCAAAAGTGAAATGACAATTAAACTGCAAAAGTATATTTACTTCTTTTTTTCGTTTCACATATTATACATATTTCAATGCCTTTCTTCCATATCATCCCACCCTCACCCTCTCCCACAGAGTCCAAAAGACTGTTCTATACATCTGTGTCTCTTTTGCTGTCTCGCATACAGGGTTATCGTTACCATCTTTCTAAATTCCATATATATGCGTTAGTATACTATATTAGTATTTTTCTTTCTGGCTTATTTCACTCCATGCAATAGGCTCCAGTTTCATCCACCTCATTAGAACTGATTTAAATGTATTCTTTTTAACAGCTGAGTAATATTCCATTGTGATATGTACCACTGCTTTCTTATCCATTCATCTCCTGATGGACATCTGTTGCTTCCATGTCCTGGCTATTATGAACAGTGCTGCAATGAACATTGATGAACACTGGGGAACACTTGTCTCTTTCAATTCTGGTTTCCTCAGTGTGTATGCCCAGCAGTGGGATTGCTGGGTCATATCGCAGTTCTATTTCCAGTTTTTTAAGGAATCTCCACATTGTTCTCCATAGTGGCTGAACTAGTTTGCATTCCCACCAACAGTCTAAGAGGGTTCCGTTTTCTCCACAACCTCTCCAGCATTTACTGCTTGTAGACTTTTGGATAACAGCCATTCTGACTGGCGTGAAATGGTACCTCATTGTGGTTTTGATTTGCATTTCTCTGATAATGAGTGATGTTGAGCATCTTTTCATGTGTTTGTTAGCCATCTCTATGTCTTCTTTGGAGAAATGTCTGTTTACTTCTTGGCCCATTTTTTGATTGGGTCGTTTATTTTTCTGGAATTGAGCTACAGGAGTTGCTTGTATATTTTTGAGATTAGTTGTTTGTCAGTTGCTTCATTTGCTATTATTTTCTCCCATTCTAAAGACTGTCTTTTCACCTTGCTTATAATTTCCTTTGTTGTGCAGAAGCTTTTAAGTTTAATTAGGTCCCATTTGTTTATTTTTGCTTTTATATCCAATATTCTTGGAGGTGGGTTATAGAGGATCCTGCTGTGATTTATGTCAGAGAGTGTTTTGCCTATGTTCTCCTCTAAGAGTTTTAGTTTCTGGTCTTACATTTAGATATTTAATCCATTTTGAGTTTATTTTTGTGTATGGTGTTAGAAAGTGTTCTAGTTTCATTCTTTTACAAGTGGTTGACCAGTTTTCCCAGCACCACTTGTTAAAGAGATTGTCTTTTCTCCGTTGTATATTCTTGCCTCCTTTGTCAAAGATAAGGCATCCATAGGTGTGTGAACACCTTAAAAGCATATTTACTTTTAATAGCTAGATCATCCTTTCCCAGAGGTAACTGGATGAGTTCATCAGCTTGCCTCCGGCCAAAGTTTTAAATCCTTTCTTCTCTGCACAACCAACTGGCTCTCTCAGTTCTAGCCCTGCTTTAGTCCTTTCGTTGTCTCTCTCTGAAATGCAGTTCATTTTTGCATATCCATGCTTGCAGGTTCTAGAACTCATGTGATGGAGGGCTTAGAGACACTTTGGCTGGGGCCACCCTTTCTGGATTTGATTCTGAGTTTTGAACCATACTAGCCATGTTACTACCACCTTTTGTGACTCAATTTTCCCATAGTTAAAATCTAGCTAATAATCTGTACTAGGCTGTTTGAATATTAAATTATTTAATGCATGTAAGTTTTTCTGAAGAATGCCTCACAGAAAATGGTATTACATGTAATTTTTTATCACAGTGGTGGGATTTGGTGGTTTATTTTTTTCTCTTAATACATATTGTTGCTCTCTCCAATTTAAAACAAATGAATATTTTTATAATATAAAAATTAAATGTATACATTTATTATATGGGCTTCCCTCATAGCTCAGTTGGTAAAAGATCTGCCTGCAATGCCAGAGACCCCGGTTCGATTCCTGGGTCAGCAGATCCCCTGGAGAAGAGATAGGCCACACAGTCCTGTATTCTTGGGTTTCCCTTGTGGCTCAGCTGGTAAAGAATCTGCCCATAATCCAGGAGACCCAGGGTCAGGAAGATTCCCCTGCAGAAGGGAAAGGCTACCCACACCAGTATTCTGGCCTGGAGAATTCCATGGACTGTATGGTCCATGGGGTTGTAAAGAGTCAGACACAACTGAGCGACCTTCACTCACTCAAATTTATTATGTATTGAAAATATATGTAAGATGCGTAATCACATATTATATAAAATAAATAATTATATTATATATATAATTACATATATATGTATATATGAATGCTGGTTAGCTGCACACACACACGTTGGTTAGCTATTGCTGCCTAACACACTATCCCAAAATCAGTAATTTAAAAACTATTTATTACCATAGCTCATGGATATGCTGGTTGAATGATCTTAGCCAGGCTCACTCATGCATCTGAGTGTTGGCTGAGGGTTCTGTTTCAGCATTGGCTTGGTTGTGGGGCAGGTCTGCTCTGCACATCTCTCATCTCCTCAGGACCAGTGGGACAGCCCAGGCAGTCCTCCTCGTGGCAGCGGCAGAAGCACAAGAGAGCAAATAGAAACATGCAAGACTTTTTGGTGCCTAGACTCAGAAGGAGTAAATGTCTGTCCCACTGTTATTGAACCAAGGAAGCCACCTGGCCAAAATCAGAATCAAGAGCCAGCTTTTTATGTGAGAGAATCTGTAAAGATACAGAGAAAAATGATGGATTGTATACTTGGAAGACAGGAAAACTGAGATGGAGACGGCTATCTTTCTGAGCCTTTCAAAGCACCAGTTGGAGTTTACTATTACCCTGTTACCATGACTGGAATCATGACACTTGGAGGCACATTCTCCTGGCTTCAAACTGCACACAGTTACTTGATAACTATGCCATTATGGCAAGTCCCTTCACCTCCCTGAATCTCAGCTTTCTGTTTACAACATGAAGATAAAAATAGTGCTAGCCTCATTATATTTTAAATAATGAAATGAGGCAATCCCTGTAAAGTTCTTAGAAAGTGCTTGAGGGATAAGGGATAAGGACTGTGAGGACACAGTAAGTGCTCAATATTTGTTGACAGCCTTGGCGTGGTTTAAAATCTACATCTTCAGTAAAGCTGTCACAAGCTTCCCAAACAGAACTGTTTTCCTCTGAAGGTCTTTACTTCAATAACCACTTCTACTGGTCATCTGATGTGCATCATATACAGAGTGGCTTTGTGTTTATTTAGGTACCTCTCTCACTGGCCTGGAGAAGGCAGTGGCACTCCACTCCAGTATTCTTGCCTGGCAAGTCCCATGGATGGAGGAGCCTCATAGGCTGCAGTCCATGGAGTCGCTAGGAGTCAGGCACGACTGAGCGACTTCACTTTCACTTTTCACTTTCATGCACTGGAGAAGGAAATGGCAACCCACTCCAGTGTTCTTGCCTGGAGAATCCCAGGGACGGAGGAGCCTGGTGGGCTGCCGTCTACGGGGTCGCACAGAGTTGGACACGACTGAAGTGACTTAGCAGCAGTAGCAGCTCACTGGCCTGTGGCCTCCCTAGGTGGCACAGGGGTAAAGAATCCGCCTGCTAATGCAGGCAACACTAGACTCAAGTTTGATCCCTGGGCTGGGGAGATCCCCTGGAGAAGGGAAGGGCCACTCCAGTATTCATGCCTGGGGAATTCCACGGACAGGGAGCCTGGTGAGCCACAGTCCGTGAGGTCACAAGTAGGACATTACTGAGCATGCTCAAACTACCACTGCTGCTACTCACTGGCCTGTACATTTCTGGATGGGCAGAGACCATGCTTTACGTATCTTTGGAATCCATAGCACTTTGTATGTCTTACCACAGTTGTAATACCATGAGTAGTTTTTCTTTGACAGTGCTTTTATAGCCAATAAAGTATTTTCTGATTTGATTCTCTCAATGTGAGACACCAGGGGCAGACTTTAATCCCCATTTTATAGATGAGAAAACTGAGGCTCAAAGACTTTTTAACACTTGCCCCAAATCACATGATGTGTGATATAAACTTCATTCAGTTTTATAATCTGTGACTTTTACACTGTTAACTTTCATTGTATATATATAATATGGATTTATTGATGGAAAATAATGAAGTTCTACAACACTGTAAAAACAATTTTCAATAGCCAACACTAAACAGCACCACAAAATCCAAGATATGATTTATTTTGGATAGTAATTTTTCCAGCAATATGTTCAGAAAAAAAATGAGAATAGCAATGATGTTAGGTTTTATTTTGGTTTTGTCCTGCTTTTTTTTTCTGCCTTATGAAAAATCACATAATTTATTTGAATTTATATAAGAGATAAAGTGATGGTTAGGTTACTAAATGCCATGGTTTTTGCTTAATTCAAGATAGAAAAGCAAGACAACTTTTTAAAATTTTCTTTAAGTTGTAGGTATCATTTTTAAAGTGTACAATCATCCAGCTGAGGGGAGGCAGGTTGCAGGGGAGAGCAAGCTTAAACCTGACATCTGAAAGATTGGAACCTCACGAAGAGTCATTCCTTCTCATACTTAATTTTATGAGTTGAAAGGCTTCACTCTCCGGAAAGAGAATAACAAGCTTTCTTTGGTTTATCTCTTCCTATCTCCCTCTAGAAATTGTTTTCATTTCTATTATAAATCTGTTGACTATTGAATCATGGCCAGGCATATGTGCGGAGAAGGCAATGGCCCCCACTCCAGTACTCTTGCCTGGAAAATCCCATGGACGGAGGAGCCTGGAAGGCTGCAGTCCATGGGGTGGCTGAGGGTCGGACACAACTGAGTGACTTCACTTTCACTTTTCACTTTCATGCATTGGAGAAGGAAATGGCAACCCACTCCAGTGTTCTTGCCTGGAGAATCCCAGGGATGGGGGAGCCCGGTGGGCTGCTCTCTATGGGGTCGCACAGAGTCGGACACAACTGAAGTGACTTAGCAGCAGCAGGAATATGTTTATAGACACACACACACACACATATTCACTTGCATGTTCAGCATTTCAGAACAATTCCTCTGAAATAAATACCTATTTTCTCAAAGATACTTCAACTTACATTTGGGGACATTGTTGAAGCCTGCTGCCGCTGCTAAGTCACTTCAGTCGTGTCCGACTCTGTGCGACCCCAGAGACGGCAGCCCACCAGGCTCCTCCGTCCCTGGGATTCTCCAGGCAAGAACACTGGGGTGGGATGCCATTTCCTTCTCCAATGCATGAAAGTGAAAAGTGAAAGTGAAGTCGCTCAGTCGTGTCCGACTCCTAGCGACTCCATGTATTGCAGCCCACCAGGCTCCTCCATCCATGGGATTTGCCAGGCAAGAGTACTGGAGTGGGGTGCCATTGCCTTCTTCTAAAGAAGGCTAAATCTTAATATCTAAAACCACTTAAAACATGACGTGATTTGTAAAATCTTTACTGTAAGGAAGGACCAAAATTGGTGAAAAATAAAATATTCTGCATAGTTATATTTTTGTATTGAAGGGCCTGTTCACTGGAGTAATGGCTACACAGGTTAAGTGAATTTGCAAATTAAATATTTATCTTCTCCCCACATACTACAAAAGGCTGATAAAAATGTATATTTAATCTCAGAATCCCAGAGAGAATCAGAGAATGAAAGCAGGAGAGAGAGAAAGAGAAAAAGAATTTTACCCTGTATAGTCAATATTCTAATTTATAGAAAAATACTCCCTTTCAGATTATGATTCACTCTGACACCAAAGCAACGGACTGGTTCTTTTTTCAAAAAAAGTTCTACTCTGCTGGACTGGTGTAGTACCACAGAACATTAATGAAAAGTATATTTAAATGTTAGAAACCAAAACCTATAATCTCAATCTAAGTCACTTGCTCAATGCTGAGAATGATCCTGGCTCATAGTTTTCTTCCTGCCAAGTTCCTCGGTCCTTTACTCTACACCAGTGACTGCCAACCCCTCAGCCACAAACTTCTAGTGGCTTGTCGAGTTACAGCAAGTAGATTATGAATCTGCTCACCTACCAAGTAAGATCTATAAGGAAATTAAGTCATATATTCTGCTTATGTGTCTAATTTTTATAATAATGTTTTAAACTCTCTTTTAAAATGAATGACTATAATCGAAAGATATCTATGAAACAACTTGATATTAAAAAATTAGACTGGGACATTGGAGTCCAAAAATTTGGATAATGACTACCATAGGCACCCCTGGTTGCTGCTCTAACCAACTTCTCATCTGTGGAAAATGGGGTTAGCATAATGGCCTTATTGTTAAATCATTTGTGTTCTACTTTTCACAATCAAATAATTGTACACATTGCTTATATTTTTCCACTACCTTTTCAAAAAGATTTTTTTTTCCCCCTCAAGCAACAGAGCAGTAGGACCTTTCTATGTACCACATTATCCCAGTGGTTTCTTGCAACTTTAATGATGTGGCCTCAGGGATGATGAGATTTCATAACATTCTACATCCATCTTCAAAACCACTTTTCACTTATAGTTTTCAATAATCAAAACTTGACAATTTTCATATGATACTTGCATTTGTTATAGAACAAAATATGTATTTCTCCCTTTAAATTTTTATTCGGCATTCATTGTTTTATAGTACCGCTTATAATTTTTTCAGACTTTTGAAATTTATTGTGCTCTAAGTACCTATAAAGCAGTTTTTTCCTGACATGTTTGCCAAAAGATTTTATAAAGCTATAATACAGATAGCATTTTTATCAAAGTAAAAATCAACACTTGTTCAGAATACCACCACGAACTAAGACTTTCTTCTGAAATTCTCTTATACATGACCCAAAACTCATAGATTTTATGTAATTACTTAATAGTAGTAACAATAACAAAATCATGTGATCATCTAAATAAGTACAGAAAAAGTATTTGACACAATTCAACATCTTTTCATGATTAAAAACTCTCAATGTATTGAGTATAGAAGAAACATAACATAATAAAGATAGCTCAGTTGGTAAAGAATCTGCCTGCAATGCAGGAGACCCCTGTTTGACTCCTGGGCTGGGAAGATCCCCTGGAGAAGGGATAGGCTACTCACTCCAGTATTCTTGGGCTTCCGTTGTGGCTCAGCTGGTAAAGAATCTGCCTGCAATGCTGGAGACCTGGGTTCAATCCCTGGGTTGGGAAGATCCCCTGGAAAAGAGAATGGCTATCCACTCCAGTATTCTGACCTGGAGAATTCCATGGACTGTATAGTCCATGAGGTTGCAAAGAGTTGAACACAACTGAGTGACTTTCATTTCCACTTTCAAGACAAACACCAGCTAACATCATACCCACTGGCTTTTACCAGTTGTTGAAAGCTTTTCCTCTAAGATCACAAAGAAGAGTTCCCATCTTCACTACTCTTATTCAGCATGATACTGGATGCATTAGCCAATAAGAAATCACATTAAAAAAAAAAAGCATCAAAGTCAGGAAAGAGAAGAAAAATTGTCACTGTTTGCCAATGATACGATCTTATATACAGAAACTAAGACATCATTAAAGAAAGTTAGAACTCATCAATGAATTAAGTAAATAAGCAGGCTATAAAATCAATATAGATAAATCAGTTGCATTTTCATACACTAACAAACTATCTGAAAAAGAAATTTAAAAATCCCATTCATAATATGCCCAAAACAATACTTAACACAAATTTAACAAAGAAGGTAAAAAACCTGTACACCAAACACTGTAAGACATTGAGGAAAGAAACTGACAAATGCATAAATAAATGGAAAAGATATCCATGTTCATGGATTTGAAGAATTAATATTATTAAAATGTCTGTACTACCCAAAATGACCTATAGGTTCAAGGGAATCCCTATCACAATGCCAATGACATTATTTCATAGAAATAGAAAAAATAATCCTAAAATTCATATAAAATTACATAAGACCTGGAATAGCCAAAGCAAGCTTGAGATAAACAACGGTGGAAATACCACATTTCCTAATTTCAAGCTATGCAACAAAGCCTCAGTAATTAGAACAGCATTGTTTTGTTGGAAATGACATAAAAACAGATACAGAAGAAGGGAACAGAAGTGAGAACCCAAAGATAAGCTTGTGCTGATACAGTGAACTAATATTTGACAAGAAAGCCAAGAACATTTAGTGGTGGATGATAGTGCTTTCAATAAATACTGTTGGGTAAACCGGATATCCTTACACAAAACTGTGAAAATGAATGTCTATCTTACACTGCTTGAAAAAAATTAACTCAAAGTAGATTAAGGACAAATACAAGATTCAAAACCATCAAACTCTTTGAAAAAGATAGGAGAAAAGCTCTTTGACATTGGTTTCACAATTTTTTGTAAATATGATGCCAAAAGTACAAGCAAGAAAAGCAAAAATAAACAAAGGAGACTATGTGAAACTAAAAAGCATATACACACAAAAGAACCAACAAAGTAAAAAGGCAACCTCCAAAACAGGAGAAAATACCTGCAAACTATATATTCTGACTAAGGGTTAGTATTCAAATATATATGAAATATACATCTCAATCCGAGAAAGCAATGGCACCCCACTCCAGTACTCTTGCCTGGAAAATACCATGGACAGAGGAGCCTGGTAGGCTGTAGTCCATGGCGTCGCGAAGAGTTGGACACGACTGAGTGACTTCACTTTCACATTTCACTTTTATGTATTGGAGAAGGAAATGGCAACCCACTCCAGTGTTCTTGCCTGGAGAACCCCAGGGCCAGGGGAGCCTGGTGGGCTGCCGTCTATGGGGTCGCACAGAGTTATACACAACTGAAGTGACTTAGCAGCAGCTGCAGCAGAATACATCTCAATAAAAACAGATACACAAAAGAACCCGAACAGGCAATTTTTCAAAGAAGATATACAAATGGCCAATGGGTACATGAAAAGATGCTCAACAACACTAATCATCAGAGAAATGCAAATGAAAACCATAGTGAGATATCATCTTACACCTGTTACAATGACTATTAGTAGGAAGAGAAGAGAGAAGAAAGTACTGGTGAGAGTGTGGAGAAAAGGAACTCCTTGTGCACTGCTGATGGAAATGTAAACTGATGATGCAGTCTCTGTTGAATATAAAACAGGTTTCTCAAAACTAAAATTAGAACTAGGAGATGGTCCAGCAGTACCACCTCTGGATAACAGATATAAAAGTGATGAAATAACTGAAAGATAGAGCTGCACCCTCATGTTCACTGCAGCATTATTCACAAAAGTCAAGACATGGAAACAATCTAAGTGTTTGCCAATGAATAAATGGATATAAAGCATGTGGCAAATGCACACACACACACACTGGAACGTTGTTCAACCATGAGAAGAAAAGAAAATTCTGCCATTAGGAAAAAAAAAAGAAAAGCTATGACCAACCTGGACAGCATATTATAAAGCAGAGACATTATTTTGCCAGCAAAGGTCCATCGAATCAAACCTACTGTTTTTCCAGTAGTCATGTATGGATTTGAGAGTTGGACTATAAAGAAACCTGAGCACTGAAGAATTAATGCTTTTGAACTGTGGTGTTGGAGAAGACTCTTGAGACTCCTTTGGATAGCAAGGAGATCCAACCAGTCCATCCTAAAGGAAATCAGTCCTGAATATTCATTGGAAGGACTGATGCTGAAGCTGAAACTCCAATACTTTGGCCACCAGATGCAAAGAACTGACTCATTTGAAAAGACCCTGATGCAGGGAAAGATTGAAGGTGGGAGGAGAAGGGGACGACAGAGGATGAGATGGTTGGATGGCATCACCAACTCTGTGGACATGACTTTGAGTAAGCTCCAGGAGTTGGTGATGGACAGGGAAGCCTGGCGTGCTGCAGTCCATGTGGTTCCAAAGGGTTGGACATGACTGAGCAACTGAACTGAACTGAACTGAACTGCTGTTAGCATCAATATGATGGACTGAGGGAATTATGCTAAATGAAATCATTTAGATAGAAGGCAAATGTGATCTCAGTTATATGTGAAATCCAAAAACATGGAAGTCACATAACAGGAGAATGGTAGTTGCCTCAAGAGGTAAGAATAAATGGATGAAGGTGGTCAAAGGGTAGGAACTTCCATTTATAAAATGAGTAAATTTTAGGAATCTAAGGTACATTGTGAGGACAATAATTAATGTACACCCGTGGTGGACTCATGTCAATGTATGGCAAAACCAATACAGAATTGTAAAGTAAAATAAAAATAAATAAATAAATAAATAAAAATAAAAATAAAAGCGAAAAAAAAAACATTGTATATTATATCTAAAAGTCGGTAAGAAAATAGATCTCAAAATTTCTTTGCACATACACACACAAATGGTATTAACTCTGAAGTGGTGGATGCATTAACTATTCCCATAGTGGAATCATTTCCCACTTGATATGTCTATCAAATCATTACACCAGACACATTAAAATTATACAACATAATAAATTATTTCTCAGATAAGCTGTAAGGAAATAAAGTGAGGAGGATTTATTTAAACAAAAGGCATCACACCAGGAAGATCACAATGTAAAGGAGATCTGACTGAACTTGGAAAGCACATGTTTTCATACAGGAAAACTGTTCTGCTTTGTTTCAGATAAGTGTTTTTTATAACTTTTGATTCTTCAAGATAGTTCATTAACCCAGTTTTCATATAAAAAGTAAGAAAAACCTTCATTCTGCAGAAATTATATCTATATGATTGAGTCTGCAATTTACCAACTTGTCACTGTTATTTTCGACACTAAATTCTCCAAGACTCTACGGAGGACCAGATAGCTCATCAGAGAGGGAGCCCATGTAGATCAGTTCACCACAAGAATAAATCCGGAGACTTCAGAAAAAATCTTTAACCTTCTAACTTAGAAGAGGAATAAGTCTACATGCCAGTTATGCTTAGAAATGTTTGTTTAATACTCTAACCTTTGACATTGTTGAGTTACATAAGACTTTACTGTTGATTTTTTTAAATTTCTACTATATCTGGGTGGCTTCTTGTGATTTTTGATAATCCCTTTATGAATTTTTAGGTTAAGTGCTTTGGAATAAAGAGTTGTATAATATCAGAAGCATAATGTAGAAGCACAAATTAAACCAATAATATCCAAAAGTTGCATGTCAAATATTCCCCTCCCTCCCTACAGACACAGTCAAATTATTTTAGCTTATAAAATAAAAGCCATCTTTGTAACAGCTTTTATATATCACAGATATCATTTAAGGAAGACCTATAGGGTATGTTGACAAAATGTATTTTGAGTCTGTCCAGTATAAAAATTTATGAAAAGCTAAAATGTAAGTAAGTTATTCTTTGTCACTGCAGTAAATAAGTATTTTTAAGGTTAATAATTTTTCTTTTTAAATAAGAGTGTTTATGTCATATGAACACTAATGAAATGTCCAATCACCCAGTGAAGCATTCAGACTACCTATCATCAGATAACTAATCAGGCTGTTGCATCCTCCTTAAAATAGTTAATGCTAAGGGGCTCCAGTTGTGTCCGACTCTGTGCGACCCCGTAGACGGCAGCCCACCAGGCTCCCTGTCCCTGGGATTCTCCAGGCAAGAACACTAGAGTGGGTTGCCATTGCCTTCTCCAGTGCATGAAAGTGAAAAGTGAAAGTGAAGTCGCTCAGTCGTGTCCGACCCTCAGCGACCACATGGACTGCAGCCTACCAGGCTCCTCCGTCCATGGGATTTTCCAGGCAAGAGAACAGACTCAAATTACCTGTTCCACATACGTTGCAAATAAACCTCTTGGTGTACAACAGAATACTGTTTATATAATGGATTCTTCTATTTAAAATGAATACTTTGCTCAACGTTAAAGCAGAAAAAGGAAAAAAACAAAGTTCAGAAACAAAGCATCTAAATCAAATTAAAGTTCTATTGCCACTTAATAAAGTATACAACCTTTATATCTCCCAAAGCATTGCTGAATATAAAGACATTATATTCATATTTTTATCCAGAATACAAAAGAAGAAAATGATTTATAAAAAAAAACTGACAGTTGCTTTTTTAGTGTTTTATTAGAAGTGAATGAAAAAAGTCTTTTATATTGTAGATTTTTTCCAAGTTCATGTGGTGAAAAATATTTTAATAAAATTATTTCTTAGAAAGGCTCTTCATAGCTGATGTTTTCATTGTTGATTTTTTTAAGTATGTGAGAAAATGTAAAACATAAAACAATATGATTTTTAATAAATAATTCTTGGTAGTTGTATTACAAAGTAATTGCTACAATAAAATTTCATAGAAATTGTCACTTTATGTATCAGAACATGAAAACAATTTTCCCATTTTATTTAATTATACAGAAAAACATTTTTCTTCAGGGTAAAGAATGACATTTTCTTATGTTATTTGTCATGTCAAAATATATGTTATTTTCTTATATCTATTTGTCAACTTCTGAATTTACAAATGCAGCAAAGGAAAAAAGCATTTTTCAGAGAAGACACCTTTGTTAATATATCTATTACTACCACTAATCTCAATAGTAATAATATTCATAAAAATAGAAGTTAACTTTTATTGAGTGTTATGGAACTGTTCAAAATGCTATACATATATTAAGAGATCTTTGTGACTTTTTTAAAATTACTAGACTTTATTTTTTAGAACAGTTTTAGATTTACAGAAAAATGGAGCATATATTACAGAGTTCCCAAATATCCACTTCGCACACTCATGTAGTTTCCTCTGCTATGTCAGACTTATAGCAGCATGATAAATTTGTTATAATAAGGAAGCTACTTGGATACATTATTATTAACTAAAGGTTATAGTTTATGCTAAGATTTGTTCTTTGTGTTGTACAGTTTTATGGATTTTGACAAATTCATAATGTCATGTAGGTACCATTATAGAATTGTACCGAATCATTTCACTGCCTTAAAAATTCCCAGTGTTTCTCACATTCTTCAACTCTCCCCAGACTTCTGGCAACCAATGATCCTTGCACTGTCTCCATAATTTTACTTTTTCTAAGTGTTATATTGTTGCAATCATTTAGTTTATAGCCTTTCAGACTGGCTTCTTTTGCTTAAAAATATGCATTTAAGCTTCCTTAATGTCTTTTTCTCATGTCAAGAGTCTTCTCCAACACCACAGTTCAAAAGCATCAATTCTTCAGCACTCAGCTTTCTTCACAGTCCAACTCTCACATCCATACATGACCACTGGAAAAGCCATAGCCTTGACTAGATGGATCTTTGTTGGCAAAGTAATGTCTCTGCTTTTGAATATGCTATCTAGGTTGGTCATAACTTTCCTTCCAAGGAGTACATGTCTTTTAATTTCATGGCTGCAGTCACCATCTGCAGTGATTTTGGAGCTCAGAAAAATAAAGTCACCCACTGTTTCCACCGTTTCCCCATGTATTTGTCATGAAGTGATGAGACCAGATGCCATGATCTTAGTTTTCTGAATGTTGAGCTTTAAGCCAACTTTTTCACTCTCGTCTCTCACTTTATCAAGAGGCTTTTTAGTTCCTCTTCACTTTCTGCCATAAGGGTGGTGTCATCTGCATATCTGAGGTTATTGATATTTCTCCCAGCAATCTTGCTTCCAGTTTGAGTCCCTTGGACTGCAAGGATGTCCAACCAGTCCATCCTAAAGGAGATCAGTCCTAGGTGTTCATTGGAAGGACTGATGCTAAAGCTGAAATTCCAATACTTTGGCCACCTCATGCGAAGAGTTGACTCATTGGAAAAGACCCTTATGCTGGGAGGGATTAGGGGCAGGAGAAGGGGATGACAGAGGATGAGATGGCTGGATGGCATCACCGACTCGATGAACATGAGTTCGAGTAGACTCCGGGAGTTGGCGATGGACAGGGAGGCCTGGCGTGCTGGGATTCATGGGGTCGCAAAGAGTCGGACACTACTGAGTGACTGAACTGATCTGAACTGAATGTCTTTTTGTCACTTGATGTCTTATTTCCTTTTTATCTAGATATATATTTTACAGATATACCACAATTTCTTTATACAAATTGGTTAGTCCCAGTTCTTGGCAATTATAAATAAAATTGCTATAAACATTTATATTCAGTTTTTTGTTTGGGTATAAAATTTTATCTCAATTTGCTCAGTACACCACCCTTATGGCAGAAAGTGAAGAGGAACTAAAAAGCCTCTTGACGAAAGTGAAAGAGGAGAGTGAAAAAGTGGCTTAAAGCTCAACATTCAGAAAACAAAGATCATGGCATCCGGTCCCATCACCTCATGGGAAATAGATGGGGAAACAGTGGAAACAGTGTCAGACTTTATTTTTGGGGGCTCCAAAATCACTGCAGATGGTGACTGCAGCCATGAAATTAAAAGACACTTACTCCTTGGAAGGAAAGTTATGACCAACCTAGATAGCATATTGAAAAGCAGAGACATTACTTTGCCGACTAAGGTCCGTCTAGTCAAGGCTATGGTTTTTCCAGTAGTCATGTATGGATGTGAGAGTTGGACTGTGAAGAAGGCTGAGCGCCAAAGAATTGATGCTTTTGAACTGTGGTGTTGGAGAAGACTCTTGAGAGTCCCTTGAACTGCAAGAAGATCCAACCAGTCTATTCTGGGATTTCTTTGGAGGGAATGATGCTAAAGCTGAAAGTCCAGTACTTTGGCCACCTCATGCGAAGAGTTGACTCATTGGAAAAGACTCTGATGCTGGGAGGGATTGGGGGCAGGAGGAAAAGGAGACGACAGAGGATGAGATGTCTGGATGGCATCACTGACTCAATGGACATGAGTCTGAGTGAACTCTGGGAGGTGGTGATGAACAGGGAGGCCTGGTGTGCTGCGATTCACGGGGGTCGCAAAGATTCGGACACAACTGAACGACTGAACTGAACTGAGAATATGATTACTGGATTTTATGAGAAAACTATGTTTATCTCTATAACAAACTATACAGCTGTCTTCCAAAGAGGCTGTTTATTTTAGCCTTTGACCAGCAATGAATACAAGTTCTAGCTGTTCTGCATTCCTGCCATCACTTGGTAAAGTCAGGTTAATTATTTTGTTTTTGCTTTGTTTAGTCATTCTCACAGGTGGATAGTGAAGCCATAGTTTGTTGCCATTTTAATTTGCAATTCTCTAGTAAGAGAATTTTGAGTTGATTAGAATAAGCTCATATGAATTGAACTTGTTTTTCTATAACATCTGAATATCTTCTTAGTGATGTACCTTTACAGATCTTCTGCCCATTTTTAAATTGGGTTGTTTGTTTTCTTATTGTTGAGTTTTAAGTGTTATTTACATACATTGAGTATAAGTAGTTTATCATATATTTATATATACACATGTGTATACATGTATCAGATATATACAGATAGAGGATAAGTCCTCTCTCTATCTATGGAACTGTATTTCACAGTTCTGTCATGGTTAGTAACTCATAGCAGCCAAAAGTTTAACTTTATAACCAAGTTCAATGACAAGATATATCATTGCCTTACACATCAGCATACAGAAAAATCAAAGATACTGGTGGAAATTAATTTAAAATTCTTCAACTTGAGGACAGAAGAGAATGCTAGAATACAGACATATGGAATGAATGTTGATGAATTTAACATCTGTATAAACATATTGAGGCTATTGTATTCTAATTGTACTTTGCATTTGTCATAAGAAAAATGATGAGCGTATCTTGTATGCTCTATGATTTATAGTACTCATGGAAAAATAGCATGGAAAATACAATTAAGTTAAAAGTTAAAAATAACAGATTTTCCTGTGAATCACTTAAGAAAAAGAATATGACTATAGTTCTTGATAAAGCTCTTAGAATTACAATAACCATTTAAATAGCCCAATAAATAGTATAATCATCATGGAATTTAAGATTATGTGTCAATAAGAAGATCTGGAATAAATAATGTAGACTTTGGATATGCCTCTATTTTGCATATTTATGGGCAAACATAAAAATTCATTTTGAATGAAGCAATAGGCAAATAATACAGGCAACAGTTTCAAGAGGGTTTTACATTAATTTAAGTAATTATTAAAAAGAAAATAATTAATGCTTGTTGTTGGGTAGGTGGCTCAGTGATAAGGAATTCACCTGCCAATGCAAGAGACATAGGAGACGCAGGTTCAATTCCATTGGTCAGGAAAATTCCTTGGAGAAGGAAATGGCTACCCATTCCAGTATTCTTGCCTGGGAAATCCCATGGAGAGAGAAGGCTGGCAGGGTACAGTCCATGGGGTTGCAAAGAGTTGTTCAGTCGACTGAGTTACTGAGCACACACACTGGGTATTATATAAACAAAAGAATAAGCTGATTCACTTTGCAGGTGAGCAGTGAAGAAACAAACCAAGCTAAAGCACAGATTCCACTTGAGTTACAGAAGATTGTGATTACAGAAGTATGATCTTAAGAAAATTATTAGGGCTCAGTCACATCGTCTGCAAAGGGTGATGATTGGGATGAGCGCATATATGCTTTTATCAGTTAAGACTCTGGATTGCAAACAACATAATAAATCAAACTTGCATTGATTTACTTATAAAAGGGAATTAATTACTTTTTGAATAGTAACTCCAAAAGTCCATCTATTTTCAGAATCAGTTGGCTCCAGAACCTTGAATAATTTTATGAAGAATATGCCCCATCTCTCTGCCTTGCTTTCTAGTCCCTCCAAAAGTCAGCCTTCTGTCTTTTGAATCCCACTAGAAAGATAGGTTCTATTTCCAAATGATGCCACAAAAAACATGAAGTGATTTCTCATTAAACATTTCCTGAGGCATAAGCTTGCATCTGCACCAATCTCAGTAGCCAAGGAGATGATAGAGTCTAATGGGTTCAATGCTATACATCCTTGGGGATGGACAATGTAAGGATCTGCCCTCAACATGCTGACAGAGAGTGATGAAGAGATGATATATTAGCAGAAGAGGGGTGCTCAGTGTTGTAAGAAGGAAAGCTCAGGAGGCAAAAGCAGTTACAATTCACTAGTGTGTCTAATAACACTTGTAGACTTTACATCCCAGGCTTCGATCCTCTTTATTATGAACCTCCTACTTCCATTCCTGCAGTTGATTAAGGAAAACAGGGGTGATACTAGCAGAACCTCTTCTATGCCATATCGACCATCTTTGGATCATCGTAGGCATATGGCTATTTCTACATATTTAGTACACCAGATTCTCTGTCAAGATAGAAGGCATGCAGTATTACATGGGCTATGCAAATCATTATACAACTACTAAATCCCCATTTTAGCGAAGTAACAGGAAAAAACAGGGAAATGTCTAGGAGAACAGTGGTTGGGAAAATGTGTTAGACCCAAATGCATTACACTTACCTAGCAAGAAGTGGTCTTCTTCCTTTATTTAGAGACTGAGATTCTTAAGGGAGTGATTTTTATTATTCTTATTGGTTCTTACCCAGTGATTCATAATGGGCTAAAGGGGAACGTGTGTCTCTTGTGAGGACATTCGCCAACACATGGAAAAATTATTAGTTGTCACAACTATAGTAGACCCTACTGCTGCTGCTGCTAAGTCGCTTCAGTCGTGTCCGACTCTGTGCGACCCCACAGACGGCAGCCCACCAGGCTCCCCTGTCCCTGGGATTCTCCAGGCAAGAACACTGGAGTGGGTTGCCATTTCCTTCTCCAATGCATGAAAGTGAAAATGAAAGTGAAGTCGCTCAGTCATGCTCGACTCTTAGTGACCCCATGGACTGCAGCCTACCAGGCTTCTCCAACCATGGGATTTTCCAGGCAAGAGTACTGGAGTGGGTCGCCAGTGCCTTCTCCAGTAGACCCTACTAGTAACACACAAAGGACAGAAACTGTGTTGTTAAACATCCTACACTGCATAAGACAGACTCCGAAAACAACCAATTACCTTGGTCAAAATGCAGCAGTGCCAAAGTTGATAAATAATGCTTAATATTACTTTTTAAAAACCCTCATGATACTCCCACTGATCTCATCCAGTTTTAATTTACCCAGCACTAATTGTTAATTCCATCAATGGAGGATGGTCTATAGTACTGCTGACCAACCCAGAAAGAAATACATGTGTACTTTTAACAAAATAACAAAAGGGACTTATCATTTTAAAGTGCTAATAAATGGGAAAAAATATTTCACATTCCTGAAATACAAGGAATATTTTCATGGTCAGAGGTTAACATGAAGTAAAGGGGATAAAATCCTAATTGGGAAACAGTCAGCTTTTGATAATTTATAATGAATCATTCATTCTATACACAGGAGAGAAGTGGCTTAGAGGGAGTGAGACACAACAGAGGACCTGAATGAGGTAATCAAACACCTTTTATTTTAAATTCACATTATTTCTAAACTTCTCATATATCTGAAAGATCAGTCAGGATATAGAACTTATTTTTGTGAGAGAAAAAGTTTTCTGAGCTGCAAAATCTGCCACTGTGGAATTAACTCCACCACTGACTGCTTCCTTTTGAAGAAATTAAAGAAAGACTGATCTTTAGTAAGAAAACAATTCTTCAATAACTTATGTTTAAATATTTAAAAATAAAGAGCTAATTATAAGGAAATTTTAACTTCTCTTTTAAGTTCCAACCTCCACATGACTCACCACAGACTCTAATGATTCCCCAAATCTCATCAACCTAGATCCTCAAACAAAACTTGTGTCCACTGAGAACACTGTTGGAAGAGGTAACATTGTACTAGTAAACATACAATTTAAATTTGTGTTCCTATTTTCTCATGTAGTGGGATCAGTGCTTAGACAAATACTTTCACCACTACTGTATAGGTGTGAAACAGTGAATGGGCTTCTAAGGGCTGAAAGAATAAATGAACCCATATTATTACTAGGCACCTATTAAGCTTGATAGGTCTAAGAATTCTGATTCTCTTCAGAAATCTCTTTTGTTCTCTTTAAGACATTTTAAATGAGTCAGCTTTCCCAAATATTTTATGGGTAATCAGTGTTTACTCTTAACATAAATCTAATATCCAGTTACACTCCACAGTGGAAAAACAATTATCTTTACAAAGCAGTGAGTATGAAATTGAAGGTGACATAATGTCACTTACAAAAGTGTTTCTCCAGATAAAGAAAATAATTACTGCACTATTTGCTTTGTCTAACCCCACTTAACCAAAACACCTAGAAAACCAAAGGTTCTCCTCCTTAGGAATTTCAACACTGAGAACAAAGCTTACCTTACTGTACAGACATCTATTTGTACAAAACTTGCTGTGAATTTCTCAGCAATGTTTTACTTAGAAGTGCTTTCAAAAGAAGACCAATCAGCCAAATATCAAATATAAAACAATATTTGTTAGTGCATCAACTATATTTTCATTGTAGCTCTTAGAATGATAATTTCAGTGCATTAATATTAAAAAAATATTTTGAAGAAGTGCCTGTTTGAGAATGTGTACAAACAAAACTCACTGTATCCCCATCTGACTGATTCCCTATATTGCTTTTGAAAACACAGGATAAAAGCAAGTATCTTATTGTTCACACTCCTTATTTGTTGCAGAAAACAAATCTCATGTTAAACTCTTGTGTTAAATGAAAGGTGAACAATGTGAAATATTCTGTATCAAATCCCATACTCCGTCAAAAAGATATGCACAGCTGGGAGATCCCCAAATTTGCTAGTGTGTTTCATACTGTAAATTCTATAAAAGAATCTACCCATTGGAATGCTTCTGATAATCTGATAAAAGGAGAAGAAACAAGAGGATTAAAAGTTAAGAGACTATCTCTTTAAATTAAAAAACTATTATGTCTCTTGCACTGATTTAAAAAATAAACAAATAGAATAAAATAGCTGATCTGTTCCCATTCCTAAAACAGAATAACAATTACAGCTAAATTAATCTACTGTCAAAGGAAAACACACAATCCATACTCCAGTTGTATTTAATTGATTTGAGGGAAAGGAGAATAACTATTCCATTAACAAAATAATACAAATGTTTTGCTGGCCAGCAAGGAGTAACCTGGCATTATTGACAAGGAGTAACCTGGCATTATTGACTTAGTCACTGCGACTCTCGTCTTTCCACTGCATTCAGCTGACGTGGCATAATCACACAGAGATGAGTATTGTGGTACCTGAAATGGAGGTCTCAGCAGGGGAGATGTTTCTCTTCTCCTACTGTGAAAGAAATATATAACTGCAGAAGAGAATGAAAAATAAAGCTGACAGAACCAGGCAGCCACCATTCTGCCTGTTCAAGTTCAGTAACCCATTCCTGTGATAAGTAACTTTAGAGCACTCATATTTCTTCTTGGGCCATTCAGAGCTTTTGTGTCTTAATTTGAGGGGAAAGAATAAGAAGCAAAATATAAAAAAGATAATCTAGTTTTCAGATGTGAGGACATGAACCTAAACACATTCATGTTGCCAAACCAGCAACACTTGTACAACAAAAGTATAATTCTGCAGTGGTGTTTGAACACAACAATGGTGAGTGAATACAAAAGAAAGAAAATAAATAGAGACACATTTATAGACTGATCTCTGCAATATCAATAGTGTCAGTTGCTCTTCTAACCCTGGAACTCACTACAGAGAGTTGCCTGTGCATGAAGCAACTTAATAAGAAATCAATGCCTGCAATTCAACTGCTAAACGTTTTAATTTTTATCTGAGGTTCATAGTTGAAACCACGGGTTACTTTGTTCTGCTTGTAACATGTTCATATGATGCCACTGTCCCTTTCTAACAGTGTATAGACTGTTAGTGGTATTTGCACTTCAGGGGCCATGGAGATGACTATGTATATCTCTCGATATTCCTATTCCCAACACTCCACGAAGTGAATTTTACATGTTTACATTAGAGCTTCACAAGCCATTTGTAGTCAAGAATCATTTTGTTTGTTTTTTTCTAAAAACATCTGTTTCATTGAAGTATAGTTGGTTTACAACTATAGTTGTATTAATTGCTACTGTATAGCAAAGTGAATCAGTTTTATTAATACATATATGTATGTGCATATATAAATATATATTTATATACATATATGTGTGTGCATGCTCAATTGCTCAGTCGTGTCTGACTCTTTGTGACCCTATGAACTGTAGCCTGCCAGGCTCCTCTGCACTTGAAATTTTCTGGGCAAGAATACTGGAATGGGGTTTTCTTCAAATTTAGAAAAATTTCAACCCCTATCTCTTAAAAAAAAAAACTATTCTGTATCCCTTTTCCTTTTCTATATTCAAAGACTCCAACTGTAAATATATTAGAGTGCTTAAAGCTGTCCCCACATATTACAAATTTACTTCTAGCCTTTTCTCTTGATGTTTCACTTTGGATCATTTCTGTTGCTATATCTTCAAGATCACTAGTCTTTTATTTGCAACACTTATTATGTTCATAATGTCTTTCAAGGGTATTTTTCATCTAAGACATGGTAATTTTCATCTCTAGAAGTTTGATATATATCTTTTTTTGTATCTGCCATATCTTAACATGTTTAATCTTCTTTACTTTCTTGAAAACATGGAATAAAGTTTCAGTAATTATTTAAATGGTACAGTAACTCTATTATATGTTAATTTGCTGGATTAGGTTTGCTGTTTTAAAATTTCTTCTCACTGTGGGTTATATTTTTCTGATTTTTGCATGTATGATAATTTATTGGATGCCTCTCAAAACATGAGATTTTCATTTTTGGGGTGCTAGATATTTTTATATCCCTGTAAATGTTTTTAAGCTTCACCCTGTATAGTATTAAATTTCCTTGGAAACAGGTTGATCATGGCAATACAAGAACCACTTTTGGCTAGAGTTAATTCTTTTCCACAATGGAAGCAAATCCTTCTGAATAACCTACCAATATCTCATGATTTATACATTTCCCAATATGGCTGGTGGAAATAGGAACTATTTTCAGCCTATTTGCACTTTAAGAATTGTTCCCTTTAACCCTTCAAGAGGTTCTTTTCCTGGCCTGTGGGCAGTCCCCTCACATGCCTGTTACCAGTGCTCTGCTGGAAAGTACAGCAGGTGCCTCTGACAGTACCAGGGTTCTCCATCGGCAGGTCCCTTTCTTCTCCAGCACTCTGCCTGCAGAAGTGTAGTCACTTTGGTGTCTGCAAGCTCCCAAATCTGTCTTCTCAACCTAAGGAGATGTTTCCATGCATTTTATGATCTCTTTCTAGGTAGAAAGTTAGGGCAATTGTGGAGCTCATCTCCACAATTCCTTACTTAGGAACCACTGGCCTTCATTGCATAATAATCAATGTTTCAAACACTGCTTCATGTATTTTGCTTCTCTTTGTGGTTCCTGATAAAAGGATAAATCTCTCTGCTGTTGTTCCATCTTGGTCAGAAGCAGAAGTACCTCCTTATGTGTATTTAGTACCCTCTTTATGTGTATTTAGTACCCTCCTTATGTGTATTTTAGGTGTATTATCCAGTTCACCTAATACTTTTTCTTATAGGCATCAAGTTGTGGATACTATTCAATAAAAGGTTTTGCTAAATTTATTCTATAGCCATAGGTTTATTGCCATTTGCCACAGTGATACTAAATATGGTTAAATTTATATAAATGTTCCCATATATATTAGAGGAAAACATGTCATGTACATTTTTATATACAAGGATGAATGAATCTATAGTTTTATGATTAGTCATGTGGGAGATTTCTCTGTTGCTCATTATAAACATTGTTAATAAGATCCCAATCAGATTAAAAAACCTAGGCAGCTTGATAAGAGACATTTTCCAGCTGGTTAGTGAAACTGAATCTGTCTTAAGATGTCTCTGGCATAATATTTATAATGTAATATACATTAAAAAATACACACACACTTTGTATATTATGGAACTTTAGCTGCCAACAGGTCCAAAATTTTAAAAATATTTAAGGATTTCCCCCACATATTATTTATTATAGACTGTAATTTTAATAATTGATTTTTAAAGTTATAAATCCTAAATTCTCTGATGGTACCCATTTTCTCTTTATTTCATGTAGATCTGACTTTTGCCTCCAATAATACCATTGAGAATACTTTTGTTAAAATTACAAATAAATGTCATACTGTAAAACCCAGCAGAATTTTTTCCCTTCCTCTCATTTAGACTTTCAGCAGCATTTGATATATTGGATCACTAATTCCTTCATGGAATACTCATTTTCTTTTGGCTATGCTATTTCTCATTCCTGTCTTTCCTACTAAAACTCTGAGTTCTTTCATTATATGTTCTTAATTATTATTAACAGATCTTATATTTGGAGAAGTTTTAGGTTTACAGAAAAATAGATAGCATGGAGAGTTCTCAAATAATCCCCACACAAAGCTGCCCCTATTTATTATCGCTTTTAATTGCTGAAGTACATTTGTTACAATTGGTGAATCAATATTAATATATTATTAAGTAAAGCCCATGGTTTATATTAAGCTTCTCTCTTCCTCTTCTATAGGTCTATGTACAATGTGTGATGTCATGTATCTATTACAGTATCTTATGGAATAGTTTCACATGCTAAAAACAAAAACAAACAAAAAAACCTGTGTTCCACCTATTTATCTCTCCTTCTTCCTGAAACTCTGGTAATCATTGATCTTTATCTGTCTTTATAGTTTTTCCTTTTCCAAAATGTTATATAGGTAGATGCATTATGTAAACTTCCCAAATGAATCTTCATTTGAGTAAATAAACTTATTGTCCTCCCAAAGGCTGGGTGAAAAATCTTTGGAATCATACTTAGCTATAACTCTTACTCATCACTGATATAAGATGCATTATTTATCCTAGTTAGGATACCTCCAAAATATTTATTGAATCTTTTTACTTAGGCTATTTCCTATCACTGGCACATCTCTTGTGTACTAATACAACATTGTTTGTCTTAAAAGTCTTCCTTACTTAAACTTTGCTTCCTTTCCAATACAGTCTCTACTGAGCATCCAGGAAGCTCTTCCAGAAATGGAAAACAGGTCTAGCTCTGTCTCCGATCAAAGTATTTGTATGCTATCCCATTTACTCTTAAAATAGAAGGTGAAATACATACATGATCTATAAGCTCCTGTATGACATAGCTCCTCTCAGTCTCTCCAGGCTCACCTTTCACCAACTTTTCCTTTCTTCTCAAACTGCTAACTTTCTTTTCTTGCAAGGTCAGCATTTTTTCTGATACGGGCCATTCTTTAGGTCAAGAATGTCCAGAACATTCTTACCATTTCAAAAAAGGTCATTCCTTCACAGAAGATTAATTCTCCAAAATAAATTGGGTTTTCCTGGTATCTTGTACAATCACAATATGTACTCTTTCTTCATAGCACTTACCATATATATATATATATATATATATATATATATATTAATTAATTGATTCTGGAACTCTAGGTATTTGGGTATATATTTAAATAATTTCAAAGGAAATTTCTTCTCCCAAAGTTTTCTTTTCAGTTCTGTTACCCTATCACCATTTCCTTTCTCCAGAAAGAATTCCTTTCTACCTCTTCCTGTATATCCTCTACATATATGCAAACATACGTATGCATGTGTCTGCCTGCATCTGTTTGTATTAGTGTCAGTCTTGCCTACTATGTTTTTAATTCCACATGGCCACAGCCAAATCATTTTACTCCACTTTGTATCCTTTATCTGCCTGTATAAAGATGCTCTCCATAAATAGCAACCATGTGTACAATGTGTGCTCATAAAACTTTTCTTAATAATATCTCAGGTAAGATAAGAAGAATAAGTAATAATTAACTAAATGAGGATAGGGTAGAAGAGGTTGTTGGTAAGGAAACGTTAGATAATACACAAAGGCTGCATGTAAGTAGGTATTTTGAGAATGGGGAACATGGGTTGGATTAAATTCAATGGAGTGTTAAGGGAGAAGCTGAGAGTAACAGAGGGCATATCCTGAATGACTCAATGAAATAGAAGTGAAATTACACTAACATTCATTTTAAATGGTCCTAATTAGTTATTCATTCATAATGATGCTTGTTGTATGGCATGGTAGGCATAATAAAGTTCCAAATGAAAGTGGGAAACATGAGGGAGATTAGATCAGTGAGAGTTCAAGTTAAAAAAAATAAAAATATATCCTCCTGCTAACAACACGCTAACATTTACAAATCCAATATTCTCAGTGATGTTGGAAGGCAAAGATGACACCATACAATTACATGTGATCCATGTCAATGCAGTTGACATGAAGAAATGAGATAGAATTAATTTGCTTATTCATGGAAATTAACTGGAATAAAATGGTAAAAATTATGTATCCAGGGCCAATTCAAAATTTATTTCACATGAAAACTTAAAGGCAAAGAGAAAAGACTAATGAAGTTTATTTCCTTTTCTTTCTACTTCTGATT